>NW_027186304.1:93761232-93963359 GCF_028583685.1 Petaurus breviceps papuanus | reverse complement strand
TCTCTCTCTCTCTCTCTCTCTCTCTCTGTCTCTGTCTCTCTCCTTTCCAATGCAATCTAAGTAACCATCATCCACGGGAATGACCTTCAGGAGATATGAGACTTATCAGCTTCTTCTGCAGGTGCTATAACTCCTGCTGCCTCCTGAAGACCCCCAAAAAAGTTCTTCAGTCCAAATTCATTGACAGGGTTAAATGGTTCAATGGATATGGTTTTATCAATGGAAATAACAATACTAAGATGCATTACCATCTGCTTTATCATTGCACACTAAGGACCACTGAACTTCTCCATTTGACTTGTAGCTGAAGCTTACTATATCTTGTCTCCTATTATCATTATGTGAGGTCCTCAGGAGCAGGGACTGTTCCTTTTCTATTTGTATCCCTAGTGTTTAGCACAGTGTTTGACACACAGTAAGTGCTTAATAAATGCTTTTTTCCCTTCATTCATTTATTCATGGATGTGAGGTAATATGGAGGTAGATTCAACAAGACATAGCAACTGATTGGACATAAGTGAAGGAGATGGAAGAATCAAAAAAAGGCTGATTTTTTTTCTAAATGGAAAAGGTAAGGGAAAGGTGGGGTTTCTGGGAGGAAGATGTGTTCTGATAATGGGACCTTCAAGGGGTGATATCCACCAGGCAATTTAATCCAATAGACATTTATTAAACCCTTAGTATTTGCACACTTCTGAGATAGGAACTAGGGATACAAAGATGAAAAAATGATATGGTCCCTGCTCTTAAGAAGCTCCCAATTTAGCATGGGAGATGTGACATTTACACAAATACAAAGAAAAATGAGATGGCCACAGAGGCTTCATTCTGTCAAATGCTCCAGGAAAATTTGAGGCAGTCAGTTGAAAATATAGCACTGGAGCTCAGAAATTGATAAGGGATAGATGGAAAGATTTGGGTGTCATACATACAGCTAATAACAGAGACTATGGGAGTAGATGAGATAAAAATGGTGTGCGAGTGCAGATAGAAGACAAGAGGGTCATGAATGGAACCTTAGGAGGAAACTCTCATCTGAAGAGTTAGAAGATGAAAAGCCAGCAAAGGAAGAAGGAGCAGCCAATGAATTAGGAGGGAATTCATGACAGGAGAATGTCACAAAAGTCTCTAACTTATAGTGCTTTAAGATCAGTGCATTAGAACCAGGTTGTGTGATTGACTTAGCTCTTCTCGGCAGTACAACGATCCAAGACAATTCCAAAGCACTCATGATGGAAAATACTATCCACATCCAGATAAAGAATTGATGGAGTCCAAATGTAGATTGGAGCATGCTATTTTCACTTTCTTTATTTCATCTTTTTTTCTCTTTTGTTCTGTTTCTTCTTTCACAACATGACTAATGTGGAAAAAAAGAAATATCTATTTAAAAAAAGATCAATGCATTAATCTACACCTAAAATGTGTTAGGTTGCTGGGGATACCCAACTTAGAACACTCCAGTATATGTTAAGTCCTCATCGTTATATAAGGTGTGCCCTTTTACCAGCCATGATGAAAATATGGGAGTGAAAAGATGGGAATGAAAGACTTCTCATAAGTCATAGTGAGGTGAATGAATTTAAGGATTGAAGCATTTTTTCAGTAAATGAAAATTCCAGAGCTTGGCTGGGCAGTTCAGGCCTATAAGGTCTTCTGCTGGTGTCACACCAGGACAATCAGAATCTGTATACTTTGAATATCATGATTGCAGTTTATGTTTCTAAACTGGTATCAAATAAAATGCCCAGTGCTATAGAGCAAAGGACATACCTTCCTTACCTCACTTCCTGCCTTCATTACAACATTCAGTGATGCTTATTGAGATCTAGCCCAAATCTTGGTAGACTGGGGCTGTCTAAGCAATTCTGCTCCAGCTGGAAGCATGCCTTATGGGCTGCTGTAATTGCACACTATGTTTCCTTTGGTGTCAGGTTTTCCTCAAGTCATCAAACTCTGTAGGAGACTGTAGAGCCCCTCTGTTAATTAGCAGAACATCCAAGCAGGTGGTTAGAACACCCCACATCAAATAGCAATGTGTCCCACCAATCACCAAATAAGGAAAAAAGGAAAATAGAAGACACCTGCTTTAAAGAGCCTTCCCTAAGAATGAAGAGACCTGAATTCTATTCCTGGCTAAATGACATGTGGGCAAGTGACAAATTTTCAGGGCTTCATCTGGCTCATTGTAAAATGAAAACTCCTTTTCCTTCCAATTCTAAGACCTATGATTTTCAATGTATAACTGTATTAATTCTCTGTCTCCCCCAGTCAGAATCTAACTAGCACAGTGCTTTGCACTTAGTAGGTGATTAACAACCGGTGGTGGTTATTGTTAATTCTATGGCTCTGTAATTCTTAAGAATCCCAACTATTCCAGTAACCAATGACCTGAAGCAACTTACTTAACCTTTCTGAGGTTCAGTTTCCTTGTCTGAAAAATGATGGATTTGGAGTAGATTATATGATCCCAGGTTTAGAATTGGGATTAGTGCTCATACTTATAATTACAGCCAGTCAGGCAGGAGTCCTGACCCTGGTCCTCAAATTTGAATTGGGGGAGGGAATACATATTGTATTTTCACTAATCTTGAACTGAAATTTAGCATTTTCTTCAATTATTATTTTTTTCAAAAGTTCTAAGAATGAGTGCACACAGGCTTCACCAGAATGCCAGAGGGGTCTATAACACACACAAAGAGGCTGATCTAGAACCCCTACTTTAGAAAGAAGAACTTGATTTCATTTTATTCATTTACCAAAAATATTCCCTTTGCAATTGTGCATTAACTAAGATGATGATGGTGAGGATGAACCGAATTTAATGTCTGATGAAGTTTTCCCCTGCCATTATTCCTTCCACTGCGGATCCAGGGACACGCAGGATCCCCAGCCATCCTGCAGCCTCGTGCCTTTGTTCTTGTCTCCCTCCCTCCCCCATCTCCGCACCTCCCTGGCTCGGCTGCTGCAGGTCGGCGGCATCCATCACTCGGGAGGATGCAGGGACGGTGGGAGCCCGGCCCCAGGGGGCTCCAGGCAGCAAGCAGCACTTCTTCCCGCGTGCTGCAGCCGCCTCCGCCAGCGGGCTGGAAAGCAGAGGGGAGGGCGAGCTGTGAAAGAGCAGCTGCCGCTCGGGCCCCGGGCGGCCGTGGCCTTTGCACCCCAGCCCGCAGCTTCCCCCACACACGCAGGATCACAAGGGAGCTGAAGTTTCATTTACCGACTGAGCGACTCTGAAAAAAAGTCCCTGTTCCCAATTACTGTTGCCAGTTGTCTGGATCAATGGCAGGTTAAACTGAGCTGCCCACTCAAGTAGCGAGCCGAGCGTTTAATGAAGCGGGGGAGGAGAGTTTGCAGGGGCGTTGAGGGCAGGGGGAGGGGGCGGGGATCCCGTCCCTTTCAAGGGGGTTCAGTTCTTTCAAGTGAGCTGCAGCGAGCTGGATTCTTGTGTGAAAAACAACTGCCACAATACTTAAGTCCTCACCTCCTCACCCCTGACGGCATGGGAAAGTGCTCTCCTCAGCTGTTAGCTATAGAGAGGCCGCCGCAGTCATGAGAAATGTTGATAAAGATGCCGTTTCGAGGCTGCCCTCCTACTCTGCACATGTCATCTTGCCTATCAAACGGCCTAATTGGAAAATTAGACTTGTCTTCATTTAGAGAACGAAAGTTCAAGTGCCAATATTTTCTCAGGAAATCCCTCTTCTTTTCTTTTTTAAAAATTCTTTTAAGGAATGTGCCTCCGGCATTTGGGACTTTTTCCCTTTCCTTAAATTAATAAATGAAGTCTGATCTCCAACTTCTGTAGGTCTTGGGCAGGGCCAGGGCACTGCCACTGAGACCTACCCTTAGTGAGAAGAAGGGTTCTCTCCTCACCCCAGCTCCAGGCCTGCTTTGCTGTCACGTGAATAAATCTCCCGCTGTTTGATTAGAATGCTCCCCACCCCCTCCCGCGCCCCCATTAAAAAAAATAATCTCTGGGGCGGCTAGGTGGCGCAGTGAATAGAACACCGGCCCTAGAGTCAGGAGGACCTGAGTTCAAATTCGACCTCAGATACTTGACACACTAGCCGTGTGACTTTGGGCACGTCAGTTAACCCCCAACTGCCCTCCAAGAAGCAATAATACTAATAAAAATAATCTCTAGTTCTGTTAGTGGTCTGTAGTTAACAACTCCTCTTCACATCACAGCCCCCTCCCCCAAGGAATCTGAAGAAGAAAAAAATTTTTATCACAGGTACAGTATCTCTTTTCTAAGCATATGGAAGGAAAAGGGTTTGATTTACTCAAGAGGGCAATTTGTTAGGAGTAGGGAGACTTGGATACTGTTTCTAACTTGAACACGAATTCAATTGAACAAGTATTTATTAGAATCTTGCTATATGCAAAAGTACTATGCTATGTTCTGGGAATACAAAGACAAAAATGAAAAACAGTACTTGCCCTCAGGAAGCTTATGTTCTATTGGAGGAATAATTTACCCCTTGAAATTTTAGGTAGGTAACCTTTCTCTGTATTTCTTTTTTTCTATTGAGAAAGCATAAATAAGACCACTGTGAAAAATGAATAGTGAGGATTAGTGACATCCTACACTCCTCTGAGCTAATTGGAGAAAATATTATATAAATACAAATTCCTGATGTGATCCTAATAATGGACATTTTAATTGTTATTCATATTAGGCAAGATCACTAGAGTTGGAGTCAGAAAGATGTGAATTCCAGTCCTGACTCAGACACTAGCTGTACTGTCCTGGGCAAGTCACTTATCCTCTCTCAGTCTGTTTCTTCATTTCCCTGATGCCACCGTCCTCTTTGAAATCCAAGGACAAACACAATACAACAACAACAATCTGTAAAATGAGGATAATGGTAGCACCTACCTCCCAGGGTTGTTGTGAGGATAAAATGTTATAATATTCAAGTGTTCAAAATAGTAATACTTTGTAAACTTTAAAGCACCATATATATGTTAGTTATTATGATTCTCTCTCCCCTTGCCTGCCTGTTTGGATGTGCATAATATAATTCTGTGGGGATGAATATGCATTTGATAGATCCATAGAGAAATATACTGTGAAACTCATCAGGTTTATTGATCCTACAAAATGAAGACTCTCAATCACTGTATCAGCTACAATGCTTAGCATTTCATAGCTGTCGATTCATTCTGCAATGATTTTCAAAATAATTGACTGGCCAAATTACACTATTTCAGGGAATAAACATACAATTCAGTTTGCCTTTCAGACTGCCATTCTGGGTGGGAAATGGTGATCCATAAAAGAATTCATATGGTTTTTAAAAATATATATTTCATGGATTTCAATGAAATTTGGTGCATGGGTAGAGGTTTCAGAAAGAGTTAATTGCACTGTTTCAAGCCAGCATGCAGAGCTACCTACTTATTTCTTAATAATAGTTGAGACAAGAAGGTTTAGGCAAGGAGTTAAATTAGTTAGTTCTTTTGTCCAGAACTACAACTCAGTGTTAGTTCAGATATGGTTAGTCCCTTTGGTTGTGATTAATTATCCAAATAGTACTATACTTAGGGAGAATTATTGGCAGGATATGAAGACATTATTTTGCTCTAAACCACTCTCTCACCCTATCCCATTCCCCCTATCACAGTGGTGAGTAGTAAGGTATGCCCTGTGGGCTGACAATGCCCTCAGTGTGCCAACCACTTGTATTCTGTGTGGTTGGCTCTTACAAAGGTGTTTTGAGTATGGCCTGACAAACCTGTTCGTCACAGGGACTGCTTCATTTTCAATAAAAACTTCGTGTTCCACAGGTTGACTATGAAAAGGATAAATTTCAGATGAGGGATTTAACCTGCTTACATCAACTCCCTCAACTTATACCTTTCTGGTTCAAGTCCAGTTGCAAGTGACTAGAGAAGACTTAGGCAGGTCACTAGCTTTTTTTTTTTTAATGGTCCCATATTCTGGAATAATATTCACTTTCAAAAGACCCAAAACACTGTCATCCCTGATAGTAAAGTTTACTCCACTTGTTACCTTTACGTACCAGAGACTTCTAGGATGGGACAGCCTAGTGAACCCCTTCCTGGGAATTTTATTTAACAGAGCAAATGTAACTAACTACAACTATAAGAGGAAAGAGTTTCTCATATTTGTGAAGCTTACTTATGTTTTCAGTCATTCAACACAAGTATTAAGCACCTGTTGTGTTCGGTTCCATCACCTAGTTATTGGTTGGCTTTGGATAACCCATTAACTGACCAGGGCCTCTTCGAAAAAAGGAGGAAAACAATCACCAGACTAATAAAGCCTAGAATGTAGTCCTACCTACTCCAATTACTAGCTGAGGGATCACTGGTCAATCAACTTGACCCCTGATCCTCAGTTTCCTGATCTGTAAAATGGGGATATCACTCTGCTGTCTTATCTTAACATGTTATTATGAGAATCAAGTGAGATAATATGTGAAAATACTTTGTAACCCACAGAATGTATATAAGGAAGTACATTAAAAGTTTCTTTCAAAAACCTCCAAGTACTTAGGTGTCTAGAAACCTTCAATGTAATAATACCTCACTAATAAACTAATAACACACGGTCACTTAATCAATAACCCCAACTACTCAGAACACAACTAAGGACTAGGAATATGACTGAAAAGCATTTATTAAGAATTTATCAAGAACTGTGCTAAATTCTACTAATACAAAGTGCAAAAGCAAAGACAGTCCCTGCCCTCAAGTAACTTACATTCTAATTGGGGAAGACAACACCACAAAAGGAAAGTGGTTTTTGTGATTCAGAAAGTTAGAACACCAGTAAATGCAAACTTAAGGGGAGAGGTTAATGCCCACTTTTCAGTAGTAGTATCAATATTTTCTTATGGTCCCACTGGACAGTGGTTGATTAGGGTGGAAAAGGGGGAATGGTTGGAGAAAAAGGAAGCATGGAGAGCATGGAAGCATGTGCTTTTAAGAGGAATGGCTAGTAAAGTAGATGCCTGAGGAGTCAAATGAGGAATTGGCAGGAATCTGCCTGGACTGAAACAGTGGGCTGTACAAAACCCTCTCTGAACCATTCAGAAATGTTAGAGGTGGAGGGGACTAAGTCCTCTGGGACAGGGCTTTGGATAAAGCAGAGATAAGATGAACGAGAGGAAAGGAGGAAGGAAAGGAAGCCAAAGAGACATCTGAGTAGCCCAAACAGATTTCATGGGCTAATATGTATGCATTTTACTCAAAGGAGAATCCCTCAGGCACCCATTTTTGGACTATTTAGTTTTATTTAAATCAAATGAGATAATTGTAAAATGTTTAGCATAGTATCTGGCACATAGTGAGCACTTTATGTTATTGTTATCATTCTTTCAAACAATTCTAACAAACTTGCTTATCTATCATTCAACCTGCAATAAAATTGGTAGGGTCAAGAACACTGACTTCAGGGAGAAACAACAGCTGTCATTTTCTACCTATGAATAAGAAGGCAGAACTATAAAAAAAATACGAGAATTCAAAAGGCATAATAGTCTAGGCATAGTCCATGTAGGTTTGAACAATCCTGAAAGCAAGCCTTTAACCTTTTTTATGGCAAGGATTCTTGTGGCCATCTGGTGAAGCCTATGGACATTTCTTAGAATGATATTTTTAAATACATAAAATAAAAGACATAAGATTACAAAGGAAACTAGTTATATTGAAATAGAGTTATCAGAATATTTTTTTAAACCCCAACAAATTCTGAGATCCCAGGTTAAGAATTGTTGCTCTAGAAGGATCACGTTTACTTATTATTATGATAATGATAATAATAACTTGTTTTTATATGCATTTACAAAGTGTTTTTCTCATGGCACAATACTTGATATTCATAATATGAACCTGATTTATCAATAAAAGTTTAATTATATACAAAATATGAAGGTTTAAGAATGCAAGAGAATGTGCATATCACCTTAGAAATATTTCCATCCAAAATGGGTACAGTAGGAAAAGGTTTAGCAATGAAAGAGATAAGCATTCCGTTATTCAAGTTATCTAGAAAATTCATTTATGCAGAATACCTACTTTTCTGACAATATCAGATTAATTCAGTTTAATTTAATTAATATTGCTATTATTAGGGGCAGCTAGATGGTGCAGTAAATAAAGCACTGGCCCTGGAGTCAGGAGGACCTGAGTTCAAATCACTCAGATACTTAACACTTACTAGCCGTGTGACCTTGGGCAAGTCACTTAACCCCAAGTTCACATGGCGGCCCTTTAGAAACTTGATCACAGCTACCATATCCTCCATGAGTCTTCTCTTTTACAAACTCAGTTCCTTCAACCAATCCTCATGTTATGTACTCAAGGCCCCTCACCATTCTAGTAACCATCCTCTGGGCATTTTACAACTTACAATGTCTTTCTTAAAAGTAGTACCCAGAAGTGAACACAACACTTTGGATGAATTTTTGTGAGGGGAAGAGTATAATAGGATTGTAAAGTGGATGCTATGCCCCTCTTAATGAAGTCCAAGAGTATATCAGCTTTTTTTGGCTGCCATATCACAATGCTTTTGATTATATTGACTATGTTCGTCATGGAAGGCTTCTTCTAGTTTACTAAACTTCCTAGATCTTTTTCATAATAACTGCTATTTTCCATACACATTCCTCTATCTTATACTGTTGAAGTTGATTTTGTATACCCAAGTGCACAATCCTATATTTATCTGTAGTTAATTTCATCCTCTTAGATTTAGCCCAGTGCTCTTGTATATCAAGACCCTTTTGTGTCCTTACTCTACCATCCATGGAGTTACTGTGCCTTCTAGTTTCATGTCATCTGTAGAGTTGATGAATATAACACCTCTTCTCCATTCCACCTTTCTAGTCTTTTTATACTTTGTTCCTTTCTGTGTATGCTGAAATCCAGTGATGCCAGCTTCCTTGCCATTCCTCATGAAAGCCATTCCATCTTCTGACTCCTTCTATTTTTACTGGCTGTCCCCTGTGCCTGGAATTCTCTCCATCTACATCTCTGTTTCTTGGCTTCCTTCAAATCTCAGCTAGAATTCTACCTTATACAAGAAGCCTGTCCTGATCCCTCTTGATGCTAGTGCCTTCCCTCTGTGATTGTATGCAATTTAGCCTGTATATATCTCATTTGAACATAGCTGTTTTCATGTCATATTTCCCATTAGACTATGAAGTTCTTGACAGCATAGACAATTTTTTATCCTTCTTTGTATCTAGTGTTTAGCATAGTCCCTGACATATAGCAGGAGCTTCATAAATGTTTATTGACTTGATTTGATCTATGCCTTTGCCCAAGTAATTGATAAAAATATTAAACAGTACAGGACTAACCACACATCTATGGGATATTCCACCGAAGATCTCCTGTTATGTTGACACTGAACCATTAGCAACTACTCTTGGAATCTGGTCATCCAATCAGTTCTGAATTTATCTGGTTTATTATTGTCTAATATCGTTCCATTAAGATTAACATAAGATACTTTTATTGAAAATCCTACTAAGATTTAAGAAAACTAGATTCATAGCATTTCTCTCATTAATAGTTTGGTGATCCTGTCAAAAAATCAAATAAGGCTAATTTGACATTATCTGTTCTTGATAAAGCCTTGATGGCTCTTTGCAATCACTGCTTTTCTTTCTAAATGCTCACCAGTCATAACTTTAATATTTCATCCTAGAATTTCTCTGGGAATCAAAGTCAATTTATAGTAAAAAGAAGGAAAAGGAGCAAGAAAAGTGAAAAAAGGAAGGGAAAGGAAGTGATATGGAACAAGCTCAGTTCAGGGAATGCTGAATTTAAAATGGAAGACAGAGGTAGATGTACATTGTGGACATTTAAAGATATCTGTAGCTCAGTGAGAGCTGGAGATCTAGATTTGGGGGTCATCTGCATAGAGGTAATAGGCAAAGCTGTGGAATGAATAAGATGACCCATCTAGATCAGATATTATTTTTTTTTTAAGCAATTGGGGTTGTGACTTGCTCTAGGTTATACAGCCAGTTATTTCTGGGTGTGGTGCTAAGTATCTGAGCCCAGATTTGATCCCCAGGTCATCCTGACACTGGAGCTGGTGCTCTTACTCTCTGTGCTACCTGGCCGCTCCTTAGATCAGATATTCTTAATCTGATAAATTTCAAGGGGTCTATGAACTTGGGTAGGAAAAAATTCCATCTCTATTTTAATATAGTTTGTTCCTTTTGTAGTATGTATTTTAAAACATTAGTCTAAGAAGGGTTCATTGGCCTCACTAGACCATCAAAAGGGATTCTTTACCTACAAAAAGAATAAGAACCCCTGCTGTAGATAGAGAACAGGACCAAGGAAAAAACATTGGGATTAGGAGAGAAATGATGAACTAGCAAAGGAGACAGAGGAAGAACAATCTTAAAGTAAGAGAATTATGAAGTCTGTCATAAAGACAAGGGAGAAGATACAAAATTAGAAGGAATAGCTGATATGTTAATCAGTAAAATCAGGCTCCCAAAATGTCTCAATAAGCTAGGCTAATATATGAAGTACTTGGTTAAAAAAAAAAACAACTACCCAAATAGAGGATATTAGAGGCATGGCTATGCAAGAATCTGAGTGAAAAAGACATTTCAGTGGACTGCAAATTTAATATGAATCAACAATAGCAGTTAAAAAGGGCTTCATTGAAAGAAGCATAGTATCTGGAATGAAGGAGGCAACAGTTCAGCTGTACTTTGCCAAGATCTGTTCACATCTAGAACACTGTGTTCACTTCTGTGTATCACATTTCAGGAAGGATATTGACAAACCAGAATGTATTCATAAGTAGGGTTGACCAGAATGACAAATGAGCAAAGACCATGTCATATGAGGTTCATTAAAGAATTGAGGATATTTAATCTAGAAAAGAGATGCACAGAAAGCAAAGGAATGCTAGCTATATTTAAGTATTTGATGGACTGTTGTTATGTGGGAAAAGGGACTGAATTTGTTCTGGTTGGCTTCTGTGGGCATATTGGTGGGTAACAGGTAGAAGTTGAAGAGAAGCAGTTTTCAAGTCAATTTAAGAAAAAAAACTTGCTAACAATTACCAGTCTTCAAAGGTAGAATAGGTTGGCTTTGTAGGTAATGGTTTCCCCATTATTGAAGGTCTCCAAACTAAGTTTGGATGACTGCTTGTTGGTTATGTGGTAAAGGAGGTCCTTGCTCAGGTAGAGATTGGACTAGATGACCTTTGAGGTTCCTTCTACCTTTTAGGCTCTATGATTGTGTTGTAGGTTGTACAACAGTTGTACAAAGGAAGATAGTCAATAGTATCAAATGCTACATCGAGTTCAAGCAGGAGGACTGAAAAAAAGGCCATTGGGTTTGGTAATTAGATGGTCATTAGTAATCTTTAGAGGAATCAGTTTGAATGGAATGGTGAAGGCATTATTACTGTAAAATATCTGTATTGGTAAAAGAGGTTCACTTTTCAAATAAATGTCTTTTATCTCTTCCTAATGCTAAGGGTTAATTGATTCTATGCTGACTGGAGGAAAGATTACACTTTAAATTCACTTCCTCTGTTTCCTTCTGATTTTTAAGATAAAAAAGATGCAATTTCATTTAATTTGATGGCTCCCAATCAAATAAAAATATAGAAATAGAAAGACAACAGATCATGTCTTCTGGGTGTGATTAATTTCAGCTATCAGGTTTTCTGTCTGAGTCACTAAGGTTAGCACAGGGCAATCTGAGGGGAAAAAAAATTAAGTCACTAGGAAACAATAATGAAAACCTGACCAGAGGGATTATGTTAGGTTAGGTCCTAAGGTGTCACGTTAGGATTATATAAAATTTTAAAAGGCCATTATTTTTCATGCTATAGCAGAAGGAAGCAGCAGTATAGGACAGAGAAAAGAACATCAGATTTGGAATCGAGGACCTCAGTTTCCTCATCTGTGAGATGAGGGGGTTGAATTAGATGGCACCTGAGTCCCTTCCAGCTCATTTCTCTGGAATACATAAACATAATAGTAATAATAACAAACAATGACTAGAAGAATTTAGTTACTTCTGAACTAAGTGAAAAAGAAAAGCCAAAGTTCTTATGGGTACAGAAAATACTTCAAAGTTTAAAAGTTCAGAGGATCCAGGGCAGTTAGGTGGCACAGTGAATAGAGCACTGGCCCTTGAGTCAAGAGAACCTGAGTTCAAATCCTGCCTCAGACACTTAACACAAAAACTAGCTGTGTGACCTTGGGCAAGTCACTTAACCCCAATTGCCCTACCCCCCCCCCCAAAAAGCAAAAAAAAAATGTTCAGAGGATCCTGGGTTTAGAGCTGAAAAGGATCTTAGAGGCCATCCAGTCTAGCCCCTTCCTTTACAAATAAGGACCCCAAGACCCAACAAGGTCAAGTGACTTACCCAAGCAGGAAGTGGCAGAGTCTGAATTTGAACCCAGAATTCTTTTCACTCTACCATGTTGCCTTTACATTATTGAATCTAGGGTTTCATAGACCATTTGTCAAGGAAAGTAAATGGATGTTCCTAATGTTAACACTAATAATTGAATTTACAAAGACTCATCATAACTGTGTCACTGAAGTCTTGAACAAAACAACCAACAAGAAATTCAAGAAAACAGAAGCCCCACAGACTTCTCTGGAACCATAGATATGGCGCATTCATGGGACCTTATTTAAGTATATAATGACAAGACTTCTTCTTACATTAAGAAAAGATGATCCCAAATCACAATGTATTGTTATTAGTAACATAGCATTTATATAGTGCTTTAAGATTTACAATATGCTGTATCTCATATATGTTATTATATAACATCAAAATGT
The DNA here is from genome assembly GCF_028583685.1 of Petaurus breviceps papuanus. Classification (NCBI taxonomy): domain Eukaryota; kingdom Metazoa; phylum Chordata; class Mammalia; order Diprotodontia; family Petauridae; genus Petaurus; species Petaurus breviceps. The sequence goes on along the minus strand of NW_027186304.1, from coordinate 93,950,546 downwards.
TATCTCCCTTGATCCTCACCAGTAACTGTGAGGTAGGTGCTATTATTATCCTTATTTTACAGATGAGGAGAATGAGGTTGAAAGGTTAAATAACTTGCCTAAGTTTACACAGCCATTAAATACCAAAGGCATGATTTTAATTCAAATGTTCCTGCCTCAAAGGCTAGCGTTCTATTCACTTTATCATCTATTTTCATTATACTAGAGGATGCCTATCAAAGAAGACAAAAATCCTCCAATACCATTTCTCTGTCCTATTTAGAATGATGCTTTCTCTAGTGATAGCAGCTGAATTTGTCTCTGGTCTTCATCCTCCTCTGCCATGTTACTCTATGCTTTTGTGTAGTCTACACTTTCTCTATATGTCTTAAAATAATGGGATTCATTTTGGAAGACTTTCTTTAGCTACTATATACTAAGACCTGAAAGAGTAGAAGTGCCCATGGAATATCCTAAAATTATCCAATTTATTCTAAGACCCCAAATGAAGAATAAAAGTAATAAAAACCAAAATAAAGAAACAAAAAAGATACTACTGATATTAGAAATCTGGGATTCTTATTATTCCTTTCATTCAACAAAGGGCAGACCTTTCAAAATAAAGTTCATTTGATAGTTTTGGTTGGGAGCTTGAATTGCATTTTTTTTTATGTGTGGCCTGAGAACTAGTAATAGTTTCTCAATGAGTTTAAGTCAGAAATGTTGATTTTATTCTTCTTTGCTCATCTTGGAGTTCTGGATGAATAGTCTGTGTAAATAGAATGGGAGGTAGTATTTTAATTGTCACAGAAATGGGATTTTGATTCTTTGTTCACTTATTACTCCTCTTTTGAGGAATTCCAAGAGCTACAATAAGGGAATAACACAAAGTTTAACTTTGAGAAGAACATTAAGAAGTGCTTAGCTGGTGTTATCAGATTTCTCTTTAAAAAAAAAAAAAGGACCAGAAGGTATACATTTGGTATTAATTTTATTTTTCCAGAAAATAGCATTTGTCTTTTGAATGAGATGATGTTTTAACAGTTCTTTCTTAGCTTCTTAAATAGATAGTCTGCTGTCAAATTTCATCCCAATGGGAGATATAGGGAACTCCTAGTGTGGAAACTCACTCTGCCACCAAGATCAGCAATCATCTATGGCTTTGAGAGTTGCCTAGAGATAAGTCAAGTTGATTGTTGAGGATCATACAATCAGCATGTGTCAGGGGGTGGACTTAGGCCCAGGTCTTCCTGCTTCTATGATTAGCCATTTGTCTTCTATGCCCAATTACTTCTCTATCTTCTGCTATTATTAATACAAAAACCACATTACAAGGGAGCGCAAAATAAAAAACTCCTAGAAAAAAGTCTCTGATTAACCTCTATTATATATTAATACATAGTAGGTGCTTATTAAATGTTTTTTGACTGACTTGCCCAGATAGGAAATGACAAAGTCAGGATCAAACCCAGGTCTTCTCTCTCCAAATTCAGCACACTTTCTACTAAACCTCATTGCCTCCTCAGTTGAGGAAAAAGTCTCTTCATTCTCAGCTGTGATTTGGTGTAGGGAATTTGGCACGTTATGGGGGCATTTCTATGCAGGATTTTTCAAAGTGACAGTGTAGAAGCTGTTTTATCAACTTTAAATAATAGATTTGACTACTTTGTTTTTAAGAAGGAGCATAGGAAAAAGCTCTGAACTTAGAATAAGAATGCTTAGGTTTGAGTCCCAGCTATACCACACACTATGGCACATAGTAGGTATATAACATTGGCAAAGTCATGTAACCTCTCAGAACCTCAGCTTTCTCATCTGTGAAAGGAGGATAATGATACCTTTTCTACTTGCCTCACAGGGTTTCATTTACAAATGAAATAATGTATGTTAAAGCACTTTATTAGTCATGTAGCCTAATATTATTATTATTATTATTATTATAAATAAAGTAACAGTCTGGGTGAAGAATAAGCTAGGAAAATCAAAGATTTCTGCAACCATGTTAGGCAAATCCATACTACACTGATTGATGAGAAGCCATAAAGATCAAGGAGGAAATGTGAAACTGAGCCCACAATAAAATATAAAGGGTTTATAAAAGCTTGTGTTCATTCAGGTCGTAATGGAAAGAAAGAAAGATGTGTAAAACCTTTCTTAGAGGACCCATAGCAAATGAGGAACTTCACAGATCAGGGGTAACAGAAGTGTTGGAGGGGGTCTAATGTTAAAAGATAATGAGAGATTCAGGCAGCAAGGATGATGGAAGATGGATAGAATCATGGGATGTACAAGTAGAAGCAAAGATTATTTGGTTCAACTCCCTCACTTTACAGAGGGGAAAAAAGACCCTGAGAGGTTAAAGGACTTGACTAAGATCACCCAGAAAAAAAGTTTCAGAGAGTATTTCAGATTCAGGTCCTTTGATTCCAAATCCAAATCCCCTTTCCACCATATAATGGTTTCCTACAGGACAAAAAATAACCTTCATTTTTCTTGCCACCAAAACATCCAACATGATTACCAGACTTACTTTCCATATGCATGGGTCTACTCAAGTCACTTCACAGCTCAAAACTTTCAATAGATCTCCATTTCTTACCTTTGCCAAGAATTCAAGGTCCAATTCCTTTTGCCACAATCTACCTCTTCCAGTGTGTTCTCATACTACTCATTTCCACTATGTTCAACATTACAGTTAAATTAGACTGCTTATCATCTCCAAATTTTCCTCTGCCTTTGCTCGTTGTTGCCTGTAGAATCTTGATCTTTTCCCTCTACCTATTTAATTTTTGTATATCCTTTAAAGGTCAACCTCAAAACTCAAATCTCACCCCTCTAGGAAATCCTCTCTAACCTCCCCATTGAACAATTCCTCCTGTAGACCTCCCATAAACTTTTATGCACTTATCATTTATTAGGGTTTTTTTTGTATATATGTCACATTTCTCTACTAGATTATAAGCTTCAAGGATTATCTTATATATGCATATCTTTTGTGATGCCTTATACTATGCTATGAACAAATTATGGGTTTGTTTACTACTTCTTGAATTAAATTAATTTGAATGTGAATCTGAACTCTCCGTGACAAAATTCAGCCCTCCATCTATTAAGACAAAATATGAAATTATAAATTCTGGTGTTCAATGGATCTATATTCTCATTATGAAATATAACAAATTATATAATATTATTATTAATGCCTTCCACAAAATCCTATTCAAGTACCTCATGGTGTTGTAGAGGTGACTTAGGATTCTTGAAGGCTAAACCATTCGAAAACAATGAATAAACAATAGAATTTCTCTACCTCCTCTCCACAAAACGCTCAGCTTGAGAAGATTGAGAAGCTGCAATCATCTTTATGATGGTCTTTTTTGAAGATGTTTATCAAGAGCCCTGCTATACGAGATGACCAAGTATCCCATGAAATTATATTTGTTGTTGTCTTTGAATGAGTCTCACAGAAAGTATTTAAAATTCAGGAATCCTTCATTGAGGCAAATATTTATTGGTTCAATAGGCAGAATCCTCTCCATCTTGTGAATCCCAGGGCTATCTCTGAGGGGTTTGGCATTGGCCAAATCCCAACATTTTAAAATAATAGTGATTTGGTTGAAATGGATGTTGAGGGCAGTTTTGAAAAGGAAAATAAATAAGAAAGCTTTCACCTTGAGGTGACTATGAAATATGGGGAGGAGCAGTCCCCATTGATGCATCACTCAATGCAATTCAATTCAACAAGCGCTCATTAAACATCTGCTCAGTGTCTGGCACTATGCTTCACTTTGAAGCTACAAAGACAAAAACAAGATTGTCTCCATCCTCATTAACCTTACATGTTTTGGGGGGTAGGGAAGGAAATATCACATGTACATAAACAAATACAAGCTACAAAGACAATATGACATCATTTTGGGGGGATTTGAATATTTACAACTGGGGAAATCTGTAAAAGGCCTCTTTTAGGAGCTGGTTTGAGAGTCTGGGATCCTTAGAGGCAGAGGTGAGAAACCAGAGCATTCACAGCCTCTGCACAGGCATAGAGGTACAGGACTATACAGTGAACAGTAAGAAGACTAGTTTAGCTTGATGGAGAGTGCTGAATGAGTAAGATTGTGTAATGAGAGAGACTACTTCGGATTGGTTTTAAATGCTGAAAGAAATATTCAAATATTATCCTATAGGCAATAGGGAGCCACTGAAGTTTCTTGAGAAGTGACATGGTGAGATTTTGACAGTAGCAGAGTAGGGAGGTGATGTTTTTCTCTTGAATTGTAGTTTCATTGCTGTAGAAGTGTCCAAGAAGGAAACTCCCTGTAGCAATAAAGGTTGGCAACTACTCTGCCATTTATAGTCGTAGCAAGTTGGTTGGGAGGTTAAAGTTGCCCAAGATCACACAGTCACTATGTGTCAAGTCAGGACTTGAACCATGATCTTTTTTTTTTTCCATTTTGCAAATAAAACTGTATTTGTCCTCCTAATTAGCATTGCTTTTCATGGTCCTTTTCTCTTTTTTTAATTATATATTTTTAATTTGTTTATTTTTAGTTTTCAATGTTCATTTCCACAAGATTTTGAGTTACAAATTTGCTCCCTCTTTCCCCTACCCCCACCCCAAAATAGCAAGCCTACTGAATATACCTTCCCCGAATCTGCTCTCTCTTATATCCTCTCCCTTCCCCCTCTAACTTTCTAGTAGGGCAAGATGGATTTCTATACCTCAGTGCCTGTATATCTTATTTCCCAGTTACATGTAAAAACCAATTTTTTTTAACATTTATTTTTAAAACTTTTATTTCCAGATTCTTTCCCTTCTTCCCTCCTCACCCATGCCCACTGGGAAGATAAGCAATTCAATATAGGTTGTACATGTGTAGTTAAGCAAAATGTTTCCATAGCAGATATATTGTAATATTGTGAAAGACTAACTATATTTCCCTCCATCCTATCCTACCCTCCATTTATTCTATTTTCTGCTTTGACCCTGTCCCTTTTCTTTTCTTTTTTTTTTTTTTAAAGCAATCGGGGTTAAGTAACTTGCTCAAGGTTACATGGCCAGTTATTATTTCTGGGTGTGGTGCTGAGTATCTGAGCCCAGATTTGATCCAGGTCATCCCAACACTGGAGCCTGTGCTCTTACTCACTGAGCCACCTGGCCGCCCCTAAGCAATTGGGTTTAAGTAACTTGCTCAAGATTACACGGCCAGGTGTTTCTGGGTGGGTGCTAAGTGTCTGAGCCCGGGATTCGATCTCCAGGTCTTCTCAACACTGGAGCTGGTGCTCTTACTCGCTGTGCTACCTGGCCGCCCCTGACCCTGTCCCTTTTCAAAAGTGTGTGCTTCTGACTACCCTCTGCCCCAATCTGCCCTCCCTTCTATCATCCTCCCTCTTATCCCCTTCCCCCCAATTTTCCTGTAGGGTAAGATACCCAATTGAGTGTGTATGTTATTCCCTCCTTAAGCCAAAGTCAATGAGAGTAAGATTGACCCATTCTCTTTTACCTTCATGTTCTTCCCCTCCATTGTAACAATTTTCTCTTGCCTCTTTCATGTGAGATAATTTATTCTATTCTATCTCTCCCTTTCTCCTCTCACTATATTCCTCTCTAACCTCTTAATTTTATTTTTTAGATATCATCCCTTCCTATTCAACTGATCCTGTGTCCTCTGTGTATATTTACATGTACACACACATACATGCATTCACACATGTATTTATACACACTTATACCCTCTTATATAAACATATATATGTATGTATACATACACACATATATTCCCTTTATCTGCATACTGAGAAGTCTCATGAGTTACAATTATCATTGTAATAATATTACATTATATACATATAATGTATATATAATACAATAATAAAACATAATAAAAAACAATACATACAAATATCATGTAGGAATGTAAATAGTTCAACTTTAATAAGTTCCTTATGATTTCTTTTTTAATTGTTTACCTTCTCATGTTTCTCTTGCTTCTTGTATTTGAAAGTCAAATCTTCTGTTCAGCTCTGGTTTTTTCATCAAGAATGCTTGATGAAAATAGAATTCTATTTCATTGAATGACCATATTTTCCCCTGAAGCATTATACTCAGTTTTGTGGGGTAGGTGATTCTTGGTTTTAATCTTAGCTCCTTTGACCTCCAGAATATCATATTCTAAGCCCTTCGATCCCTTAGTGTAGAAGCTTCCAGGTCTTGTGTTATCCTGATTGTGTTTCCACAATACTCAAATTGTTTCTTCCTGGCTGCTTGTAATATTTTCTCCTTGACCTGGGAACTCTGGAATTTGGCTACGATATTCCTAGGAGTTTTCTTTTTGGGATCTTTTTCAAGAGGTGATAGATGAGTTCTTTCAATTTCTATTTTGCCCGATGGTTCTAGAATATAAGGGCAATTTTCCTTGAGAATTTCTTGAAGGATGATTGCTAGGTTCTTTTTTTGATCTTGGATTTTGGGTAGTCTAATAATTTTTAAATTATCTCTCCTGGATCTATTTTCCATGTCAGTGGTTTTTCCAATGAGATATTTCACATTGCCTTCTATTTTTTCATTTGTTTGGATCTGTTTTATAGTATCTTGATTTCTCATAAAGTCATTAGCTTCCATTTGCTCCAATCTAATTTTGAAGGAATTATTCTCTTTAGTGAGTTTTTGGAATTCCTTTTCCATCTGGGCAATTTTACTTTTTAAGGCATTCTTCTCTTCATTGGCTTTTTGGTTCTCTTTTGCCATTTGAGTTAGTCTATTTTTTAAGGTGTATTCTCTTCAGTATTCTTTTGGGTCTCCTTTAGCAGGTTGTTGACTTGCTTTTCATGATTTTCTTGTATCATTCTCATTTCTCTTCCTAATTTTTTCTCCACTTCTCTTGCTTGATTTTCAAAATCTTTCTTGAGCTCCTCCACAGCCTATAACCAATTCATATTTTTCTTGAAAGCTTTTGATGCAGGAGTTTTGCCTTTGTTCACTTCTTCTGGTTCCATGTTTTGATCCTTTTTGTCCCCCAAAAAAGGATTCTATGGTCTGATTGTGCTTCCTCTGCTTACTCATCTTGTCAGCCAATTACTTGACTTTTGAGCTCTTTGCCATGGTAGAGCTCTGCTTCCAGAGTGAAGAGCTTTGTTTCAAATTGCTGGGGTTTTCTCAAATGTTGTCAGAGGTCTGAGGAGGGCACCCTCTCTACAGCCAACACAAGCTCTGGCACACTGGCGTTTCTCACCCCAGGACTACTGCCCAAGATAGCGAGTCAGATCTAAACAGGTCAAAGCAAGAGCAGTTACACTCTGAATGGTTGCTTGGTCCCCCTATGATCTGCAGGCCAGGAGCTCTGGGGGAAGCCATGGGGCAGCAGCTTCAGCCACCAGACCTCTGCCACCTCTTGCCCCAGAGGGGCCAGACCACACTCTTCCATCACCCAGTTGCAACAGAGTTTCCTACTGACTGTTTACTTTCTCTTTGGCATTTATGGGTTGAGAAGTCTGGAAACCACCATAGCTGTTAGGGATTCTCTCTCCTGAAGTCTACTCTGGCTGGTCTCTGCCACTGGTAGGGGCCACCCAGGCTTGGCACAGCTCACACGGGACTGTACTCTGCTCCCAGATTGGTGTGATAGACCCTTCCTGACGGCCTTCCAGGCTAGCTTCAGCAGGAGATTTGTTTCTCTCTGTCACTTTGTGGGTGCTGTAGCTCTAAAATTTGCTTAGAATCATATTTTACAGGTATTGGAGGTGGTTGTGGCAGGAGCTCACAGAATTACCTGCTTCTACTCTGCCATCTTGGCTCTGCCCCAGATCTTCTTGCTTTTAAGATGGATTCTCTATCCTCCAAACAACATAGCTTCTAGTGAAATGATCTTATATAGGTGTATGTATACACATGTGCACTTTCATGTTCTGTCTGCATAAGACTTGGGGTTTTTAATTTGTTTTTGTTTTTTTTTTCCCATCAAGGGCCAGTTCTTGTGAAGATATGATTTTGTGTAAAAGAGGCATAGTTCATTTGTAATGAGTTTGACAATTTAATAAAACTAGAGAAAAGAGACACAGAGAACATGTGTCACAGCAGGAACAGACCTGGATTTGGAGTCAGAATTCTGGTTCCAGCCTCTTTGAACTTCTATTCCTAGTTTGTAAAACAGGGACTATCTACTCAGCAGTGTTGTTGTGAGAACCAAATAAAGTCATGTATATAAAGATCTTTGTAATTCTATAGTGCTATATACATAGAATTTACTAGCTTTGTTTAAAAGGAGCTCTTCAAAGAAAAGCAGATTTTTACTTAATACTTTTGTGGGGAAAACTGAAAGAATTGTTGGAGGAAGTATTTTTTCTCCTGCATGTCTGATTGCATTCCAAGTATATAGTATAGGACCAAATGGTTTATATATCCTGTCTCTCTAACTTCTGTCTTTGTCTTTGTCTCTGTGTCTGGCTGTTTCTATCTCTGTTTCTTTCTACAGATATATACATATATATGTATATATATACACACATATACATATACATTACATACATATATTACATATAATTCATAATTAGTACCTCATGAGTCTTAGGAAATTTTGGTTGAGAGATTAATTAGATTTCCTTATTGGAAACAAAATAACCTGGTTAATCAGAATAATGATAAAACTGAATGTCAGAAATTATTTACTTCCTTTCTTTTCCTTCTCTTGAGTTCTAGCTCAGCACTACCTTCTCCAGCAAAATGTCCCATGGACATCTCAAACTTAACACTTCTAAGATAGAATTCCCCTTTTCTCTAAAACTGTTGTCTTTTTCAAACTTTTTACTTTCTGATGAGGGCATCATAATCTTTCCAGGTCTTCAAGTTCACAAATACCTTCTAGTTCATGCTCTCATGACTTTTTGCCTAGACAATTGTAATAACCTCTTAATTGTTCTCCAATTTTCATTCTTATTCCTCTCCAATCCACCTTCTATAGAACTGTCAAAATAAACTTCATAAAGTATAAATCTGAGGATGATATTAAAAAAAGTGAAGAAACTATCAAAAACTAACATGAAATGGGTAGATATTTAGAAAAATATAAAATATCCAGTTTAACAGAAGATGAAATAGATTATTTAAGTAACAATTTTGTAAAAAGAGATTGAAAAAAGGAATTTTTGCTGCTTAGTAGTTTTTCAGTCATGTCCAAATCTTTGTGACACAATTTGGAGTTTCCTTGGCAAAGATAGTAGACTGGTTTGCCACTTTCTTTTCCAACTCACTTTATAGATGAGGAAACTGTGACAAAAATGATTAAATGACTTGCCAAGGGTCACATAGCTAGTCAGTGTCTGAGGCAGAATTTGAACTCAAGTCTTCCTGACTGGTGCTTTATCCATTGTACCACCTAATTGCAAAAAAAAAGGGATAAATGAATTGAAAGGGGGAAAAAAGACACTAAGACCTGATGGAATTACAAATAGAGCCCCCATTTAAGTGGGAGTTCAGAATTTCAGAGCTAGAAGGAACTTTAGTGGTCATCCTTCTCTTCTCTCCCCCATTAATGTACTTGATAAGTAGTCAGCCATCTTTGCTGGAAGGCCTCTGATGAAGGACAACACACTGGGGGATAGCTAGCAGAAATTCTGTGGAGGTAGAATTAAGAAGATTTGGTCATTTACTCCAAAATAATATATACTGCAAATGTATGGAAGGAAATGATTCTTCCAAACTCTTTCAATGATACCAATATGGTCTTGATTCCTGAACCAAGAGAAAGCAAATCAGAAAAATTATAGACCAATACACCAAATGAATATCAATATGAATACATTAAATAAAATATTATAAAACAAATTATAAAAAGATTATACACTATGACCAGTATAGATTTTTTTTTAAAGCAATCGGGGTTAAGTAACTTGCTCAAGGTTACACGGCCAGTTATTTCTGGGTGTGGTGCTAAGTATCTGAGCCCAGATTTGATCCCCAGGTCAATCCCAACACTGGAGACGGTGCTCTTAGTCACTGTGCTTCCTGGCCTCCCCCAGTATAGATTTATAATAGGAATACTGTGTTGGTTTAATATTAAGAAAATATAAACATAAAAAATATTAATAACAAAATAATAAAGACCATCTACCAATGGATGCTGAAAAAGCTTTTGGCAAAACTCGACATCCATTTGTGTTATGAACACTAGAAAGCATAAGAATAAATGTATCTTTCCTTAATTAGGTAATTAATATCTAACTAAAACCAACAGAAAACTTTATATGTAATAGAGAAAGGCTATAGAACTTTCTATTAAGATTATGGGTAAAGCAAGGTCGTCTATATCACTACTACTATTTAACATAGTGCTAAAAATGCTTGCCTTAAGGGGCGGCCAGGTGGCTCAGTGAGTAAGAGCACCGGCTCCAGTGTCGAGATGACCTGGATCAAATCTGGGCTCAGATACTCAGCACCACACCCAGAAATAACTGGCCTTGTAACCTTGGGCAAGTTACTTAACCCCAATTGCTTTAAAAACAACAACAACAACAAAGTGCCATCTATTTGGAGACAGCTGGGTGGTTCAGTGGATAGAACCCTGTGCCTAGAGTCTGGAAAACCTGAGTTCAAATCCAGCCCCAGACACTTATTAGCTGTGACCCCTGGACAAATCATTTAACTTCTGTTTACCTTAATCCACTGGAAGAGAGAATGATTCTCCTCCATTCGTTTGTAAGCTCCTTGAGGGGAGCACTATCTTTTGCTGCTTCTTGTTTGCTCAGTGCTTAGCATGGTGCCTGGTACACACACACACACACTTAATAAAAGTTTTATTGGTAGGATGATTGATGCTCATTGCAACCTGTCCCTGTTTGACTATCCTGTATATCTCACTTCTCCTCCATGTTAAAGATTTATCATCATAAGGAACCTCAGCAGTTATGGTAAAAGCAACATCTGTTAGGTCTCCTGCTCCAAAGGCTGAACTAGATTGTGGTTTTTTTTTTCCCCTAACAAGGCAGAGAAGTCACACCTGAGACTTGAGTGGTCCAAGGAAGTAGGTCTCAGAGCCATTAATGTGGCTTCCATACTATAAGAGACTTAAGGGAATAAAAAGCCCAACATGTGAGGAGTTGGTACCCCTCAGACTTACAGTTGTCCCCTTGCTGTGTGCGGCAACATGCCTCCTGATCAGATTCATTTCCATATGGAGATGAGAAGGGTTGCATCTTCCTGAACCAGTGCTATATCTTTGCATATTTTTTGCAAAGTACCTTTGTTTATTACATTTCCTTCCATGCTAAATGACAATGTTTTCTTTTGTTTCAGTATCAAGCTGGAACCATTTAGCCAGCCCAAGTCAATCACACACAACAGTTGTCATCTAATCAAATCCATTTTAGAGAAAGAAAACTGAGGTTCAGGGTAGTTACCCCACTCCCCCCTCCCAGCAACTTTCCTAAGATTTTCCTAAGGGACTAGACCTCAGGACTGAGATAAAGGTTAGTTAGGAAGGTAGGGAATAATCTACATAGAGACAATTATTTGAAGCCATGTGAACTGATGAGACCACCAAGGGATTGTAGAGACAGAAGGAGGCCCAGGATAGAGCCTTGAGGAATGCCCGGGGAAGGCATGAATCTAGCAAAGAGGAATGACAAGGAGGGCTTAGACAGGTAGACAGAAAACTAGGAGAGATGCTTCTGCTTTCATTGTGGCAAACAAAAATAGCTGGAGAGCAAGAAATGTCTCCTCAACAAATCTCCAAAGGAGCAGTCATTCCCTGCACTCCATCATAGTGTTACCCTCACCATAGAGATAGAAGACATAGACTGTGAGAGCTGGAAGGGGCTTTAGCCTTCCTCTGATTTGAGCCTGGCATTTAATAGATGATGAGAAAATGAAATCCAGAGAAGTTAAGTGATGTGCTCAAAGTCACACAGCAAATTAGTAGGAACCCAAGTCCTCTGGTACAAAGGACAGCACTCCTTCCATTACTATGGACTTCAGAATTCTGTGGCCACGTTTTGGCTTTGGGCTCCTTAATGATAAAGGGACACATATATTTTGTCATTTCAGTCAAGAGAACTCATTGGGAATTGGTATCTCAAGACTAGGCTTGGCAGCTAGCTGTGGACCTGTCACGTCTTGACTTTTTAAATGCAGTAGGAAGTGTTCTTTCCTGAGTCCTGGGTTTGGGGAGGGGGGGTGAAGAGGGGGATGATGTGGCTTTCACATTCCCTTTTAAAGAAGGCACAAGAAAGGGCCTGTGTGTCCTGTGCCTTTTGGCTGCTTTTAGGTGTTAAGCCTATCACCCTGAGTAAACAGCTACAGTAAGTGAAGGGGGATTAAAATAAATCTCCAAGCTGCGCACTTTCAGTGACCGAAAAGAAAAGCAGAAGGGAAAACCCATTGTCTAATGAAGAATTATCTGCCTGATGCCTTATCTATACCGAACCCTTATCTCTTCATCTAAATTCTGAGATAAACTCCAAGGCCTAAGTACAGCTTGTCCTGAGGCACTCAAAGGCCTGCTATTGTTAAAGATTATGTAAAACTGCTTGTCTGTAGACCCCAAACAGCAAATCACAGAGCTCTGTTTGTTCATGTCGTCAAACATAGATATCAGCTAGGAAAAGGCGGAAGGAAGGAATAAAACCCTGACAGATTACACAGGAACATATGTATGGGCCAAAGACTGCTGTTCTTTTAAATGCCACATATGAAAGGATCATCCTTGCTTCTGATTTTGGGTATGATTTTTCTCACATGAAACCCTATTTTCTCAATTAAAAAGGAATGGTATTCAGAATCTGATTGAGGAATTGTGAGCACCCCAGATTGATATGATCCCTCCTTGGGTTAAGGAGGGAGGTTCTGTAGAGTTAAGAAGGAAAATTCTCACCCCTAGCCCAGTTTCCCCCAGGGCAGCATCTCCTTTCTAAAAATGGAGAAAACAAAGAGGAAATTAATTTAAAAGGCCTGAAGGAGCAGCAGATTTTTGGGGAAGGCCTCTGATGGGTGTGGGGGAGGATTCGTTCAGGTGGGAATCTGAGGTTAGCTAAGAACTGTATCTTCCAGCATTTTGTGGAAGGAAGGAAGGTTTGGCCAGGGACAAGAACTAGTGGTAAATTGTAAAAAATGTTTTAGTGTCCATGTTCTAGAATGGACATTTCCTTCTTAGCTTGAAATGGTTCAATCTCCTTGTATAGTTGTAATTGTTCAGTTTGCCGAAATCTTCATGACCCCGTTTTTTGGGTCTTCTTGGCAAAGATACTGGGGTGATTTGCCATTTCATTTTCTAGCTCCTTTTATAGATGAGCAACTGAGGCAAACAGGGTTAAGTGACTTGCCCAGGGTCACACAGTTAGTCAGTGTTTGAGGCCAGATTTAAATGCAAGACAATGAGACTTCCTGATTCCAAGTCCAATGCTCTATCCACTGAATCACTTAGCTGCCCCCTTGCACAGTATCAAGATTAAAAAAATATGTCTTCACTTACTGAAGACTCTGGTAGAATATCAGATCTAACTGAAGACAATCATTCATAATGGACTTGTTTCAGAGTCAGGCATATCTCCTTTGTGAGATGAAAACAGCTGAGATCTTAATTGAGATGCCTTGTGTGATAGATACCTTTTTCTATAGTAGAGAATAGCCTACACCTGTATAGGTAGCTGATATTGGGCATTTGGGCTCATCTGAAGAAAGGAAGTATGATGCCTGTATCATTCCATGTCATATGGAGTTTATCTCAATACTTATTCATGAATGATGGGACTGGAAAGAATTTTGAGAAAAAAGAAAAAAGGAGAATGCACAAATTTCCTCCAGGGACACAATGGAAGGGACTGGGGCTCTGTGAGGTGGGATCTGGTGTGTTGGTTTGGATAATGCCAGAGATACAGTTTTTCTCTTTCCAGTCTACCAGAAAAGGAAGGCAAGATGAAGGTGTCAGTCAAAGATATATAGACTACTCCAATTGATGGTAACCAATAGCAAATGGAATCCTTCCTATCCACTACCCCTTTGGCTGGGTGTAACTGGCATCTATTTCTGTATGTTCCTTTATCCTTTTATAAATTATGTGGTTACTCTTTATAAGCTTCTGTGGTCAACCCAGGCATGTATATTTTTTGCGTGTCTATTGGTTGAAGGCATGAGGGTTCAAGGACATTTCTGAGAGCAACAGAGAATATGTCAGTGAACTTTAGGATCCCAACTTCTGCCCATTAGAAAATACTCACAAACCACTTATGTGTTTTATAACCAAACTACCAGTGAAAGAATTAATACAGACTTGAGCCTTTCAGTTTACCCCATCAGGCTATGAGCCCAATTTGTTTTGTCTTGTAACTCATGTACTAATGGTGGGGTGGGGAAATGGGCTTCATTGTGATGCCCACTTTACTATGGATTGGTCTGTGGGGAAAGAGGAAGGGAAGTAGTTCACTTCCTTCACTTTTACCATACAATGCTCTCCCATCCCTTTTTCTTCACTCCTTTCTCTATATTGCCTCCTGTTTCCCTGGAACGAGTACTTGTGCCAGTCCAACCTCAGAGAGGGAGTAGATTACACTGAATTTAACCAGCAAGAGGGAGAGGGAGGATTATTCCTGCCATCAAGAAAGCACCAGATACCCTAGGGAAAAGGATGGGTTGAGAACTATCTCAAATTTTCTCCTTCTTACCAGTAAATATGGACCTAGAATCTCTCACAGTTCAAGTTATTCCCAAAGCCTCAAGGTTATTGTTATTGTTTTTAATAACAACAAAGAAAAATAGAAGGAATGAACATATCCCCTTTTGTATTTTAAGTTGTCAGGGGAACAGTTTTGTGTACTATAATTGCAAGAGCATTGGATTCGGAATCAGTTCACTTGGGTTCAAATCTGAGCTCTAATACTGACAATTGGGGTGGCCTTAGGCAATTCACTTTTTTTCCTCATTTGTCAAGTGAGGGTCTTAAATATGATGATAGTCTGAGGGTTCTTTCAGTTTTAAATTTATGATCCCAAGATCCTGATTCCAACTTCTAAAACTATTACAATGGGAAGATTTTGCAATGGGAGAATTCAGATTAATAATTGTATGCAATCACTTGGATGTTACCATGGTAACCCTCGTTCAACCTGAATCTGTCAACTCCAGTTACTTAAATATGTCTGCCTCAATTATTTAGCTCTTTATTTTGTTTGCAGAGTGTGTTGCTAATGGAGTAATTAGTGTAGTTGGGGGAAGGGACTGTAGGTGAGAATGCCTGGTAAGTAAGGTCCAAGAGGAAGGCTATTACAAAGTGATCCAGATGATGCTCACAAATAATTTTTTCATCTTCTGTTGACTCCCTATCACCTCCCCCTCCGTGACTATTCCAAACGTTTCCCAAACACTGCATATTGTCAATCTCACTCTCATTTTTCTCAGTCTCAGTAGATGGCTTCAATTCCTACAATACCAAGGGTATGGAGGTTATCACATGTGAACTTCCAGAGCTAAAGGCAGTATGCTGTTACAGAAAGAGCACTGGGTTAAGAGCTAGGAGACCAAGACTTATATTCCAGATTCCAAAACTTACTGTGTGATTATGGATAAGTCTCTGAGCCTTAATTTGCTCCTCTTTTATGTGGGGATGATAAAAAAAGAGACTATCTATCCCAGAGTCCTTGTGAGGAAAGTCCTTAAAGTGCTCTATAAATATGGTGGAGAATAGTTAGGTGAAGGTCAATGGAGATTGAAACAGAAGTGATTTTATTATAATATTTATTATATAACACCCAGACAAGATGCAGAAAGAAACAAGGATTTCAGAAGACAGACCACATACATAGCATGAAAACATTTTAGTGGTAGAAGATGTAGTTTATTAGCTGTAAAAAGCAGAGCAGTTGATAAATTCATAATTTGCCGTAATGATAATTTCATACTTCTAAAGGTGGAGGAAGTAAAAAGGGAAACTGTTATTCTGAACTTGATTCTCACAAAAAGAAGAAACTGGTTACTGTGGTAGAAATGATGAGAGCTTTTGAAGGTGGATTGGGATATGAACATTTAAAATTGAAAACTTTTTGATAAACTTAGGGTTGGTATGATGTACAACCTAAAATTTGGAAAAACAAATTTCAAAAGGTTCAGAGAAATTATAGGTATGAAAAATTACTTAATATTTTTCAGGGGAAGTCATTCTAAGAAGGATGGAAAGTTTCCATGAGTAAAATTCTAAAGACATGAATAAAAGTGATTCTGATGAGGAGGAAAAGGGCAGAAGCCACCTAAAAAAAGTAATAAGCTGCCCAATGGATACTTTATTCAACTTAAATTAAAAAAAAAGATGTGTAGTATTTCTAAAAAATAGCCAATAAAAGAATGTGTCATTTTCTTTCAGTATTTCAGTCAATTTTGTGATAATAAAAATGTAGTGCCCTGTAGAATCTCACCTGTGAAAGCCTGCCTCTTTCTTCCAATATACTTTCTGAGGATGCCTTCAATATGCGTGTAGATTATTATCATAGCATGTCTCTTGTTCTAACTAAATGGGTAAGGAATGCCTATTGTCCAGGTTGTGGTATATGGTTTTGTGGACCATCATTGGTGTATGTACCTTGTACAGATACTGCAAATAGACAAATTGGAACAGAGATGAGCAGGCAGAGGCAACTGGGCAACATTGCCTTTGGGAAATTGCAAAATTCTTTTAATGATCTGAAGCTCCAAGAAACAAAGGGCCATCCCTTTTGCATTATCAAAAGTGTAAGAAGTGAAACCAACTGCTTTCAGAGGTAGTGACTCACTTTTCCCTGGAGGTCTTCAAGTAGAGACTGAATGATTGCTTATTAATGATATTGAAGATGGAATTCTTGATCAGTATCAAATTGGACCATGTGGCCTCTAAACTCCCTTTCAACTTTGAGATTCTGATATACAACTTACTAATTATTACTAATTCTCTCCTCAACAACGTAAAATTTTTCTGTATTTTTGTCCAGTCTCTCTTCCTTCTTCTTGTATCAGAAAGTAACCTTTCTGCCATGGCTTATCATTCCATCTGTGTTCTTTTTCTTATAATTTCCTTTTTCAGGACCTTCTCCATCAATTATCTCCTCTTAGACCATTTCCCTCTGACTACAAATAGTCTCTTATTTAGTTTTACACACACACATACACACACATGCACACACATTCCTTCTCTTGACTATGCTACCTTTTAAAACTACTACTTTATATTTCTTTTTTTTTTTTTGGCCTTTTTTGGAGGGCAATTGGGGTTAAGTAACTTGCCCAAGGTTACAAGGCTAGCTTTTTTTGTGTGTGTGGGTGTTAAGTGTCTGAGGTCAGAAACGAACTCGGGCCCTTCTGATTCCGGGGCTGTCACTTTATTCACTGTGCCACCTAGCCGCCCCTATCCTATATTTCTTTTTCCTTTAACTGACAACCTTCTGAGAATAGTCTTTAGTTGATACTTCTACTTCCTCACCATTCATTCAGTCTCTTACCTCTTATAGCTTGGCTTCTACTCTTACCATGCTATTAAAACTACTAAGATTATGAGTGATATCATAATTATCAAACCCAAGTTAAAAATTTTATTTTTTAATCTCAGGCCTTATGGCTATGAAGTACTGTAACATTTGATACTTGACCACATCCTCCTTCTTAAAAACACTCTCTATCCTTATCTTTCATGATATTTACTTTCTTCATTCTCCTCCTGCCTTTCTGTTAAACTCCTTTTTTACTTTTACTCATTCCCTTTTCCCCTTCTAGCTCATAAATGTTGATACAGCATTTATATGCTGTGGAGCATTTATCCCAATTCCAGCTCACATCGATGAGTAGGTTTCCCATAACAAAGCTAGCTACATCTTTCCCACCTCAAGGTTTTGAGGGGCGATGGGGTTATCTTCTTAGTTCTCAACCCCCCATTCGGGAATATTCTTCCCAATATTCTAGTATATTCTTCCCAATATTAGTGATCACTTAAGGTTAGTACTTATAGTGATTAGTGTCCCACCTTCATTTTCCCCTAATTAACACGTTAGGTTTTACAAGGAGATGTTTACAGAGATTTGGCAAGAACAGAAGTACTAACATCTTCTCCCTCCCCAACCCCCCAGTAAGGGGCACACTCTCTCCATTATCTTCACCCTTTAGTCCCAGGGGAGAGTAGGCTCAAACAAAATAGTTGCTATAAAGCATTCACCCCACTAAATTCACTTCCATATATGGCTTAGCTGATGGATAAATTGCTGTCAGTACCTCTTGGCTCCCTTCATTAAAATGGATTACACTTCTGTGCTCAAGAAGATCCCTTGGAATTTTGCTACTTCTTGGGCTTGGATGTCAACAAAATATGGCATGGACTCCACCTCCTAGACTTCTGGTGGTTCACTCTCTCAACCTTTCCAAACTGACTAGTTCATAGCCTAACTGATACTGTTTCACCTAAATTCAGGAAAAAGCAAAGGCAAAGGGGCAAAAGATAGAAGCACATATTTAGGTCATATGTGAGCTGGAGTTGGAAGATTAAAGCCTGAAACCTTTATTCCTTCACAGAGCTTATAGCTTGTCTTTCCTAGATGACAAAAGGAAAGAGGAAACACCTTGGCTGATTAGTGCCTTAAAAAAAAGTTTTTATTGATATCTTCTGTTTCTTACATCATCATAATTATCTCAGGTATCCCTCTTCTTTCCTCCCTCTCCCAAAGATCTATTCCATATAACAGTTTTATTTTATTTTGGGGATGAAAAAAAATCAACATAGCTGATTAATACATTTTTTTAAAGTCTGAAAACATGTGCAATATGTAACATTTGTTAACCTCCCCCTTCTACAAAGGGGTAGATTGGGGGTGTCTACTCATATCTCTTTATTTGTGTCTTGTTCAATTTTTTATAATTTTATTACATTTATTTTTGGTATGTACTTCTTTTCATTTACATTGTTGTAATTACTGTGCATATTGTTTTCTGGGCTCTGCTTACTTCTCTCTGTCAGTCTATATAAATCTTTCCAAGATTCTCTGTATTTACATATGCATAATTTCTTACAATGTAGTACTTGTAATATTCCATTATATTCACACACCACAATTTGTTTATCCATTCCCAATTAATGGCATCTATTTTGTTTCCAATTTGTTGCTCTCATAAGAATTAAATAATTAGTCATAAATATGTTGGTGTGTATGGAGACTTTCTTATTGATCTTTTTGACTGTTATATCTCCATTTCTTTGTTCATTAATAATACTGGCTTCCTTGGAAGTATAAACCCACTAATGGAATCTCTGGTCCAAAGAGTTATGTGCACTTTAGTCACTTTATTTGATTTTCAAAATGATTGTTCCACTTCACAGTCCCCCCAATAATACTTTGGTGTGCTTCCAAGCCCTTCAACACTGGCTATTACCTTTTTTTTGGTGATTTTTGCCAATTTGCAGCATATGAAGTGTTTTGATTTTCATCTCTTATTAATAGTGATCTGCAGCATTATTTAATGTGATTGTAAGTGCTTTGCAATTCAACTTCTGAGAACTTTTCATTTCTGTTGACCATTTATCTTTTGGGAAATGGCTATTAGTCTCATATAATTATTAATTGTTTATATATGTTTTATAGCATATTCTTAGAGAAATATGATGCAGAGATTTTCCTTCCATTCAACCACTTCCCTTTTTGTTCTAGGTACATTATTTTGACTATGAAGAAACTTTTCAGTTTAACATAATCAAAATTATCTTTAATCTTTGTAATTGACTTTCTCTCTTATTTGGTTAAGAAAACATTTCTTACCCATGTGAGAGTTATAGGATTTGTTTCTTTTCTAACTTTTTTTTAGTAGTATGATCTTTAATATTAAGGTTGCATATCCATTTGGACCATATTGTATAATATGCTACAAGGTTCTGCTTAAAACTGAATTTCTGCCACTCTATTTTCCAGTTTTTCCAGCACTATTTTTTTTTTTACCGAATAATGAGTTTTTTCCCCTATGTAATTTATATTTTCCATGTTATTAAACACTAGGTTATTGTGTTCTATTGTTTCTACTTCTCCCTAGTTTAGTCTGTTCCATTAGTCTATCTCTCTCTATTTAACCAGCAGTAGATAGTTTTGATAACTGTTTTATAAAATAGCTTGAGATCTGGAAATGCTATTCTCTCTTTGTCCCTACTTTTTTTCAACAAATTCCTTTGATATCCTAGATCTTTTGTTTTTCCAAGTGTATTTTGTCATTATTTTATCAAGTTCTAGAAAGTATTTCCAAAGTAATTTGAATGGTATAGCATTAAAAGTGTACATTATTTTTGGTATTATTGATGTTTTTATATTGGCATGTCCTAGCCATGAATACTGAATATTCCTCCAATTATATAAATTGTTCTTTAATTCTTTAAGGAGCACATTGTAATTGAATCTACGCAATGTTTTTTGTGTGCTTTAGTAGGTCAATCTGCAGATATTTTATGCATCTGGTAGTTATTTGGAATGAGGTTTCCTTTTTATGATTACTTTTTGGGTTTTGTTATTATTTTATAGAAATGCTATTGATTTCAGGTTATTTGCTTTGTAACCTGCAACTTTATTTTACTGAAGCTATTGCTTCATGAGTAGTTTTGTTGATGCCCCTAGGATTTCCCAAGTAAAATAGAATAGTTTCATCTCATTTTTTAAAACCTTTTTTCTTTTAAATTCTTTCCCTTGTATTATTGCTATTTCCAGCATTTCTAGAACCATACTAAATAATAGTGGTGAAAATGAACTTCCTTGATTCACTTCCATATTTATGGGGGAATGTTTTAGTGTATCCGCATTGCACATGATGCTTGTTTTTGCTTTTAAATGGAAGATTTTTATGATATAAAGAAAGGTGGCTGTATGCCTACACATTGTAGGATTTTTAGCATAAAAGCGTGTTCCGCTTTGTCAAAGGCTCTCTCTGTGTCTATTCAGATAATCACATGGTTTGGGGGGTTCTGGTTTTTAACATGATTAGTCATGTTTTTTGTTTTCCCAATGTTGCGTCATCCTTGCATTCCTGGTATAAATCTCACTTGATCACAATGAATGATTTCTTAGATAAATTGCTATAGTCTGACTGGATTATGTTTAAAATTTTTGAATCATTTTTAATTAATGATATGGCTTATACTTTTCTTTTTTGTCTTTTGTTAAAAAAAAACTTTCACCCATGTACAAAAATATTTATCGCAGCTCTTTTTGTGGTGGCAAAGAATTGGAAGTCAATCAAGGAAATCACCTGGGGAATGGCTAAACAAGTTGTGGCATATGGATGTAATGGAATACTATTGTGCTATAAGAAATGAGGAGCAGACAGACTTCATAATAACCTAGAGAGACTTCTATAAACTGATGCTGAGAGAGGGGAACAGAACCAGGAGAACTTTGTATAC
This sequence comes from Petaurus breviceps papuanus, assembly GCF_028583685.1. Taxonomy (NCBI): domain Eukaryota; kingdom Metazoa; phylum Chordata; class Mammalia; order Diprotodontia; family Petauridae; genus Petaurus; species Petaurus breviceps. The sequence continues at coordinate 93,929,199 of NW_027186304.1, read as the reverse complement.
AATTACAGACACATTGTATTGTGATGAGTAACTTTGATAGACTTGGATCCTCTCAGCAATACAAGATTAGAAGACAACTCCAAAAGGCCCATGATGGAAAGTGCTATCCACATCCAGAGAAAGAACGACAGAGTCTGAATGCAGATTGAAGCAAACTACTTGATCTCTTTTTTGTGTTTTGTTTTGTCCCTTTTTTCTCATTGTTCACTCCATTGGTTATAACCCTTCTTTACAATTTGATTAATGTTTAATGTGAAGTATTTGTAGAACCTATATTTGATTGCATACCACCATGGGAAAAAGGGGGAAAGGGGAGGAAGGGAGAAAGAGAGGCAGGGGAAAAAAATTGGGAACTCAAGGGATTGTGGAACTGGATGTTGTAAACTAAAAGTAAATTTTTAAAAATCTTTCCCTGGTTTAGATATTAAGACTATATTTATCTCATAAAAGGCTTCTGGTAGTATACATTTCTCAGTTTTTGAGAACAAATTATGAAGTATGAATACTAACTGTTCTTTAAAAATTTGATGGAATTCTCCTGGTTCATTAGGATCAGGATTTTTTTCCTTTGGCAGTTCCTTTACAATTAAATCTATTTCATTTTCTGAAATTGGTTATTTATGATTTCTGTCTGATCTTTTGATAGTTTGGGTATTTTATATTTTGAAAGTATCTCTCTATTTCTTTTATGTTGTCAATTTTGTTTCTGATTATTTTTATTTCTTCTAGATTAGCTGTGATTTGACCTTGACCATTTGCTATTTTATGGATTTGATTTTCTTTTGTTCTTTTTAATCAGATTACCTAAGGATTTATCAATTTTCTTAGTCTTTTCAAAGAACCAACTTTTAGTTGTATTTATCTTTCTTATTTTTCTTTTTGCTTTCAATTTATTTATTTCCCCCTTAATTTTTAATATTTCTTCTTTTGCACTTACTTTAGGTTTATTTATTTGTTAGCCTTCCAATTTTTCAAAATGCACATTAAGTTCATTAATCTTCTTTTATTTTTTGTTAAGGCAAATTTGCAGGGGTACTATTTTTCCTCTGTTTCCTGCTTTAGTTATATCTAAGAAATTTTGGTTTGTTGTTACATTATTATAATTTTCCTTTGCATAGTATTTCTATGATTTGTTCTTTCATTGACTCATTATTTAGGATTTGACTATTATATCTCCATTTGGGTCTATATCTTTTGTTTATGGCCCCTAAAACAATGACTATTTTTATCATACTATGGTCTATAAAGGATGTATTAACAATTTCGGCCATTTTTTACATTTGATTGAAATATCTCTGTGCCCTAGTACATGGTCTATTTTTTTTTTTAAGCAATTGGGGTTGAGTAACTTGCTCAAGGTTACACAGCCAGTTATTTCTGGGTGTGGTGCTAAGTATCCAAGCCCAGATTTGATCCCCAGGTCATCCTGACACTGGAGCTGGTGCTCTTACTTGCTGAGCCACCTGGCCACCCCTGCATGGTCTATTTTTGTAAAAATTCTATGTGTTGCTGAAATACATGTATATTACTGTCTTATTTAAAAGATGTCATAAGTCCTTAAACTCTTATTTCTCCAGGAATTTGTTCAGTTCCAAATTTTCTCTTTTGTTTATTGTTCTGTTAGTCTTAGCCAAAACTAAGAGAGGGATATTGAAGCCTCCTATCACTACTGTGTGGCTGTCTACATCTTCTTATAGCTCTGATGTTCCCTTTATGAATTTGAATGCTAAGACATTTGGATCAAATAAGTTTATTACAGATATTGGTTTATTTTTTTTACAATTCTTTTCAGTATATTATAATTTCCTTGTTTACCTCTTTTAATTTTTTTAATGTTTGTTTTTGATTTGTCAAATATACTAATTGCAAATCCTGCTCTTTTGGATTCTCTTGATGCATGGTAAATTTTTTTTTCCATCCCTTTTGTTTTATTTTGTGTGTGTCATTTTTTAAATGTGTTTCTTGTAAGCAGCAGATTATGATTTTGTTTTCTTATCCAATCTGTCAGTCTTTTTCATTTTATTTGCATTGTTTAATCCATTTATATGAAAGTTATAAGTTATGTTTATATCTTCCTCTATCTCTAATATTGTTGGGGTTTTTTAAGTTATCCCTGCCTCTTCTGTTATAAATACAGTACTATGTTCCTTCAGTTAGTTTACCTTAATATTTTTTTCTATTTTTTTTTAAAGATGGTGCCATTCCCTTTGGCTCTCTTCTCATTACCCCTGATCCCCTCCTCTCATCTATTACCACTTTTCCCCTGGGGTTTTGCTTGTTAGTACTTTTATGTTTCCTACTTTTGTCTGGTGTTATGATTCTCACCCCTTTTTTCCATTCAGTCAAGCAGATTCCCCTTTTTCCCTTCTCTCCTTCAAAGAGTTCTTTAGTTTGTTCTTTTTTTAAACTGTGCCCCTTTCCAAAAAGGATTCACCTCACTTTCTTCATTATCCATCATCTCTTTCTTTCTACTCTAAACCTTCATTCTCTTATTTATGACCTTTATAATCATTCAGTCTCTTTCTATTCTCTATATTCCTCATGCAATCAAAACTTCCAAGGTATCCATTTTAGGTTCTCCCCTCTTGGTGGTTTCTGCCATTGCCTTGTAGAGCTTGCCCTCCCCCCTAGACTCCCCTTTTCCATTATGCCTTATTCCTAGAACAATGCCAAGTATTACTTATGTCAGAGAGGACACTGTCCTATGGTAGGGTGCATCCCCCACCATGTCCTTGATTATGCAGTCTACCATTAATTTCCACCCCCACTCCCCTCACTTATCCATTTGCCTAACAATCTCTTCAGGTCTGTATTCTCTTTCTCACTCAAGTTCCATTCCAGTTACCCTAGGAGTTGTAGCTTCCTACCCTCCTGAAGTAGGATGAGTGGAAGCACTGACCACAGATATCTCCCTTCACAGACCATCTCTCTTCACCCACAGGAGCAACGCACTCCAACAATCATAGCAAGTCTTCTTTCCTTCCCTCTCCTTTTCTTCCTTTTCCCCCTCCCCCTCCTTACCCATTCCCCTGCAGTCTCTTTTCTTTCTGAGACCACAGGGGTCACATTCTCCTCAATTTGACCACAGCACATCATACATTCTTTTCTATCCCTCTGTGCCCCTTTCATGTGCCCTCCCATATTGTATTATAGTCCCACAAAAAGCATCAATTCACTTGTAAACAAGATGTTGCCAGGCTCTGCCCATAATTCCCTAGACCTGCCTCTTCACTGTTACCGCCACTGGACTTTCACCTTTACTCCTGTCTTCTTGTGTGCATTTGGAAAGGCATCTCTTACTGATCTCTCAGCTGTCACTCTCTTACTTTTGTTGTCCTTGGCTGCTGCATTTATTCACTCCTGTATTTCTGTTGTTTGGGGTATTTGAGTAGCAAATAATTTCTTCAGTTCTGCTTTTCTTTATAAAAATGTTTCAAACTCTTCTTTATTATTTAATATCCATCTTTTTTTCATGTATGGTTAAGCTCAGATTTCTAGGGTATGTCATTGTGGGCTGTGTCCTGAGCTCCATTGCTCTTCAGAACACATTATTCTATTCTCTCCTACATTTATGGTAGGTACAGAATAGTCTTGCATTATTCCAATTTCCTTTCCTTTATGTTTGAAGGTCTTTCTCCTGATGGTTTACAGAACTTGTTTCCAAACTGGTTTGTTAAATATAACCACTATGTGTCTGGGAATTTGCAATCTTGTCTTTTTTGTTTGTTTGTTTTTGTGTGTGTGACCTATGAGTTTTTAAAATTGGTCTTCCATTTTCTTTGTGCAGAAGATCTCAGCAGTGCTATTATTTCTTGCATCATGGTACTAATGTTTCTTTGTATTGTCATATTCTTTTGGGAGACCTATGATTTAGGATGTTTCTATGCATCCTATCTTCAAGATCAGTTTTTTTTTTTTTTAGGGCAGCTGGGGTTAAGTAACTTGCCCAAGGATACATGGCTAGATTTTTTTGTGTGTGTGGATGTTAAGTGTCTGAGGCCGGAACCAAACTCAGGTCCTCTTGACTCCGGGGCTGGCGCTCTACTCACTGCACCACCTAGCTGCCCTGAGATCAATATTTTTTGCTTGTATTGTGAGCATTTTTTCTTTTAGTGCTATTGTTCTTTGCTTCTCTACTTGCTTCTGTATTGTCCTTCACTCCTGCATTCTTGCTTTCTCAGTCTTTTGCTCTATCTTTTGCACCTTTCATCAGATTTGCCATCTCAGATTCCAGTTTTTCTATTCTGCTCATTATATTTTCTGACCAGGCCTTAAGTTTTGGTCTCATAATTCTCATTTCTCTTTTGAACCACTCAGGAACAGTATGTTATCATTCCATGTTCTCATCACATTGTACAGGGTCTTCTGCCTTGTCAAATTTTGGATCATTTTTCCTTTATTTTGCAGTATTTATTCATGGTGAAGCAAACTTCTGCAGTTTAGCCCTGGGTCTCCATGGCATTGGAAAGAGGGGTGGAGGAGATGAAGTGTGGGGTTGGATTATGTTGCAAGTGCTTGGGTCTGCCAGTACAGCCTTGCTGCCAGTTGCTTGCGATGTTATGGAGGCATGCTGAGTGAGCTCAGAGTCAATAAGGGTCAATTCACGGATTGAAAAAAAAGACTTTCTTTTGGATTCTGAGTGTCTAAGATCATGGAGACAACTAAAGTTGCTGTAACTTTGACTTATTTCTCTTTTAGAGAGGTTTGAGAAGTCATGGGAACCAGAGAAAATATCTAGTCCTCTTATCTTGTTCATGTCATCCAAAAGTCCTGATTAGTGCCTTTTGTGAGCATTTTCAGCTCTGTCTTTGCAGCCAATTGGGAGGCTCTTCTTCACATAGTAAAGAAACTAGAAACAAAAACTGCACATTCTCTGAAGTCCATTTGGGAATTATGTCAGCAGAGCATGCTTCGCTTGCTCTTAAGGATTGGGCTAATTGGCCAGAAACTTCTTATGCTGGCATTCCTTAAAGTCTCTATTTTTGTCCCTCTTTTCTCTCTATAGTTTCTTCTTTGGTGATTTCATCTCTCCCAAAGATTTCAACTACTATTTTTATACAGATGATTTTATACTATACATTATTAGCCATAACCTTTCTCTTGACCACCAGCCTCTAATTTCCAATTGCTTGCCACCTGTATGTCCAGTCAGCATTTCAAAATCAATATACTCTGAACCCAAACTCCATCTTTCTCCCACTTCCCCCACTCTTTGACTCCCTGTTTCTTATTATGTTACAGCTATTTTTCCAGCCATCTGGACTTAAAAACCTTGCAGTAATCTTTGAATACTCCTTTTTCCTCAGCCCTGCTCCTAATCCAATTAATTGCCAAGTACTATGAATTCTTCCTCTTTCTGGCCCTTCCCTTATTAGCTTTCAATTGGACTATTGTAATAACCACCTAACATCTCTCTTCTTTCCATTTCATCCTACAAAGGGCTGCCAGAATAATCATTCCCAAGCATGTCTGGCATAGTGGAAAGAACATTGGTTTTGAGGTCACAAGATATGAATTTGAGTCTTAGCTCTGACATGCGATTCTGGGCAAGTCATTTAACATTTTTGAGCCTCAGTTTCCTCATCTGGAGACTCTTAAAGTAGATTTTAGAAATAGTCTTTCTCCCTTATTTTGGGAAGCACTATCTGGACAACAACAGGAACAATAACAATAAATGCTTTCCCATTGTCTACACATTTTTTTTTAAAACACATTCTTTAACAAGGTTCTCTTATCTGGTACCAACCTTCTACCACTCCCATGAATGCTTCTGTGATTCCTACAGTTAGAAGTGATTTTCCCCCTTTTCTGAACTCTTACAGCATTTTGCTTAGATTTTTCTTGTGAATCTTATAATGCTTGACCTTACATTACAATTATTTGTCAGCCATTTTAACCTGCCTTCTTTGAGGACAGGTTGCTTTTTTATCTTGGTTTCTTCCCCAGTGACTAGTATGTAGTGGGGACTCAGAACTTGTTGATTGAATGAGTGAATAGATAAATCTCTTCTCGCTACCCCTCTTCTTAATCTCTGCCTTTCAGAATCTGACCCCTCCTTCAAGGCTTGATGTAAAGGGAAAGGGATGTCATAAGCTAGGTTTTCAAATAGTGCCCCCTCCCCACTTACTGCTTGCCCAGGTGCATTGGATGTGAAATTGACAAATTCCTGCTAAGAGTACACAAATAAGAACATGCTCTGATGTTGTTTGTGAAGACTTCCAGTTTCCAGCCATTTTTTGTTTCTCACTTGCTTGCTCTTTGGATTTCTTCCTCTTCCTTTCTCACCAGAGGTGAGAAAGAAGTCCTCTTCTTCCTTTACCATGCCATTTTCATTCCACACTGCCCTTGAGGGAGGTTTGGTTGTTATTTTTTAATTGTGGACTTTTCCCAGGTGTAAATTAGCAGATTCCTGCCAGCATCCTAATACAAACAGTGGCTGTCTGACACCATTGTCTGTGGGGTCTTCTGAAGATGTCCAACTTACAGCTAATTTTCAGTCACAAGCTATCCCTTCTAGGAAGTTTTCCTTGATCAGCTCCAGCTCAAAATGAACAATGATCTCTTCTTCCTTTAAAATCCCTCAATTATATTGTCTGAAACTTACCTCTAGGTCTTATTTCCCAACTAAATTTTAAAATGGATTGGAGATGTGACAGTGCTATGACTAAAGTTGGTTTCTTGAATAAATTGACTTGACTTGATGGAATCTCAGAAGAATCAGTACTGAGAAGCAATGTAAAAAAAATTTTTTTTTTGTCAGGACTAGTGGTTAATTGAGGGTGGGGTGGGGAATTCCTTCATGCTGGATAAGCAATACATTTTATTTCATACCCTTGAAGAGTTGCCTGGGGCACTGAGAGGTTAATTCATCTTCTCAGGGCTTAGTAGGTAGTAGAGTTATCCCTTCCACATCTGTCTAGAAAATATGTAAAAAAAATTTTGACTCCCCCTTCATAGCCGAGAAGTCTGAATTATTATGGCATTAAAAGATAAAATATGTTGCCATTATACAATACTATACATACATTTAATGGATTTCTGAGTTTCTAAACTTTTTCTGTGTCATCTGCTGCTCTTCACTTATCGTCTGTGGCTTCCACAAAACTCCCATGAAATTATCATTTAATTTCTTATGCTGACCTATGATATATCAAGACCATGATGGAGAAAGTCATGATATGGAAGGGATAATTGTATTTGTCTGAGGCAGGGCTTGAACCATTATCTCCTGTCTTCAAAGCTTGCTGTCTGTCTACCAACTACACTGTCTCTCAATGGAAATAATAACAATAATAATGGCTTATGCTTTTCGAGGGATTGAAAAGTGCTTTAGAAAGTTGATAAACATTTATTAAGGGCCTGCTATGTGCCAGGCTTTGTGGTAGATACTTGAGATGAAAAGACAAAATTAAATAGTCTGGGGTGGGGCAGCTACATGGTACAGTGAATAGAGCACCAGTCCTGGAGTCAGAAGGACCTGAATTCAAATATGGCCTCAGACAATTGACACACTTACTAGCCCCGTGACCTTGGGCAAGTCACTTAACTCCAATTATCCTGTTTTCCCTCCTCCCCAAAAAACCAAAAAAAAAAAATTAAATAGTCCTTGCTCTCAAAAACTTACAGAGAGCTCAAAATCAGGGAGACAAAATGTTCACATATAAGTGTACACAGAATAAATAAAAGATAAATACATGGTAATTTAGGGAGGGGACTAGTAGTTGGGAAGTCCTGAAGGAAGTGAGAGATTTTAGGAAATGGAGGTGAGGAAGGAATTCATTTGAGGCACAAGGAGGATCAGGGCAAAGGCATAGAGATGAGTGCTGTAAGGAACTCAAAGATAGATTAGACCAGAGAGTGGTCCTTACAGCAATCTTGTGAAATAGGTGATGTAATGACTCCCATTCTACTCATGAAGACCTTGAAGCCCAGAAAGTGATCTGTATGGGGTCACACAACTAGTAATTAATGAATTTGAACCTAGACTTCTTGACTCAACAGAATGTTTTAAAATGATAACTTATAAAACAACCATCAGCTAACATCCTTGTAAAGATAATAATCCTTAGCTAGTCTCAGTGCTGAAAGAAAGAAGTTGGTTTCAGTTTCTCCAGGAGCAGATTTGTTTTTCTTTCATCAAAATGACTCTTGGTGGATGCTCTTGCCTCTGTAACAGGGCTTGACCAGAACACTGCATGTCCTCGGAAGGCAAGGAAAGAGGAAGTAATGGTAGATTCAGAGACATCTTTTTGCTGAAGGGAGTCGAACTGGCTAAAATTCCAATAATATGGGCAGCTAGGTGGCGCTGTGAATAGAGCACCAACCCTGGAGTCAGGGGGACCTGAGTTCAAATTTATCTCAGACACTTAACATGAAACTAGCCGTGTGACCTTTGGCAAGTCACTTAACTCCAATTGCCCTACCTTCCTCCCTCCAAAAAGCAAAAAAGTAATAAAATCCCAATAATTTCTTGCTAGTGGCTGAGAGCTCTAGGATACAAATTAGACTGACTTCCTGTTCTGAATAGGGTTGAAAAATGGTAGAGGAGTCTCCAGTGTAGAGGGCAGATACATGGTGCTGAGCAGCCTAGTTAAGTAGGATGACTACCGGCCTCTGATGGAAGGCACAGTAATTATTCCAGGTGATTTTTTGTTTGTTTGTTTTACCTTTTAATCCCATTGAGGTCTTCTGGCTGACTGGGGTGTAGGAAGCTAAAGGTTGTCCGAGGATGCTCCTCCTTATGAACTATCTCCATCTGCTCGGTGCTACTTAATCTGGCCCCAAATGAGGGAGAAACAATGTGGCCTAACAGGTCTTCTCCCTCTCTAGTTTCCATGTACTTGCTCATAAAATGAATCATTTTGTATACTCTGCCCCCTCCTCCATGTCTTAACCTCCCCCATCCCTCCCTCTTTTTAGCCTGTTGACAGAGAGAAGGGGAACAATATTCCACTTGTGAGTGAAAAGAGGACACAAGATAGAATGGTTTAGAAACTGAAACAATGGCCCCCCGAATAAAGGGCTCGCTCTTGGCTTCTGGTGCCCTGCACCCCACAGTGCTTTTCTGAACTACGTCAAGACTCTTTCCTTCATCCATTTATCCAGGGAGTCAGGGGCAGCTTCTGTTGAATGGCTTTTAAATTTCTACAGATCTCACTATCAATTAGAACATCACAGATTAAAAAAAAGGGGGGGGGGAGTTGCCCCAGGAAAGAGAAAGGTAAAACTTCCATAAGAATAACATGGAAAAAAGAAAAAGAATGGACTGTGGTTAAATTCACATCTCTGGTCTAAAAGTCTGGAGTGGAGGAGGGAGGTTATTAGTAATATTTTGAATACTAGAGTACTGGTCATATTAAAAATAAAAAACAAAACATTGCTATAGTGTGAAGAGTTCTAATCCCCGAAGAGGATTTAAAGTAGATGAGGTCCCAGATTTGGGCTGGCAGTCTAAGAAAACAAAACAAAACAATCAACAGAGGAGAAGGATGATACAGCTGGAGAAGGAAGAATTTGATAACCTCAGGCTGCATCAGCTGGGAGAAAAAAGGTCCACTTCACAGCCACCTGCCAACTTCCTTTCAAATTCTTTTCAAATTCCCACTGGGTGGAATGGGGGAAGGGAAAGAGGAAAAGGTCCTTTACTTATTAAAAGCCTCCACCAGATCACACAGTTTACTAGCTTCTTAGGAGGGGTTGTCTGATTTGCAATTTGAATGGGCCAGGTTCCATAAATACTCCTTCATTTGAGTTTTATTGCAGCCAGACCATAAATTGGATCTCCCAACTAGACTGCAGACCTTACCAGGGCAGGAACCAGATTTCTGTTTCTTTTATGTCCCACCCCCATGATGTTTAATGCATACAACAGTTCATACTGCCTTGCATTTGCATACTGCTTCATGTTTTCCAAAGTGCTCTTATACACACACACATACCCTTCTATCTTTGTACATATATCTGTGTGTATATCTATATATGTGGTTTATTGGTTTCTCACTATTAGTTGGTACAGGTGGGCCAAAGCAATGTGGTCCTAGAGACTTGTCTCATAAGTCATTAAAGCCTTGTCATTTTGTTTATTATTGCTTTGTCTTTAGCTACTGTCCAAAAACTCTGAATGAATAACTAAGGGTGGCCTGAAGAGAAGTCTCAGTTTTTATGATTTTTTTTCAGGCAGAATGAAAATGATGAACTAATAAAAGCAGAGATTGCCTCTCTTACTGTCCTGATTTTATAGGTGCTAAAAAATAAGGCAGGAAAATGGGAAGAAATTTGCTCAGGGGTCACACAACCAGTTAGTGACAGAATTAGCACTAGATTTCAAGTCTCCCTAAACCTGATCACTGTGCTCTTTCCTGGGCTCCATACTACATAGCTATTATTCAATAAACCTATTCAACAAATGAAGTAAATGTACCCACTCCTGTGTTTAATTTGTATAGGGGACAGGCTATGTCAATAGTAAATTGCTGGTTTAAAAGTTTCCATGAAAAACATTTGCAGTGCTTATTTTTATTAAAAATATTTTAAAGAAGACCAATATTCTGAGAGTTAGAGTACAATAGTATTCTATCATAATCATATACCACAACTTGCCTGAAGCTACTTCTTCCACAAAGGCTTCCTAGATCCACTCTTCCTAGCTCTCAACTAAAAATGATTTCTCCCTTCTCACAGCACTTTCTCTAAATTCCTCTTTTCCTTTGATCACATTCTATCATGTTTCATATTTTCGTTCATTTCTTATCCTCCATTTCTCAGTTATGTCTTCCGTCATGGTTGCTTTAATTTCAGATTTGCCACTTGGAAAATTCTTCAGTCAGTTCCTGACTTACCTTTTCGGTATTGTCTTTATGGCTAATGACAAAGTTTTAAATATATTATGCACGTATTGATGAGGACCATATCTAAACCTTGGTAGAAAACATGGATAGGTCATTTCCTACTTGCTGCTTTCACTCAGGAAACCCTTGTCATTTGGTCAAGAAAGTTCAGTCCTGCATTATTCTTATAAAATAGAATAGTATCAGCTTCTGCTTTGGGTTGTTCTCTGCTGGAACATGAACATCTAGATGGCAGGCACTCATAATAGTTACTGATTTGGATTTCATACTGATATGAAGGCAGTGCCACTATAGGCTTTGTAGATTTCAGAACCAGAGTTCCATGCAGTGACCTACATGTCTTCCTTACTTCTGAAAGCTCTCTACTATTCTAATGAATAGTTTCAACTATGTCATACCTTTGCTTTATAAATCTTAAGAAAAGATCAAGAGATGTAAAATAATTGCTACAGGTTACATTATAACCTCTGTTAAACAGTGATTTCATGAACTATAAGTATTATATCTATAAGTATCATTCCTTCTAGTATGGTCTTGGTCTTTACCCAAGTAAGGGAATCTGTTGAACAAATATTTGTTTTCTGTCTCTACTGACAATTCAAATTCCAGGCCAAATTTATTTTACTTGCTTGACATATATTGAATAAATTTACATTCCCTTGTAAGGCAGCAATTGCTCATTGATTGTTAGATAGACATCGGAAATAAACAACTTCTGAAAACTTTCATTAATAGGGTTCCACAGTAAGAAAGTTGGATAAAACCCATCCTGAGATAGATTTTGCTTTGTTTCAGTTTTCATATCAAAGTAAAGGTACTTCATTTCATCTCGGAATTGATTACATGGCAAAGGATACCCTCAGTAGCTATTCCATATAGGTTCCCTCCACCTATAATACCATGAGCAGCAGTAAGACCAATGAATTATTCCAATTCATCTAATAAAATAGACCAGTTAGCATTACCTGTTACTTGCTAGACCCTGTATATTTCTGAATGTTTCTAAGCATCGGTTAACTAAATAAAATCAAAGAGTAAAAAAAGGGACTTTTCTTTATGACATGGATTGTTGAATATATGGTAGGGCCAGCTTGAAGTGTAATAATATTTAGGCCTTGAAGTCATCTTCACCCTGCTTGAAAAGCATCAGCCCATTGCCAACAAGAAATCATCTTCAGACACTTAACACAAAAACTAGCCATTGTGACCTTGGGCAAGTTGCTTAACCCCAATTGCCCTCCAAAAAGCAAAAAAAAAAAAAATCATCTTTACCTTTTGGACATTGTGGCTCTTCATTTCTTTTGTCATGAACTTGGGTCAGGTAAGAACTACATTGCTCATTACCTTTGACTGTCAGCTCTAGACTGATAGACTCATCCCTGCAATCTGATGAGAAATACTCTTTCTATAACTCATACATAGCAATTGCAGGCATTTATGTCATTGAATTCAGTATCTAAAGTTCACCATCTGATGAGTCAATGGAGATATTTCATGGACAAATAAATGACCCAATGGAAATAAATTTAGGAACGTTTCTTTCTGTTCAGAACAAAAGTATGAAGTGTTTAAGCATATTGTTCTCTGACATGTCTGGTTCTTGTGGGTTGTGTCAAATATTTTATTTCTTTTGTTATTTGAAAAGTCCTTAGAATGCTAATGAACCTTGATAACAAAGTCACCAAGGATGAAATAGAAATACCTGAGCTTTTAAAGTTTCTAAATTTTGTGTGTGCATGTCAATTAAAAATGCATTGTCCTTTAAGGCAACCTATTCTCCTTTTGGACAGCTCTAATTTGCTAACATCAAGCCTTGTGCAGTGGACTTAGATAACAGTCTTGCTCTAGAAACTTTGTTCACACTCTTTACCCAATTCTTGTCCATTCATACCCCATGTCCATGAAAAATTATATTCTTTTGATAAATATGCTTGTTCACTTTTAAAAACTTTCTTTTTTTGTTACATTTTTTTACTAAATGGTATAGTTACATGACTTTGGTCATATAGCAGAATGATTAATCTATTGCTCAGCATTTAACGATTTATTATAGCGACTATCTTAGTATATCCTATCACAGTAATTTTTAAAAACACTTTAATATTTTGTACTTATCATGTTGTTGTAATATCAGCAACATGACTAGTGATACTGTTCAAAGACAGGGTGGGAAAGTAGGATGAAGAGATAATCAAATTCACAATCAGAGTAGACGTGGAAAGTACCCAGAAATGGGTAATCTAGGCAGATTTTAGGATCTGAAACCAGATAAGCAGTCAGGATAGGGCCAGACAGACCTTAAGGCAAGATAGGGAGTCAAGAACTACATAGGTCATCAGGCATAAGGCAGACCTCGAAACTGAAGCAGCTTATGTTTCAACCAGAAAGTTTCTTAAATGTTTCTTGCTAGAGGAGAAACAAATCCTAGAATATGACCAAGAGCTAGACTATATTAAAGAAATGATAAATGGGTAAGCCTAATCAATGTGGGGAATATGAAGTTAAAGAAAAGGACAAGGATTGATGTTCATCAATATACTCTTCCACAAATAAGGACTAATTGCTGATTCATAAACTTAGTTGCATTATTGTTTGTTGGTATAATCCACAATTGACTACATTGGTGAGTGGCAAGTAGTCCATTTAACATAGTAAGACATCTCTGATTTGGAGTAAGGTGGGGTGAGGGAGAGAGTAGAAATGGAGTCTGGATTCAAAACAAATGTGAATAATAGGATTTTTTTTTACAAAGAAATGCGTTTTTTTTTTCCTTTATCTCCAAGTATAATAATAATTCCAAAAGTTAGCAAAATGCTGTTGGTTAGAAATCCTTAAAGAATCTGTCTAACTAGATTAAAAATTAATTATAATTAACTCAGTTTATATGTAAATATACACTTTTAAAATGTTTCAAAACAAAGAAAACATTTATTCCAGTCAGTTTAAACATTTCTTCTTTATGGTATTAATTTCCTAAAGAGCTATTTTCTTCAGAACACAAAGTAAATAGACTTTTTGCTTCACAAATGATTACAACATATAAATTAATGAAGTTTTATTTTATATTAAATTGTTTCCTGGTCCTCTTCTGCACCTATAATTAGCCACACTTTTATTTGCTATGCTTATAAACCCTATCCTAAATCATGCTCACTAGTTCTTAAGTCTCACCTAATAACATGCTTACTTTTGCAAAAAATAGATTTATGCCCCTTGCCTTCCTCTCCCCTCCCCGTCTTGGTTCTGCAAATGTTATTGGTTATGGTGATTTTGTTGTTGTTATTCTGTATCTGAATTTGTTGTTGCTTGTGGAATCTTCAATTTCTATGTGGTCACCCCACATTACTCATCAGACTTCCTCTGGCCTGATAAATTACTCTCTGATCTGCAGAGATTTATTCTTACAACACTAGGTGTTCTCTTGTATTTAAATACTGTGGTTCATGAAGAAACACAAAAGAAGAGTTCATTTTTGTTTCTAGGGTTGAAACACTGAATCAGATGTTCTCTGAAAGAAGAGAGAGTCAGAGAAACAGAGAGAGACAGAGACACAGAGACAGAGAGAGAGAGGGAGAAAGAGAGAAAGACAGGGAGGGAAGGAGGAAGAAGGGAAAAAGGAGGAAGGGAGGGAAGAAAGGAAGGAAAGAAGGAAGGAAAGAAGAAAGGAAAGAAGGAAGGAAGGAAAGAAAGAAGGAAGGAAGGAAGGAAAGAAAGAAAGAAGGAAGAAAAGGAAGAATCAACAAAAGTTAACCTGCCCAAAAGAAAAGGTAAAGGTGGAATTGGGACTTTGAGGGCTCATCTGGGTTCCCAAAGCAAAATTGTTCCAGAGAAGGCCTGACTTTATGATGGGAGGAGTCACCACTTGTGCAGGCCACAAAAGCCTCCCTCTCTAAGGCCTCCAATTAAACCACAAAGAACAACTAATTTGCCTCCTATCAGCAGATTGCTTGGTATTTTCCTAAGGAAGCAGCATATGGGAGCTGCTGGGTGAGGCCTTCCAGTTCAATTAAAAGCAAACAGATAAGCTAGACTTCAGGGCAGGGTTTGGAAAGATAGGACTCCTGTAGCTGTCTGATCTCTTGCCTATGACTTTTCTGAAGTACAACTGACAGCGCTAACTAGCAATTACAATGCAGGGACTGGGGCAGTTGGAACAGGGGTTCAAACAGAGAGGGGAGGTCCCACTATTTGCATGCGATGAATTATTAAGGGCTGTCAGATGTCAGGATGGGAATCGGTGATATTGTGGTTAAACGCTCACCACATGTCTAATTTGAGCTGTGCCCACTCGCTCCAGCATCAGTGCAAATTAAGACTACATTAGTGCTGGGTGATTCACAGCTGTGCCTTACATAAACCTATGAGCTCTGAGGGAGGAGATTTGCATATAAGATGCCAGATAGTGATTATAAGAGGGGTGCTTATGTATCTGGAAGAAAGGCACTGTATAAATCTAAGGCTTTTCTATTATTTCTATCTTTGTGCTTCAAGATAATAATTTGTGAGGTTGGCCCCCTATTTAGGGGAATTCAGCTTGAGAAAGGTCATAGGAAGAGACTTTAGAGACCATGTCGTGCAAAACCTTCCCCTTCTCCCATTTTACAGATGAGAAAGCTTAGGTGAGCTGATCACATAGCTTGGAAGCAGCAGTCAGATAATTTCAACAGAATCTACATTTGCCTTTATGTGAACAAATAAAAATTTTAAATAATTTTTCTGTCTACCTTCAATTCTGAGATATATCTGTAGTCTTGTCAAAGGAGTTATTACTTCCAGCAGTGCAACTCTCAACCCAGCCATCCACATCTTCTCATCTCATGTGACAATTTTCTGTATCCTCAGTATTCTTATCTATAACATGTGAATACCGTAGTTATAAGGCCCACATCATAGCGTTTTTATAAGATGCTACTTTGTAAACTTGAAAGTGCTGTGAAAAGGTGACATTGTTACTATTATGATAGTATCATTGTTATAGAGACTTTTGTTCTTGAAGTAGTCATGATATGTAGAAATGAAGCTTCTGCATTATCTAAAAGCCTTTGTTTTCTCATATTCTTTCTCCTATTACATTTTCTAGAAGTCTTTTGCCATTTTCCGCTGTGGAAAAATTAATTTGCACTGAAGTCACTATATGTTTAATTTGGAAGTATATGTAAATTTAATTTGGGAGGACCTATCATGTCCTTTTCAGAATTTCTCTATTGCTCTTTCCTCTCTAAGAGATGGTGTAAGATACAATTAACTTCAGACTGATCTTTTTGAAAATATTTATTCTGAGCATGATAAAGCAGTATTACCAGGCATCCCAGCAAATTATTTTTTTGTGTGTGCCTTTGGACCTATTATAAAGTCATTCTACCAAATCTTATTTGCCTCTCCAATGAGAACTGGTGGGCCAGTCTTCCATTTGGTTCCTTTTTGTTTTTTGTCTTTATTTATAGAGAGAAAGTCAAGACTTATAGGATTTATTTCTTTTGG
Organism: Petaurus breviceps papuanus; assembly: GCF_028583685.1. Lineage (NCBI taxonomy): Eukaryota > Metazoa > Chordata > Mammalia > Diprotodontia > Petauridae > Petaurus > Petaurus breviceps. Next base: position 93,912,871 of record NW_027186304.1, on the reverse strand, counting down.
TCATTGGAGAAGGATATCACATTTAATAAGGTTTAACATTAATGTTTGTAGGTGTGAAAATGATGTGATTTTTGGCATTCTTTGCTTCCCTTTCCACCATTTCTTCCATTGTCATTGCAGAAGTAGAAGTGAGTCACACAGGACTGAGGGCCATTTTGTGTAGTCTCTATGTCATGGCTTGTCATAGCCAAATAATTTATTACCATGTGGCCAGCCTACTGGTGACAAACTCTGACCTTAACTAGACTAGTCCTCAAAAAACTGACATAATCTATTACCAGAGTCATATTTGAAGACTTTCTAGCATGGTAGAACCTTCTAGAATTTTGGTTTTATGGGAGTTGTCTTTGAGAACCCAGGGTCACCTGCATACCACTGTAAGAAATCAGAGAAGAGCTTTGTAGAACCATTGGGCATTGTAAGCAGGGAGATGTGTGTTTGTAGGATGGTAGTTGACTTACATATTGAAGCCTCTGAGGATGATGGCAAAGGAAGGTGCAGAGAAAAAGATGGTAAACCAATAATATCTATCACTTTCTAGTAAACATGAGGTCTAAGTAGGAGTCTTTATATAGGCATGTTTTGACTTAGGTATCCAGTGATACTAGTATGTAGTGAAAGCAACCATTGACAAATGGAGATAAACACATTTTTTAAGGAATTGCATCCCCTCCATGAACTAAAGGTATAACAGCTAATTAATTTGTGACAGATATTTCAAGAAATTTTAGTTTAGAGACAAAAAATAACATGAATTTTTCATTTTAAAGGAACAAATTGGGGAAAAGATGAAATTTATTTCCTGTGGCACTATAAGCAAACAAACATAAAAAAATCCTTTCTAAATACTAACTTAGGACATAATTTTTTCTTTAATGTTACTTTTGTTACTATGTGTAAAGCCTATGCTAGGTTTGGAGGGAGGCATCTCCCCCGCCCCTACCCCCTTTCTTTGTATCACTAGCCCTTATTATAGGGCCTGGCAAACAGTAGGTGCTTAATAAATACTTGTTGACTGTTGACTGACTTAAAGGTGAATTGAGTACTTAGAGGAACTGGTAGGTAGTGATAGTGAGTTTAAAAAAAGGAAGAAAAGGGCATCAATTAAACATTAAAAATATATAAAAGCAGAATGAAGTTCAGAAGGGGTCACAGAAAAGCAGAGGAGTTTGTTCACTTTCAAATTAAATATAATATATACTTAAAACTGAGGCATATATTTCACAAAAGTTCAGTTACACACACAACTCTTTCTGTTCTTTATATATTGAAATTCTTGTGTTTGTTGCATTCCTAATAAAAAAGAAAAATAGTACTTAGTTCCTTTCATCAGGGAGCTTATAACAGTTGGGGGGGGGGGAGACATGATTTTAACTGTCTCCATTATAGTCCCTTTTCAGCTCTCATCTTTTTTGTACTTTCTGTGGCATATACCACTGTTGACTATCTGGACACTTCCATTTTTAAGTTTTCAAGATGCTTTTCACTTTTGGTTGTCCCATCTATCCAGCTGTTGCTTCTCAGACTCCTTTATTGACGCATCATTTATGTGTGTTTCTGGATCCTCTTTTCCTTGCTCTCTCACTTAGTGACCACACCAGCTTCCTATGGTTTAAAAATCATCTCTGTGCAGATGACTGCAAGACGTATACACCCATTCCCAGTCTCTTGAGCTCATTTGGCTCCACTTGCCTTTTGAATATTTTGAATTGCATGTCCTGGGGAGATCTCAAAGCCAGCATATTACAAACTGAACTCATGATCTTTACCCTGTTGAGAATGCCACCATCCATCTAGTCTCTCAAATTCATGACTTCATCAATCAGTTGACAAACCTTATTGTTTCTACCATCATATCTTTCCTATCTGTCTTCTCACTATTCAAACAACCAATACCTTGGTTCAGGTCCATATTACCTCTCATATGCACTATTGCCTCTTAATTGGTGTCCCTTTCTCAAGCCTTTCCCCCTTCCAATTCATCCTCCACAAACTTGCCAAAGTGATCTTCTTTAATCATAGGTGTGATCATGTTACTCCTCTAGTTTTTCTCTGTCTTCCCTGGAGTTGGTCTCAAAGAGAGTCTAGAACTATGAGCATCTCTTTATTAAAGCAGAAATGAAGAATACATTTCTTCTCTAAAATTCTCATGCCACCATTGCATTCTGTACTATAATGAAGGGTCATCATCATTCCCTCCACCAATTAGAAGTCTTAGGCAAAATGCTCTAGGTTTGGCTAGAAACTCAGGTTACCTATATGCATATGTATATGTATATATGCATATAAAATATTGACATATTATATATTCACATAATGCATACACACAGAGTCTTCACCAATGAAATAAAAAACTTCAGAGTTTCAGCCTAGCACAGTGCCTATGATTCAGTAGCTAGTTTGATGGATATACACACAAGTCTAAAAAACAGATGGATATGTGATATTATCTATGTGGGCATTCCCTTTAGTGGCACAGATCATGATTACTTTATGCTCTCTTGCTTTGTGGAATTTTTGTCTCCATACTTGCATAAAAATTCTTCCTAGAAGACTTAGCCAATTGTAAACTGAAAGTAGATAAACAAATTTAATAAAACAAAACAAATAAACAAAAATAAAGACTTAGCCAACATGTTGAAGGCCTTTCTCTAAATCTTTTAGTGTATTATGGATGCCAATGCAACACCCAAGCTGTTGGCTCATCATCCTTCACTCTTGCTTTATAATCCTTACTTCTTTTTGTGTTTTCTATGTCCTGATATAAGTTTTTGCTGGCAATATGTGACCACCCACTTTCTTTAGAGATTATGGCAATCTGTAATTCTCAGCTTTATAACTTTAATAGCAGAATTTAGTTATTGAAAAGATGGATTCCCAAATACCATCCAATAGATGTCCTTCAGTTCTGGTAAACATCATTGTTCATCTGCAATGAATACACTTGTTAATATACTATCCATTCAGGTCACAGTCTGGGTAATGTTCATTATTCATCCACTTGATTTTTCTTTTATGGTTTGCTACATCCTTTTTGGACTCAATGTGGATCTCTTCAAAGAGGAATTATAATACTCTGGGGCTTGCTGTGTTCAAAACAATTTCAACCAAAACAAAATTCCTTAGAGTCTATAGGGAATTCATCTTCCTTTTGAACTCTGATAAAAAATATGGAATACAAAATAGAACTTGATAAGGAGATTGAGGTAGTTAAGCTAGATGACTTCCAAGATTCCTCTTAGCTCTGGATATACAATTACATTCAATTTGACAAGTATTTATTAAGCACCTGCTATATACTAGGTGCTATACTAGGTACTCAGGATGCAAAAACAAAAATGAAATAGTTTTATTCCCTCAAGTAGCTTACATTCTTCTGGAGTTTTATCTAAGAGCACTAGGGAGTGTAAAACCAAGCACGAGCAGCTTTCCAGAGGACTACTGCTGTGAACAGCTTTTCAAGGTTCTGATTACACAATATAGTGAGCACTCTATTCATTCAGTAACAAATTAGAGCAAAACATTCACAGAAATCAAGGTATAGCATTCACAATGTTACAACTTATCACAGAAAATAAAAATACAGCATTCACAACAGCTTATCACCAAAATGGCCACATAGTTTTCACCACAGAGGTCACAAAATTTTTAACAAAGAACAATCATTTAGTAACTCAATCATTGAATCATCCTTAAGGAGGCTTGCCTCCTTACACACACACACACACACACACACACACACACACACACACACACACACACACACACACACACAGCATTAGCTCCTTCCTGTTTCAGCCAACCACTTCCTGTTACATCAGCAACAGGGGTTCATAGCTTCTGTTTTTTCAACAGAGGCTTGATTCATTACTAAGTGCTAAGTACCTCTCAGTTTAGCAATGCAAAAGCAACTTCATTTTTCATTACTATTACAGGGAAGTATAGGTGAATGAAGGAAGACTACATAGAAGTTTCAATTGAACTTGGCCTCAAAGAATCATTGGTATTTCATAGGGGAGATGTATGATGGTGTGGGTGGGAGACAAGGAATTCTCTGTCTAAGGAATAGCATGAGCAGCAATATTGAAGGAAAGTTGGGAAAGCATGGACATCTCTTCCTCATGCTGTTGTGCTGGATTAGAAGTACTTTCCCCACTAAGAAGAAGCAATGAGAAAAAAAAAGTGTTACCTCAGAACAACAACAAGAAGACAAAAAAATATCCAAACCCAACACCCAGGCTGGATTAAATTGTTTTCAACATTGACAGAAGTATTTAGTGAATGGAAGTAGATGTAAACTCAGAGTAGGAATTATTAGAGTGGAAATCAAGTTCAGGGCTAAAAGACTGACTGTTTTCACTGAAGTACCTAGAAAGAAGCATTGGGGGAGGAGGGAAGGGCAGAATTCTAACTTCTAACTGGAACAGTCCAGGCCAACTGTAGGCCAAAGTGATCACATTCTGGTTTGCATTTTCTTTATGTTTTCCGAATGGGTGACTAGGAAGTCCAAATGATCTGTTATGGACATGTCTCCCAGTGCCTGCCATTTCCAGAGGCTGCAAGTGACACAGATTTGACTATAGCCATAGCTCAGAGGGCCACTCAGCAGAAGTTATAGCTGTGTGCTTTGTTCTTTGAGAAAGCGCCGGAACTATTGAATATAATGTATAATGCATGGCACAAGGTGCCTTTCCTTCATCAGGCTTTTGTGTCTGGTTGGTTTAGACTGGAGGCCCTCTGTTCATCACTTATTTAAAGCAATGCTATTTTGCTGTATGTGTACCCAGAGACTTGGGCCTGGCTAAAGCAACTTAAGTGCTGCATAAACAATTATCAATCCCCATTACCGCACCAGAACAGGGTTCTCTCAGATAATCAAGCTGGATGAAATTGTGTCTTGGTAGCATCCGAAATCAGCATGGGAAATGATGTCACTCTCATACAAATCTGTTGGTGTTCTTTTTTCTTCTTGTAGGATGTCAGTTTGTCCCATGGCTGTAGTTTGGGTTGCCTCTTTGTTCAGAAACAAAGATGATCTCGGCCCTTCTGCTCCATGAAGGTTTTGGTTATTACTTATGATGTCTCTATTAAATAGAATTATTTATTCTGGCTTCCATGGTGGTATGTGCTGGAGAGATATTGGTGCAGAAAAATATAGATGGTTTTCCATTATCTCCCAGATCTCACCACTGGCTTCATCTGATAAGGGCTTAACATTGTTACCCAGATTACAAATGCTGAGTCTCTTTTCACTTAGTAGTGAAACTTCAGGGTAGCAGCTTAGACTTGATGTACTCAATAGGCACAGGTACAGGGGTTAGTCAGTCAATAAGCATTCATTAAGTGCCTTCTAGGTACAGGCATTATATTAATAATTGTAGATATAAAAAGGCAAAAGACAGTTCCTGTCCTCAAGGAGCTCACAGTCTAATGGAAGAGGCAAGCAAATAAATATGTACAGACAAGCTATATGTAGGATAAATAGGAAATAGTTAACAGAGGGAGTTAAGAAGGGTTGGAAAAGGCTTCCCGTAGAGAGGAAGATTTTAATTGGTACTTGAAGGAAGCCAGGGAAGTTGGGAGATGAAGATGAGGAGAAAGAGCATCCCAGGCATGGGGGGTGGGGCGCAATCAAGGAAAATGCCCAGAGCTAAGAGATGGATTGTCTTGATCATAGGATAGAAAGGTCAGTGTGAAGGCCAGAAAGAAGAGTTACATTCAAGGAATAAGGTATAAAAAGATGAGAAAGGTAGGGGTTCTAAAAGGCTTTGAATACCAAATGGAGGATTTTGTATTTGATCCTGGAGGTGATGGAACCACTAGAGTTTGAGTAGGGGACTTACATGGTTGAATCTGAGCTTGTGGAAAATTACCTTGGCAGCTTAAGTGAAGGATAGACTGGAGTGGGGAGAGACTTGTGGCAAGCAACAATTACAATAGCCCAGGTATGAGGTGACAAGGGCTGTATCAGAGTAGTGACAATATCAGAGGAGAGAAAGTCAAGAGATTTTACAAAGAGCAAATCGACAGGCGTTGGCAACAGATTATATGTAGGGGCTAAGAAGAAATAGTGAGGAATTGAGGATTACACCTAGTTTTTTAGTCTAGGGGACAGGGAGGATGGTGGTGTCCTTGACAGTAATAAGGAAATTTGGAACAGGGGAACTTTTAGGGATAAGGATAATGAATTCAGCTTTGTACATGTTGGGTTTAAAATATCTACTGGATGTCCAATTTGAGATGTTTGAAAAGCAGTTGGATATGTAAGACTAGAGGTGAACAGAGAGATTTGGGGGTAATCCACTTAACTTCTCTTGACCTCAGTTTCTCATCTGTGAAAAACAGATGGTCAGGCTAGGATAATTTAAATTTTAGGAGAGGAGAGGGGGATTTGAAAATCATCAGCAAAGAGATAATAATTAAATCCATGAAAACTGATAAGAGCATCAAGTATAGAGGGAGAAGAGAAGAAGGCCCAGGACAGAGTCCTGGGGGACATCTAAGATTACTGGGAGTGACCTGGATCAGGATTCAGCAAAGGAGAGTGAGAAAGAGCAGTTTGATAGGACAGAGGAGAACCAAGAAAGAGTGATGTCCTGGAAATTTGGAGAGAAGAGAGTATCAAGGAGAAGATTGTGATCAGATATTAAATGTTAGGCTGGTTTTTCAAGTCTTAGCAAAGGTGACCAAAGTCTGTCCTTGGCCTCACCACTTCAGGCTTTTTTTTAGATGCCTCATGGGATCTTTTGTGCCTCAACAATAATACTATACCTTACTTCTTTATCATGCTATATAGCTTACAAAGGCCTTTATAAGTGTCCTTTCTAAAAAAAATCACTTCCAAGTGCTGTCCTATATATAATTTCTTTTCATTTCTATGACAATCCAGAGGAACAAAGAACAGGTGTTATTAGAGGCAGCTTGAATAGAGCAAAGGACCTGGAGTCAGAAAAACCTAAATTTAAAATCAGCTTCAATACTTACTAACTGTGTGACCCCATTTAACCTCTGCCTGACTCGGTTTCCTCATCTGTAAAATAGAGTAATAATAGGACCTACCTTCCAGGGTTGTTCTGAGGATAAAATTAGATAATGTTTGTAAAGTATTTAGCACAGTGCCTGACACACAGTAGGTGTTTAATAGATATTTATTTCTTGAAAAATGGACTGAACTTGAAGTCAGGAAATTATTCTGAGAGCTTTTTAGTTCTGTGGTCCAGAGTATGTTACCCAGCCTCTGTGAACCTCAGCCACTTAATTTATAAAGCAGGGACAATAGCTTTCATTACTTACCTCATAGGTATGATTGTGAAGAAAATGTTTTATGAAACTTAAGACAATAAATAAAATTGACATGATGATGATGATGATGATGGTGATGGAGATGATAATGAAGAGAAAGAGGCAAAAGAGATTGACTGACTTGCTCAACTCTAAGTGGTAAATCAGAACGAAAGCCCAAGTCTTCAGACTCATCATCAGGCATTCTTTCCATTCTATTATCTCTCTAAACCGCTTTTCCTTCTACCCACCCTCTGTTTTTTCCTATGTCCACCCTTAATTACTTAACTTTCTATCTTTCTGTTGCAAAAGGACTTTGCTTCTGTTGCCATGATCTTAAACAATTTTCTCATCACTGCTAGGCCACTTATGGGCATGGGGTTGGGATAAGAGAATACAAGTATGGATAGGCTAGTAAAAATTTCCCAGGTTATTGAATTTTATGGTAGACTAATAGTTCCCCCCCCAAAATATTCAAGGATTTGGGCTTTGTTATTAACTTGTGAGATTTGGCACAAGTCACTTAATTTCTCTACACCTTAGTTTCCCATCTGTAAAGAGAGAATCGAGTTAGGATAATTTTAAAGTTACGTTCAACTCTAAATCCTATGATAAGATTTGATGGTCAGCAAAAAGTAGACATACATTTTATGTAGGCCTTTTAATGCCTAGAGTCTCCTCTGGCACTCTCCTCTAAATCTTCAGTTTGAAAACATTCAACTAAAAATTGTTTTTACATGTATTTTGGGGAAAAATATGAGAGAGAATATTCAACTCATTGCATGAATAGTCCAGTCTTTGCACTGTGCTCCTTGTAGCTCTAGCATGTGAAGACGAAATTGAATAGTTCTAAATATACTATTAGGAGAGAACTTTTACCATATGTTCCCTCCACCCTCAAGAGTACTTTCCAATTAAAATAAAAAACTGCAGCTTTTGACATAAACACTTTCTCCAAAAGCAAACAGATAAGTAGTATAAATCATTCAAAGGAGGAATTTAGAAAGACTTGCTGGTTTTCTTAGACTGTCCTCTTGCTTTCTCAACTAAAGGGGGAGAGAAAGTGGTCTCTGATACCTCACCTTGCCATATGAAATGCACATCGGTCTGACATAAGCAATTAGCTGTCAGGTGCTAGGCTTTGCAATCAGAGGCCAATTTTCAGATTAGTGCTAATTGCAGGGTGGGCTGACTGCCTTAGCTCCCAATCCCCTAGTTGGCCTTCAACAGTGGGAGCATGGGAGGGTGAGGGCTCCCGGTCTCCAGCTTGCTGGCAGTTTGACTGTAGGCTAAAGTAATGGAGCTGGCAGGGTGGAATCAATTACTGGCCAATGAAGATTTTCCCACAGGTTGGGGCTTGGGAAAAAGGGCCTTTCCTGCTGCCTAGACAGCTGGCATAGACTGTCCACTGGGAAAGGAGCCTACGGAATGAGAGAAAGAGGGACAGTTCTCAGTGATAAACTGGTGACAGACTATAAATTATGAAAGGGGGATTTGGCAGAGGATTAAGTTTGCTACCTCTGCTTTCCCTCTTGTGCTATCCTTGTTTTATGCCTTTTTGAGTTTACCCAATTCTCTGAAGATCCAGCTTCCCAACTAAAAGCAGCATGGGAAGAGAAAAAGCCCAAAGCCAAGGTTTTTTTTGTTTTGTTTTAAATGGGTCTTGACCCAAAAGGAGCAAGAAAATGGAAATTGTAATACTGAGGTTTGAAACTTTGGGACATAAGTTAAATTGCAATTAGTGTAAGGAATGAATTGTTCTTTGATTCCTTTTGGTTCAGTAGGTGTTACTTCCTTATAATGACATGACATTCTGGGATCCACTTAGATTTCAGTAGTGGTGCTTCAAAAGGCTTAAGACATTTTATTTAGACCCTAATTAGTATAGGGCTAAATTTTGAGGACGCATTGTCAAAACACACCATTTGAGTCTTTTCTGTTCAGGAAAAAGAATCCAAACTATACAAAGCTGTTTTGTTCTCACTTCACTGCCACAAAGTGTGGCTTGAGTATGACTTTCAGCAAGAAACTCATAAAGTGAGGCTGTCCCTCACATGCAGCATGGGGATGTCATGTGGCTCAAAGGGAGGTAAAATGTACATCTCTAGCCTTGTCTTCCCCCACCCTTCTCTAAGGGAGACTTTAATTCCTGCCAAGAAAGAAGCAGAAGGTTGAGGCCAGGAGTTTAGCCACCCTGTTATTCAAAGAGAGTGGGGGTACTAAGCTAGAGTTATATCTGTCTGCTGCCTTAAATTTTGTCTAGGAGATGGTGGATTTCAGGTCCAGGCTAAATTTCTGCTTGCTGGTCATTTATGGAGGAAAGAGGACCCAAACTTTATATTCAAGGTTTGGCCTCCTTTCCACCAAATACTAGTTCTACAATGAACACAGATGTAGCCAATGGGGGAAAAAACTTCACCATTTATCCGAGTCAATAGCAAAAGAGAATTCCCAGAAAGTAGAGATAGGAGAATATATACTAGACAACACAGAGTGAAAGAGCTCTCCCATCAGGAGTAAAGTAATTTAGCTCTCAGCAGAAAATCCCAGATTTTACCCAAAGTGAAAGAAATGCCCCCAAATCTCTTGTGTAGCAAGCTGGAGAAAGGGACATGATGGAGACTTCTAGCTCCTCTCACGTCAGCTTCTTCTCAGTCATATTTTCCCTTAAGTAACCTTAAGTGGAGTTGGCTGTGTCTAACTCTTTTCTCTCAAAGCTAGAAGCCAGATGCACCCAAAGGCCAAAGACACTTTAGAAACAGGAGTGTGTTGAGACTGAAGCTCTCTTCTTTCTAACTCTACCTGACTCCTCACATGACCACAGAGCATTGATCTCCATCAATAAGGAGAATTTCAAATTCACAATGACCTTTAGAAAGGAGTTATATTCCTTCTCTTTGCCGAAACTCTTTGTAATCCCTTGCAAAGATCAGCTGTGGCAAGTCCAAAACCTGTAACTCTACAGGATAAACACAAGTAATAACACTTTGAAGCAATGAGGTTGATTTTCTTGGCATCCCAGGCAACCAACTTTCAGTTCCATGGAAACTAAAATAAAACAAATGCATATTAACACATTCAGTAGGCATAGCACATACAGAGCATCGCCTGGGAGGATCCCACAGTGACAACATGCCTAACTACACGCAGAACATAACATATACACATTTCAAAAGTATATATATATATGTATATATATATATATTCATTGTACATAGCAATCAATCAAAAGCAATAAACATGGCTAACTAACAAAGTAAAGCTAGCTAGTTGCAACAACACTATCAATAGAGCTATATATAAAATACAACTTAATTGTAAGGAATAATGTGTGCACAAAACAATTAATAGACCCCGATATAGCATGACCATAGCAAAAAATTTAGAGGACCATGACAGCAACATTATAAAAAACAAACAAAAAGCCAAGAGTACTCAAACATGCAGTAAGTAATTCATATGTACAGCAGTAAATGATGCAATTCCACATAAGGTGCATTTCACCTGGGCAATCACTAGTATTATTGCTTTAGATATATGTGTAACTATACCATCAGGTTTACCTGTAACATCATAATTTAGCTTAGTGACCACTCTAAAAGGCTTAGTTCTCTCATCATTGATTGATTTCTCAATTCCTATACCAGAGCTAGTAGTTGGTATGGGCTGACTGTCAGATTCATTATTGGCTTGTTTGTCTACAGCTAAACTGGCAACCATATCAGGCTACTATAAGTGTGTTCCTGCTCTATGGGTCCCTACTAGTCTTTGTAGCAGTTTTGGGCAGGAGAGGAGTTGCTTTGGGTTGTTTTTCTGCCCTGTAACACACAGTTTCCTTCACTGGATGCATCACTTTCAGTATCCACATCTACGTTAGAAAGTCTTTGGATAACTGCTGAACAGTCTCTCTACCTTCTCATTACAAAGTCCAGCTAATTCTCCTTTAGACATTAGTAAGTAGTTAGAGTGAATAGTCCTGATAGTGCCCTCTCCATTCTTTCATTTTGTAAACAGGCAAGATGCTCAATGACTTTGTATGTGGTAGTTTTCCATTAGTCAGCTCACTTGTGAACCCCTTGAATGCCCAACTTTCTCAGCAGAACTCTGCTTACTTGTTGAAGGTCTTGACACCATCCTTTGGCATCATAATATCTTTTTTAATCACAGATCTTAATAGGTGAAGCTGTAGCTTGTTGATGGGCATCTCTCAGCTTCTCCTGTAACTGAGAGATGTATTAAATGTGGGCAGCTACATCACTTCCTTCTTCTAAGGTACCAAAACATAAAGCAATAGACAGATGTGGTTCTTGCCTAAACATAAGCAAGTATTGTGTAGTGTCATTCCTGGTGGCATTGTATGCATATGCTAGAAATGTTACATGTTGACTCCACTGAGCCCTTTGTTCTGGTCTCAAAATTCCCAACATGTTCAACAGTGTGTGGCTTTCCTCGAGTATGGAATGTATATAGTTGCTTAGTTTATTTAATACTTGCAAAGGCCAACAGTTCCTTGAGTAGCCTGCTCTCAAAATCTCTTCCTTAGCCATAGTAGATCCTGGTAAAGAATCCATATACTGAAAAACACTTTCCCTATAACACTTAACAGTAGTTGGTTTTTTTTTTTGGTTTCTGAATGAGTACACTTGTGCATGCCCAGTGAAATAGTCAGTCACCATCAAGATATAATTCATATATTTACTGTCTCCTTCCAGGGATAGAAAGTCAATATAGAAAAAAATTGCAAAGGCTTTCTGGTACTTATGTGCTTCAAGTACACGGAATGAGTTGGTAACATTTTCCTTTTTACACATCTGGAGCATTTTATACTTATTGATAACATTTGTAGCCATATTAGACCAGTAAAATCAGTTTCTTGCCAGCTCTGGGGTCCTTTCTTGATGCATATGTCCAAAGTCATCATGGAAGGTATGTAAGGTTATTGAGTGATATGCTTTGGGTAGCACCAGCTGCTTCCTGGTTCCATGTGTGGGATCAATCACAGTCTGATAACAATACTCCATTGCAAGCTGTTTGTTGAGAAACAGTACCTGACCCTTCCCATTCTGTCTCTTATGTTTGTTTTGTAAGTTATTTCCAACAAAGAGTTCAGGATTGTGTAAACAGTGTCACTGACTATTCAAAAGCAAAGAGTCTACATAAGATAAAATGTTAAAATTAATTCAGCAATGAAATAAACATTTCAGAAGAAATTTGGCAGGTTTGGGGATGAAATGTTCAACTATTCAACTTTCCATGAGATGTCATTAAAACAAGACCAGAAATTCAAACCTAGAGAATTAAGCTTCATATAAAAAGTCCAATGAGTGCCAGGCCAAAGAAATACTAAATATTTATACATAAGAGTATTTTCTTAATGACATTCTTGTCTATTTTCTTCTGTTCCTTCCTATAGGAATCCAAAACTAACACTTAAGTGCTACCAAAATTTTTCCCTCTGTCCTGTCCTCTTTTTTACACATCCAGCTCCCATTAATCTTGTTTAGAGTTTTCTCTGTGTAATTAAAGGTAGAATTTGCTTCAACAATGGTGAAAAAATTAACATAGGTTACACAATGAATAGAACAAGTGGAAAGTCTGAATTAGACTGTGTGACAAATTTTGCTGCTTATAAGGTCTTTTAGAAACTTTATGATGTAGAAACATAAGGAAAGAAGGTGAGATCTACCTGTACCTACCCCCTACAATCATAGGAAGTACAACCATATGTGAAGACTCTCTTCCCCTCACCCATCTGATGATGTTCCTTGCTCCTGAAGAAGGTTAAAACAAATCTCAGAGGACCTTCCCCATATGCCCTATTAAGGGGGAGGGTACTTGAACTGGTATTTCTTCTCAACCCCTAATTTTAGGTATCTTCTTCCAAATTGCACCCATAACAATGGACCAAATGTTATATGAATGTTCCTGCCCAAGCTTCACAATGAAGGTTTTGTGATGAAAAGTCACATTGTGTGGTGTGCTGGGGGAAATGACATGGAATCCTGAATTTTGCTCACTGGAGTGAGGAATGATGTCAACAGGTGCTTTTCAATAGACTCTCCCACTATGCTGAAATGCTGGGTTGCTAAAACTAAAATCAGAATTCTAAAATCAGAGATGCCCGGCAGCTTGTGTTAGCTGGTGTAAATTAGCTTTGGAGAAGGCAGAGTAGAATAATGGAGTGTTGAACATGGGGTCACAAATCCTGAGTTTGAACCTTAACTCTACTATCACCTGTGTGATCTTGGGCAAATTATTTCACCTCTCAGGGTCTCAGGTCATAATCTGTAAAATGTGGGGTTTTATAAATATTTAGTATTTCTTTGGCCTGGCACTCATTGGAATTTTTATATGAAGCTTAATTCTCTAGGTTTGAATTTCTGATCTTGTTTTAATGACATCTCATGAAAAGTTGAAAGAAGTGATAATAAAATTTAGAAATGACTTGCTCAAAGTCAAAGACTGAGTAGAAAACATTGCAAATAGAATTTAGGAAACATGGTACCTAGTATATTTTCCTATTCTCTTATATATATAGCATGTGTTTATATATATATAAACATATATATATATTATATATATATAAACATATATATATCTATGTGTTTATATATAGCATGTGTTTGGAGACTAGGCTGTCTTTAAATTCATTTCTAGCTTTCCATGTGGTTTTGGATCCGCAGCTGTGGTGGGTAAGGACTTAATAATTGATGCAATTGACAGTTACCATAAACCAAAATTAATGAATACAGCAATGCACATACTTTGTGAAAGATGCCTTATACAACTGTAATAGTCTATTATTAATGGAACAATCAGCTTTATAAGTTTAAGATAAGGTGATGTGACCACACAGATTTGGGTATGAAAAGGATCTAAGGCTCTTGGTGGACTTCACTTTCAACGTGTCAGCAGTTAGATATGACATAAAAAAAGTGAATGAGACTTTTTACTTCATTATGAGTCATAGCTTCCAGCAACAGAAGTCATCCTTCTCTATACTGCCCTGTTTGGAATACATCTTGAGCAACCTCTTCAGTTCTGGGGACCACAGTTTAGGAAATGCATTGATATATTGGTAGCAACCAGAGAAGGGTGAATGGGATTGTAAAAAGCTGCAAGATCATGCCGTGTAAAGATCAGCTGAAGGAACTGGGGTTCTTAGCCTGGGAGAGAAGGGTGAGACAATAACTGTCTGCAAGTATTTGAGAGCTGTTAGGTAGAAAAGGGATCAGTCTTGTTTTGCTTGGACTCAGAGGGTAAAACTAGAAGCAATGAGTAGAAGTTGCAATGAGGTAGATTCAGGCTTGTAATAAGGGAAAACTTACGATTACAGTTATCAAAAAATGTGTTCTCCCATGCAAGGTCTTTAAGCAAAGACTGAATGAATGCTTGTCTGCTATATTGTAAGAAGGGATGCTTGTTCAGGTACAGTCTTGATTAGTTGACCACCAAAGTCCTTTCCAATTCTAAAACGTTATGATTCTTTGTGATAATTGCAAAAGTAAAACCTGATTTTGTTATATGAAGGTAAATTTTAAAAAATAGGTAGTATATGTGGATGCATTGTTGAAGTTTTTATAGCAATAGCATTTATATAGTGTTTTAAGATTTGCAAGGTGCTTTACATTTGTTAATTCATTTTATTCTCATAACAACCCTGTGAAGTGAGGACTATTATTACCCTCATTTTAAAGCTGAGGAAACTGAGACACACAGGAGTTTAAGTAACTTGCCTGGGGTCATGAAGCTAATACATTTCTGAGCAAGGATTTGAACTCAGGTCTTCCTGACTTTAAGTTCCCACACTCTGCCTGCTACACTGCTACCTAGTGGCCTTTTTAATACAAGATTATCTGAGAAAATTCACTATTTGAATAAATTACCTAGTTAAATCAAGTCACCAAGTCAAATCAACAACCATTTATTGAATGTGTACTAAGCACTATTAGAAGTGCTGGGAATACAAATACAAGCAGAAAAAAAAAAACAGACAGTTACTGTCTTCAAGGAGTTTACATTCTAATGGGGGAACATATTTTCATGGGGGCGGGGTGGAGAAAGTCTGTAGAGTCAAAAGTGGAACCCAGAGATATATGAAGACTTCCCTTGACTTGATATTTTCCTTAAAATTGAGGTTCTGGAGGAGCTGACCAATCAGAAGAAGGGATATAGGGTGGCAGAAACTCTGGGATGAGAAACCTTCTGTGGCATGGTAGAGAAGTTCTGGAGAGTCAGGAGCAGAATCCAGAGAGAAATAATGACTAGTTCAATCAAAATATTCATTTATTATGTATCTTCTGTGTCAGACCCAACATTTTAGATTGCCAGAATCTTTTGGGGTCTTAGGTACTGAGCATACAAAAAACTGCGAAACAGTACCTGTCTTAAAGGAACATGTTCTATATGGAGTAAAAACATATAAATATATACAAAAGAAATACAAGGTAATTGAGAAAGAGAGACACTAGTAGCTGGGGGTGGAGGGCAATATTGAGAAAGGCCCCATTGAAAAAGGATTGTTGAGCTGAGCTAAGAAGGAAACTCAGGATTCTATCAGGTGGAGGAAAGAGGGGGTATGTTTGAAACATGGGCAACATCAAATGCATGGAGACAATGGATAGAATGGTGTGTGTAAAGAATAGCAATAAGGCCAGTTGCCAAAAAATAGATAAACAGATGATAAAGCTTGACACAATTATCAGCTTCACAATACTGGTGGGAAGGGGAAAGAAGGAAGGCTGAATAGCAGTAATTTGGAAAAAAAAGATTTATTTTGTTTTGAACAGATTACACACTCAATGTGAGACAACAGAATGATGTGGCAGCCAAAAATCTAATGCATTTTAATAGTGTAATATCCAAGGCTAGAGAGATGAGGAGGTCATAGTCCTACCATATTTCACCCTAATTAGACCACACCTAGAATATTGTATTCTGTCCTGGGCATCATATTTTGAGGAGGATATTAAATAATTTGATAGCATCAAACTTGTTAATTAACAGCTGACATTAACTGGAGAGATATAAAGTTCTCAGTGTTGTGTGTACATCCCCCCTCCCCCAATTTCATTCTTGCAATAACTCTATGAGGTGGGTAGTATCGGTTTTATTATATCTTCATTTTACACTGAGGCTCAAAGTATGAATAATTCTTCCTTGCTTTTGATTGGAGACTGGAATAACAGCATTATAGGAGACCAGAATTGGAAGAG
This sequence comes from Petaurus breviceps papuanus, assembly GCF_028583685.1. Lineage (NCBI taxonomy): Eukaryota > Metazoa > Chordata > Mammalia > Diprotodontia > Petauridae > Petaurus > Petaurus breviceps. The sequence goes on along the minus strand of NW_027186304.1, from coordinate 93,896,375 downwards.
AATCACCTCAGGCATCTACAACCCAGACATGAATAGGAATACATTCCATGGCATAGCAGACAAATGCCCAGGCAGCCTTTGCTTGAAAACCTCTAGTATTCGGAGGGTGAGAGGAAGGAAAGGGAAGGCCACTACCTCCCAAGGCAGCCTGTTCCATTTTTGGATAGCTCAAAAAAAATTGGGGCAGCTAGGTAGTACAGTGAATAGAGCACCAGCCCCGGAGTCAGGAGGACCTGAATTCAAATGCAACCTCAAACACTTCTAGCTGTGTGACTTTGGGCAAGTCACTTAACCCCCATTGCCCTGCCTTCCCCCTTCCAAAAAAAAAGCATTTTTGGATAGCTCTCATTGTTAAGCATTTCTTTCTTACATTAAGCTTAAATCTGCATTTCTACCGCTTCTACCTTTTTCTCCTATAGGGGCAACCACACTGGCATGCCCAGAATGGCTTCTAGCACAGGTTCTTAGATCTTCTTTACTAGGAAAGAAACCTGTTTTAAGGGACAATAATCTTTTAAAACTACATTCACTAGTTCAGGGGAAAAGTCAGCACCCTGAACTTCAGAGAAAATACAAGCAGAGAAATAAAGACCAACAGACAGGGCTCTGACTGCCTGAATCAGCTATACACTTTACTTACATCCCTGTTTTGAGAGAGCCTCTATATCTGAGAAGCTGGGGAACTCTGAACATATGGCCACTCAGAATCTCGACCAGGAAATCACAAGATCCTTCTCATAAGTGAGCCCGCAAAGCAAAATACCAACTCAGAGAACATATACATACTTTTCAGAGCCAGAAGGCATCACACAACCCTCCTGACTCAGTGCCTAATTAGAAATTAGCAAAAGATGTGAAAGTCTTCCTACAAGAAAGCCTCCCCTAAGCAAGCTTCCTTTAATGGAATGGGGCCTATTAATGGATAGGGAAGATCTTAAATCCCATTAACATTATACCTCCAAACTCTGTTTTCTGGGATCCAACAAAAGTCAAATTCCTCTTCTCTATGGGCCAGTCTTTCCTATACTTGAAAAAAAGAACCATCATGGCCTCCCCATCATCTCTTCTTTTGGCTAAATGTCTCTAGTTCCATCAAAATGATCCACAGGATCTTGAAGCCTTCCACAGTTTTAATTGTTCTCTCGATACTCTCCAATTTATTAATATCATTTCTAAAATGTGATGTCCCAGAATTATACACAGTATTCCATCTGTGATCTGGTTAGGACAAAGTACAGTAGGACTATGACCTCCTCACGTCCCTTTCTCATCTTCTTGCTCTCTCTTTGCCTGCCACTGAAAAAGAAAACCAAAGCTTTAGTGATAAATATGCACAGTCTATTTGATGTATCCTGAAATGCATGTCTCATTTAGCATCTTGAGTCTACCATATCTCTGTCAGCTTCATCGATGGTGCTCTGGAATACTGGAGGTACTTAAATGGATCAGAGTTCTTAAGGCTTTCAGAGTTATTTGTCTTTACAATGTTGTTTTTGAATAGATTATCCTGGTTTTGCTTACTTCACTCTGCAGCTGTAGATATGTTTTCCCACTTTTCCTTGAAACCATCTCTTTCATCTTTTCTTTTGGTATAATAACATTTAATTTCATTTATATGCAAATTATGTTAATCGCAAACAACCACTACTACTACCACCACCACCACCACCACCACCACCACGCCCTTTTTGCCTTTGACCAAGTAATTGATTAAAATGCTAACAGCCTAGGCCCAAAGAAAAATCATTGTAGTATTCCTTTAAAGAGTTCTTTACAAGTTGAGATCAAACTGGATTTGCTGTTAGAAGATGGGGTTAGAATCTGAGCTCTGCTACATGACCTTGGGCAAGTAATTTCATTTCTCTGGGCCTTGATTTTCTCATCTGTAAACTGAGGTTTTGGGACTAGATGACCTCTAAGGTTCCTTCCACTCCTAAATATATGATTCTATAATAACTCTTTAGGCAGTTGGTTAGATGGCACAATAGATTCATCTTCCTGAGTTCAAATCTGTCCTCAGATTACTTACTAGCTGTGTGACCCTGGGCAAGTTACTGTTTGTCTCACTTTCTTCAGCTGTAAAATGAGCTGGAGAAGGAAATGGCAAACCGAGCGATCCAGTATCGCCAAGAAAACCCCAAATGGGGTCACAAAGAGTCAGACTGAAATGACTGAACTATATAGCAAGGGTAACTCTTTGAGTCAGATCATCCAGCCAGCTCTGAACTAAACTAGCTATGTTATTGTCTAGTTCAGGGTGGGGAATCTGTGATCTCAAGGCCTTGTGTGGCCCTGTAGGTCTTCAAGTATGGCCCTTTGATGGAATCTAAACTTCACAGAATAAATCCTTTTAGTAATAATCAAATAATTAATATCTAATATTTATATAGTGTATGATTAATTCAATAAATATTAAAATATAGAAATAAAAATAAACAATATTAAATTATTAATTAAATTGCTTAATAATTAATTGATTAATTAATTAGGGAGTATTGAAAGATTAAGTGTCTTCAACAAGGTCACATGGCTAGGGTGTGGTGGGATTTGAACCTTGGTCTTCTTGACCTCAAGGTCAGTTCCCTAACAATTCTGCTGCACTATCTCTTTTCCACACTCTCTTTCTGGGACTGTCTATGTAAACATGTGTAAACTAGGATTGACAATTTCTTAGGTAATAACACTTATTTACTTAATAAATCTTTAAAAATAAGAATTCTGTATCTATTGAAAGGTACAAAATCGTTCCTTTCTGTAGACTCAACGGCATTGTCAATATTTGGGGGTATTATTGATGGGGTATTATAGCTAAACACAGTTTAGGTGGGGTTTAAAGCCCAGCACAGAAGGAACCAATATGTTACTCAAGCTGTTAAGCTATTTTTCCTTTTCATACCTCCACTACTAGTTATAAACTAGGGCTCAAAGAAAATCTATTAGTCACTTTAGAGAATGTTAGTTTCCAGAAATGCTCAAATTATTCTATTGATTGTGAAGAATTTTCAGGCATGATGATATGTAGATAATTTACTCACAGCTACCTTTTGGTTCATGTTTAAGAAATGTAAAAATACCCTTAGAAGTAAATAAAGTCCTTGACGGCAGGCATTTTTATTTTTACCAATTTGTCAATAAGCATACACCAATCATTAATTATGTGTCAGGCACTGTAATAAGTGCTAGGTATACAAAGAAAGGCAAAAATAATCCCTTCTCTCCAACGCTTACCTTTTAATGAGGGAGACAACTTACAAATACCTACAGACCTATTAGATCAATTCAAAGTAAATGGAATCCACTGGCAGCTGGTGAGGGCAGGATGAGAAAAGCTTCTAGCAGTGAGACTTGGGGGGCAGTGTTATGAACACCCAGAAAGCAAAGAGTGTTCCTGATCTTTCCCAAACTTGCTTAATGTTAGTGCCTTCTCTCTGTTGCTTATCTCCAATTTATCCTGAATGTGTATGTTTTTGTTCTTTTACCAGACTGTGAGCTCCTTGAGAGCAAGGACTGTCTTTTGCCTTATTTTTTATCTCCATTGTCAGACACATAGTAGGTGCTTAGTAAATGCTAGCTGGCTGACTGATTCAATATCCACGAGATGTCCAACAGTGGCAAGTGCTGCAGAGGGACCAAGGAAAATAAAAACTGAGAAGAGGCCATTAGGTTTGGCATTTAATAGAACTCTGGTGACTTTGGTGGGACCAGTTTCAATTGAATGATGAGATTGGCACTAGCTTTCAGAAGGTTGAGGAGAGCAGGAGAGGAGAAGAAATGGTAGGGTAAATGGGTGTTTGGCTGCAGAAAGCACTGTGCAGAAGTGGGAGATGTTACATGAGATAAACTAAACTCAGGATAAAACCAAAAACCCAAATATTGATCGTGGGGGAGAGTGAGGTGAGAAACTTTTGCCCCCTCCCCCCCTTTTTTATCCCCAGCACTTAGCACAGTGCCTGACAATTGTAAATGCTTAATAAATGTCTGTTGACTGATTGACATGTGGATATACAAGCTCTCTTAGAATATCATACACAAAATGAAAATCACTTACTGCCAAAGTTGGCCCATTGCATTTTTGGATAGTTCTCATTGTTAGGCAATCCCTGCTCAGAATGAGACAGTTCATCTTCTGACAAATTTTGCCCACTAGTCTTGTTTTGCCCTCAGGGCATTTACCTATGTCAACTCAAACTACTTGAAGATCATTATTGTAGCTCCCAAATTTGTTCTTTTCCAGATGAAATATCCTTAGATGTTTTAGTTGATCCCCATGAGATATGATTTTGAGTCTATTGGAAAATGATTCTAATTTGCTTCAAAATGAGGGGAGATGTGGGGTGGGGTCAAGATGGCAGAGTAAAAGCAAAATAAGGGGAGATTATACTCAGAATCTCCCATATTATTAGAACACTTGAAGTATCCATCATTTGACAGTATCACCATTCCTTTCACAGATGCAAATCAAAACTCCTCTGTCTGGACTTGGACATTAAAGATATAATCTATTGCTGCCCTTGACCCTAACCTTAATTCTAATCATTTTTCTTTAATGTTTATTTCTCTGGTTTGCACCAGGAGAGAGCTTTGCAGGACATTCCACCAGCATTTATATTCTACTGCCACACCTTCATAGCTTTGAAAAGCCGCATCACTAGGGCAGCTAGGTGGTGCAATGAATAGAGCAATGGCCCTGGAGTCAGGAGGACCTGAGTTCAAATCTGGTCTCAGACACTTAACACAAAAACTAGCTGTGTGACCTTGGGCAAGTCATTCAACTCCAATTGCCCTCCAAAAAGCAAAAAAAAAAAAAAAAAGCTCCATCACCTCCACATGACTACAAGGAAGACTGGTGAACAATTACTGAATTAAGACTTAATATAGTGTAGTATAGAGGAAAGAGAACTGACTCTGGAGTCAGAGAAGCATAGCTCAGATCCCACTGGAGATACTAAGTACCTGCGCCAAATTGCTCAGTCTCTTAACTTCCCTGGGCCTCAGTTTCCTCACCTGTAATGTGAGGCTATAAGTCTAGTTCAGGGATCAGCAAACTTGGTCCATAACCTGGTTTTGTAGGACTGGAGAACTAAGAATTATTTTTATACTTTTAAATGAAGGTTAATTGCATTAAAATGTAAAAAACTATTCTTTTCTGTTGGGGTGGTCCAAAAAAGCAGTGGGCAGGATTTGACCATCAGGCTGTAGTTTGCTGACTCCTAGACTAGATGTCTTCAAAGTAAATGTTCAGCTTCAGTTTTAGATCTCCGTGTGTATTAAATACATATATCAAAGATCAAAATATACATTGGACTTAACTGAAAAGAAATGTGATAAAATAGACTAGAAAAATGAAATAGCCGCAATCTCAGGAAAACTTCTATTTAAGAGCAATAAGAACAATATGTCAAATTTAAATTCTCTCAAAAACTGTTTATATCTGTCCCTTGGGGACTCTGAACTGCTTTTAGCCATTTAGGAGAAATAATTATTTAAGGTAAAAAAATGGCAGTTATTTAATAAGACAAAATATCCACCCTTTATCCATCCCCCTAAAATTCATATTCCTTTGCTCAGTTATCTATTAACATTTGGTAAATGAATACATTATGTTTATGCTGACGATTCTGTTTTCAAGCTACTTAGTTAACAAAGTGGCAACCTTTCAGATCTAGCTCTCTCTAAGTAAGCATCAGATGAGGATGGGTAATTTGCCTTGTTCTCGTCACCCCCAAATCCAAGTACTGTTTTGTGAAGTGGTTCTACTGAGTCTACTTTTATGAGTGCAGTCAGGGACATCCTGGAAGGGATGCTTTCTTACTGTTCCTGGAAGATTTGAATAAAGGAAAGGGTTTTTGTTTGTTTGTTTGTTTGTTTGTTTTGCCCTAGAGTCCTCTTATAAAATGTAGGAACCTCTGAAAGGGACTCTACCTTATAGGATTTTAGGATCATAGTTTTGGATCTTGAAGAGATTCCAGAGGCCATTGAGTCCAATATCTTCCCTTAACATATCACAAAAAAATGAAGTCTAGTGAGTTTGTGACTTCCCAAAGTTCACACAGGTAGTGTTAGAGATTGGATAGAAATCTTGACCTTTGACTCTCTAGTCAGTGCTCTGTCTATTCTACCATGCTGCTTCCTTAAAAATTTTCAACTATCTTGCTCAAGAAGCTTTCCAGCTATTCCATTGCCTTCTGGATAAAACACAAATTCTTCTGGAATTTAAAGTCCTTCACAGTCTTTCAGTACTGATTCACATTACTCCCCATCACATATTCTATATTTCTGCCAAATGATCCCACTTGCTGTTCTCCATGCACAACATTCCATCTTCTTTCAACATGATTTTATCCATGAGCCTGAAATAGATTCCCTCCTTATGTCCAGCGCTTGCAACTCTCAGATCCCTTCAAGGTTCCTCTCAAAGGTCACCTCTTACAAGAGGCCTTTTCTCATAACCCCAGGTGTAAATCCTTCCAATGTACTCTGAACATGACATCCATTCCGCATGTATTTTATATTTACTTATTTGTGTACAGACTACTTAACTGAAGTAGAATGTAAGTTCTTGGAGGGTAGGGACCACTTAGTTTTTTGCCTTTGTAACTAGCACAGCAAATGCTATGTGGTAAGCCTAAAATATTAACAAATGTTTTTGTATTTATTCTAATTTTCTAATGAACAATTTTCTTTTAAACATCTACTTCATGTGCAAATTGCAACCCACCCCCCTTCCCCATGAAGACAATAAGGATTTTTTTTTTAAAGGTCCCAAGAACTTGTAAGCAAACAATGTAAGTGTCAATGTAGACATAATCTAGGAACTTGCTGATCTTTACTATTTTTAGTTATGGTGTATCTATCAATTTATCTTACAGTTCTATCTCAATCTATCTTACAATTTAATGTTTTTCTTCTATTGATGATGTATTTGGTAAATACATGTTCATATCAGATCTCTCCATCTTAGACAGAAAATTTTCATAGATCCAAGTCTTTTGGTAGATGACTACTAACCACAGGGAAGCAAGATTGGGAAACTGACATCTATAATGAAATAAGCACTTGATCTTCTAAATTGTGAACCTTTGTATACAATTTATAACTAAAGAAGGGTGATGTAGTTCACCCTGTGGAGGCCACTTAATTCTGTTGAAGGTTGGCCAACTACCTGTGATGCATATTGTTTTAATTTTGATCTCTGGAAAATATCAAGAACAAGAAAACTTCCTTCCGACCCCTACCCCGCCAATCACGGTCTCCATCATAAACACAGTATTGAAATAATACAAACATCTTAGATAGACCCTCTTTTGAAAATAAGAAACTTGCCTCGCCCTCCTAGCAGGACTGAAGTCTGAACAGTTTGTTCGCCAAGAGAGTGGGATTTGGCAGCACTCCTTGTAAACTACAGCCCCAGGAGGCTTCACAGTGAATTGAAATTGTTTCCTCTGGTCAGACTTTTGTTGGTGGTGCACCCCCCTCTCCACCCCAGGATATGAATTCATCATGTTTGTTTTGGGGGGTCAGTCTCAGGAGCAGCCTAGGTGGTGGTGGCAGCAGTTGTGTGTGTGCATGTGTGTGCGTGAGTGTGTGTGTGTGAATACTTGGGTGTTTCTGTAGAGGTTTACCAAGAATCTTGTATGACTGCAGTCCTCCTTATCCATTCACAGTCCCTTAGAAAGTGATTGGTATTTAATCAGCAAAATCAAGGCCAACAAAGAGGAAATGTTAAAGTAGAAAAGGTAGATGTGGCAGCAAGTCTCTCACGACTCAAGTCCACCTCCCAGGTCAGCTCTCATGGACTCTGCACCCAGTGCATCCTGGGACATCTCCAGTTGTCCTGATCTGTATCTTGCCACTGGACCCAGATAGGTCCAGAAGAGAAAGTGAGGCTGGTGGTTTTGCATAGCCCTTCCTCAATTAAATCCAATTCACTTGCATGTCATGACATCCCCTCCTTGATGTCATGGTCCTCTTTGAGAACAAAGGACAAACAGTAACCTCATAGACTCTGCAATCTTCAGAGAATCCAGAAACATTCAAAGGGGTTACATCCAAGTGATTTGGTTTTCATGCAAAGTGGCCTGGCTTAGTGATGGTTTTTCATTTTGAGCTTTTGCTGCTCAGTACTCCTTTTTGTGACCACTAAAGATTAATAAAGACTGTCACAAACTACCTAGAAGACACCAAAGAGGAATTCTTCTTGATTTGAATCTATTTGGGGTATTTGCTTAATAAAAAAAATGAAGATTCTCCTAAGCTACAAGCAGTGAACATCCAAAGGCCTGGTATGAAGGTGTTTTATGGTGGAGGGAGTAGGGCAGGGACTTCAGTTTATGGATTGGAAAAAAAAATCATAGGCACTTAATTTTGATGGCTTTATAAGTGAAAGGATTTGGAACAAGATGTTCTTTCAGAAGATGGGCAGAAATGATAGCCATGGAACCCATTCTAACACATAAATCTGGCTGAGCAAAACAAATCTACATATTGACAATGACTCAAAAATCATGGCAGAGTCTATCATTTCTCTGTCAAACCTGGGAAGCATGCTTCATCACTGGTCCTCTGGAGTCATGGTCAGTCATTACGTTGATTATAGTTCTTGAGTCTTTCAAGGTTAATTTTCTTTACAATGTCTGCATCATTGTATGAATTGTTTTAGTTCTGGTCACTTTGCTCTATATTAGTTCATACAAGTTTTTCCAAGTTTTTCTGAATCCATACCTTTACTCATTTCTTATATTAAAAATATTGTTACTTTTATATACAGTAATTATTTTCAGCTATTCCTTAATTTGTAAGTATTCCTTTAGTTTTCCATTTTTCCTCCAACAAAGAATGCTGTTATGAGTCATTTTCTACATATAAGTCTTTTCCCTTTCTTTGATCACACTGGGGTATATGCCTAGCAATAGTATTGTTGGATCAAAGGGTATATACAGTTTAGCACTTTTGCATATAGCTTCAATTTGTTTCCCAGATTGTCTGGACCAATACACAATGCCACCAAGTACATTAAAATGTGCCTGTCCTTCTTTATCCCCTCCAGCAATTGTCATTTACCTTTTTGTAATCATTTTTGCCAACCTCATAAAGTGTAAAGTAGAACTTCAGAGTTGTTTTAATTTGAAATAACAAAATAATTCACTACAAATATGATCAGGTTTAGAGCAATTCTACCAGATTAGGGAGGGGTGGTGGCAAAGGACAGAGAAAAGGATGGAGGGAGCCCATAGGTTCTTCTGATGCCATTGTGGCAGGGCAATGATGTGTAAAGGTGCATGGAATTTGCAAAGAATGCAGACTACTCTGAAGGCCTTTGGGCAAATGATTTATTCTTCTTATATTTATATAGTCCTTTAGAGTGTTCAAAGAGCTTTTATATGCATTAGATCATTGCATTCTTACAACAATTCTGTCAAGTAGTAAGTGCAGGTATTATTATCCACATTTTTCCAGAGCTGGAAACTGAACTTCAGGGGTTTTGAGCAACTTGCTCCTGTGGCTGCTGGGGGCAGAAATCAGGTTTTCAGTCCAGTGTTCTTTCTGCTCTATCACAGACTCTGGTCCTGCATGGGTGGATATAGGAAAAATTCGGGTGTAAAGAATAATCGCCTCTAGTGCCAAGGATGTCAACAAAGAGAAGCTTGATCTATGGGTGCCCTGAGGCAGAGGAATTCTATGTCTCTGGAGGCAAAATTTGACAGCTTTCACCAGGTTGGGATAACCTCAGAAGAACACAAAAATGTTTAGTCCATAGAAGGCTTGTCCTGTCATGCCTGTCAGTATAAGTACAGATTCTCTTACTCAAGATCTTCTAACTGAGCAAAAAATAGCCATCATGATTTTGGACTTGGAATATTCCAAATCTACAACTATAGCAGTAAGGTCTTTTTTATTTTTTTAAATTGGACCGGTGATTTCATCAATGTGGGAGCTCCCATTAAAAAACCTCCTTTACCAATACATATTGGAAAGTTCTCTACAACTTATAGACTTGGAGTGAGGTGTGGGGGAGTGCTTTACCTAGGACTCACAGATCACCCTGGCTACTCCTCCCCTCCAAGGGGGCAGGGTCTTTGTAGCTTTCAGGGGCTCTGTGAACTTGGATCAGAAACAAAGTAAATTTTGTTTTCATTAACTTCTAATTAACACTGAGCATTTCCTCCAATTATTTAAAAATAGCATTCTGAGGAGAGGTGCATAGATTCCGCTAGCCTTCCAAAGGGGTCCATGACACAAAGTAGGTTAAGAATCCTTGTGTTAGTGTATGCATCCCAAAACTGTGTGCAACAGAGATCTTGTCCAAATAATACTGAGAGGCATCTCAAGGTAGGAAGCAGAAAAGAATGGTTTATTATCTCAAGAAAGGGTCACCCTCCTGACAAATGGTCAGGGAGGAGAAGCAATTTACAAAAAGAAATGGTGAAGTTATAAAGCCCTAATGTGGAATTCTCCCCCACCCCCTTTCTGACCTTTTTCTTCCATTGGCTAGAAGTCAGGTACACAGTCTTAGTGTGGCAATCTACCTCAAGTACTGGAACAAGGAAACAGTAGACTACCCAATGTACATCTGAGAAAGCACTTCCGTCCTTATTTGGCATATCTTATGCTGAGGTGTCACTGAGGAGAGGGGTGACTCCCTACCGCTCTGAGATTTGAGTCCTTGTAAATCATGTGATTTCCGGTGAAGGGGAACTTGGGCCTGTTTCCCATGAAAAGCCTTACTAGATTTTAGAGTATAATCTGAGAAGTTTTCACTTCTTCCACTCATTAGGGATTTGTTCAGGGCCCTGAGACTTGAAGTGAATTGCCCAATATGTATTAGAGTTGGAACTTGAACTAAGGTGTTCTAAGGAAGGCTCTCTCTTCATTACACCATGCTGCTTCTTTAGATCTATGCTAAGCATCTGCTAGCTTTTTCTTGGAAAGAACAGTTGGCGTGCTTATTCAGATTAAGTATGTCAGTACAACAGGGAAAGAAAAATAATCATAGAGGCAGACAAGGTTTGTGAGTGGGGCATAGGCAGCATTAATAGGATGCCCCCAAGAGATTGCCCCACTATCTTTGTGGAGTTTTAGAGTTGGGAGAGCTGGTTCAAATTTTGAAAGAATTCAATCAGACCTTCTCTTTAGCCAAAGGGAGCTTTATTAATGCAAAAGTATGAGGGCCTGAGACTTAGCAAGGAGCTAAACAAAGGCAATGATATAAGACAAGGACCAGACTTATATACATAGACAGTTACACAGCCTGTAGGATGGTGATGTAAATTTTAGGGTTTCCAAAGGGGGTTGGAGATTTAGGGACAAGATAAGTCTTGCAAGATAAGGACACAGGATGAGGACTATGAATGATACAAGATAAGGGAGACAAGGGAATTTTTATGACACAGGATGGGAGGAGACAAGGAAATTTAGCATAAGGGGAAATTTTGTGCTATTTCAGGATAAGGGGAGACTTGAGGACTCCAGGGAATGAGCAACTCAACCCTTGGGGCACCTCTGTATTTTAGGGTGCCTTTAGAGGATAAATGAAAGGGCAACTCAACCTTTAGAGCACCTTTGTATCCTCATCATCTTGTGGCTATGAAAGACCAGTAGATGGGCTGTTTGCCCATCAGTGATGCACTGGTGAATATTAGTCAAGTTCAGGGTCAAATGTAGCTTGAATCAGGGATGTGTGAGAGTGTGTGTGTGTGTGTGTGTGTGTGTGTGTGTGTGTGTGTATTCGATAATGGGTACTTTATCATCCTGGTATTTCTTTTTCTCTTGCACAAATACCAATCTGAAGTATGTATTTACAAGAGGAAGTAAAGTATAAGAGCTCCATGGGGAAGGTAACAATACTTCATACCAGATGGTTGAAACCATCTCTTAGAGTTTCCTGGATCATTTCCCAGTGTATAGTGTTTGCTGTCATGTAATAAGTTTGGCTTTACAAAGTTACCTCTCCAGAAGTTGATAATTTCCTCCTGTGTATTATATTTCAATTTAGGTTGTTGCCACTGGTTTGGTGCTTAAGTATGTCTGTGTAGGACAACAGCTTATGTTTTTCATAGATATGAATTTTGGAATCAGATTGTGCCATATAATATATGCAATTACGTATTTTCTATAAAAATAAATTCTATTTAAACAAACACAACTATTATCAAATCACTTATTATTCACCTTAGAAAATTACCCAAATTAGAGATAAATTTAGAGAAAAACAAGCATCTAATAATAGTTTGGTACTTTTCCCTAAATTTCATTGATTAATCTATTTTAACAACTAAGAGCTTGAATTACTATTAAATAATAGCTTAATATTGCTGTCTAATTGAGCTTAAAATCTATCTCAGAGGTTGAGTAAACATCATACCTTCAATCAGTCCAGAGACCCTCTTATTGTAAGTATTGGAAAAAGCATAGAAGGAGGCATTGCATGCATGCTCAAAGTGCTCACCATTGTGATGAAGGAAATGCAGTGCAAAGCCCTAGTTGAAGGGACTGTGGATGGTGAGGTTCTCTACATGCTCCAGTTTGCAGATGACATTGTGCTGGTTGCATCAAGCCCTGGAATGCTGAAGAGGCTCCTAGATAAGATCCATGCACACTCAAAAGAGTTTTGTCTGGTTGTTTATGCTGGGAAGACCAAACTGATGAAGAGTTTCCATTGTTCAGATTATGACATGGAATTTGATGGACCACCTAGGGGCTTGTTCATAAGTAAGTGCATCTGGGACCAATGGCATGTATAAATAATGAATTAGACTTAGGACTAAACAGAAGAAAGATTATTATAAATACCCAAATTAACTATAATGGATATATGAAGAAAGATGCTATCTGCATCCAGAGAAAGAACTGGTAAATAGAGGTATGTATAGAATAATTTTACATACATACATACACACACATACAAATAGTAGCCATCTCTAGGGTGAGGGGAGGAAAGAAAAAGGGAAAAAAAGAAATTTACATGATAACTTTATTATATATTTAAAAGGAATAGCCAGTTGTATATAATAGATTTGCAGTTTGGTGTGCCATTATCTTTTAAAAAATTATACTATATTATAGAAATGCTTGCTTTATTTCAAAAATTAAAAAAAAATAGTAAATTAACTTTTTAAAAAGAAAGGAAGAGAGAAGCATGGATTTCCTTTGTGAAATTTTAAAGGTCTTTTAGGGACTCCAAACTCCTCTTGGAAGGAAAGCCTCATTTCTATAATGCCAATATTCCACTAATGTTATCATTTGGTTGTGAGACATAGAACACAACAGTCTCCAAAGAATTATAAATGAATGTCACAGGGGGCAATTGAAAGGTGCATGGTGGGTGTGGGCAGGTTGCAGCATATAATCATGAAGAGTTTCAAAGAAGAGGAGTAAGATGTCATTATGGCAACATATCATATAAAGAGAAGATGGGTTGATCACATGACAAGGATCAGGGATGACTGCTGAACAGCCTGAGTTCCCACTGGTCTCTTCATTATGTCAAGAAAGAGTGAAGAAGGGACCCTGTAGTGAAATTATGGGAGGGCATGGGCAAGAGTATCACAGGATGGGCCAACATTCATGGGTTGCGATATGCAATAATAGCACTTGCCTAATAAAGTTATTGTAAGGATCAAATAAATTAACATCTGTAAAGTGCTTTGTAAACCTTAAAGCACTATATAAATGCTAGTTATTATTATTAATAAAAATTTTGGTATGGAATTGTTGATTATTCATACTATGATATAAACCATCAAAAGCTTTAAGCATTACTTATCCCATGGGCATTTGCATGTAGCAGGTATAAAAGCTTTGCATGAAAGGGATGAAGTTTTGATATAGACTTTTAGAAAAGTCATCAAAAGCAAGGTCTTTCTAAACAACAAAATCATTATGCACAGTTACTCTCCTACTTTATATATTGGTAAGGCAGACCTTAATGACTTTCATAGAACCAGAGAATATTAGAACCACAAGAGTCTTTAGAGATCACCTAATCCAAATGGAGACACTGAAACCTTTCTGCTTTTCCAAGACCAGATCAACATCAGTACAAACATCTTCTTTCAGTTTTCTAGGTGCCTTTGTGATGTTTTGGAAAAACTTAGTGTCACTGATTGAAACTGTCTTAGTGATGTGGTATTTGTCCCAACTGTGTCCAGAGATCTGCTCAAGCTGGGACAATTTGTTTGTAAAGTTCTCTCTCTGTCCCTGTCTCTCTCTTTCTCTTTCAGTCAATCTCTCCCTGTCTCTTGTTTCATTCTTACTGACTTGATTACACGTTTAAGTCTTCTGTATATTATTTGTACTATTTTGTTTTACATCCTTAGAAGCAGTAGTACCTTTAGTCTCTTTTCTTTATATCTTTGAGAGAAATAGGAACTATGGCTTCTCAGTCAATGTTTGGGAGGTTTCCTGTTAAGAGAAGCAATAGATGTATTACAATTGTCTTGACCAAAAAGGAAACTCAAATCCAGAAAGCACTCATGGTAAAATGAGGAAAGTGCCCATCTCATCTTCTAAATCTGTGATTGACAGGTTCTTGGGTTATATTTTACCACATGGGCTGTTTTTCCTTCACCACATGAAGGAAATGAGGATGGGAGGTTGGGGGCAGGGTGGCTCTTCCAAAGGCCATACCTTGGGGCATTTCCATCCTCTTTTGTAGTGTGGTCTCCCAGAGGAGCTTGTTTTTTAGTACTATAGATACAAAGGCAGCTGTTAACCAAGGCACATGGAGGACTCAGTGAATAGACAATGTAGAAACAGGTAGTTTCAAATAGAGTTCCATTACTCACTTTTGTTTGGCACAGATTACTATGGTAATGGGGTTAGCATAGCTATTTCCTCTTTCACTTCTTAGTCTACACATCAGCCAACTCTCCAGGACACTAGCTTAATGCTTGGGTCACTCTGTCCTTTTTTATTAATCCATTATTAACTGCTAGCTCAAGTTAATTCAACTCAATTTTATAAATATTTATTACATACCTAATATGTGTACAGCCCTGTGCTCAATCCTGGGGACACAGGAAAGAACACCTGCCCCCAAGGAGATGACAATCTAAAGGCCCAAAGGCAGCTCTATCTCTTGGCTCCTTTGGTTGAAGTGGAAGAAAGGACTTTCTTTTGAAACCCCAGGTTCATCTTTTGGATCTGAATCAAAAGTCCTTCCTTTACAATGGGGATTCTTAACAATTTTTGCATATTATGGACCTGTTTGGATGTCTATCAATGCCTGTGGATCCCTTTTCAGAATGTTTAAAAATATAAAATACATGGGATTACAAAGTAAAATAATTATATTGGAATAGTTATCAAAATATTAAAATGAAAAGTTCATAGGCCTTCTTCCTCTCCCTCCTACCCCAGGTTAAGGTTGAACTGCTCTAGAACCAGCTAAACCCTGACTCAGTGTCTTTGATAGAGTCCATTCCAGCTTCAGAAATCTCTCTTCCAGTAGAAAATGCTGAATAAATGTCTAAGAGAAACTTCTTTACATTACTTACCTATTCTCCATATTTTTTTTGTGAACCTAATTTTGCCAAAAAAGGTTTCCTTTTTTATACTTCATTCAATCATTGACAAAGATTCATTGATCATGCAAATGAATGTATTAGTTTCACATGTCACTAGCCACAGTCATGACCAGGGGCACCATCATTCCTTGGAATTCATATAGGACATTACCTTCACTTTTATGCACTTATATAGTTATCATATATGTAGTAGTATTGTTATTTGAGTCATATCCCACCACTAGCCTGTAAACTCCATAGGGTAGGGATCTAGGTCAAATCTGGGTTTCTTCCTTGCTTGTTCTCTTAGAGTATTTTGAATCTCTTCTTTATTTTTCTATCTTCCTTTGTGTAGCATGTCAGCAAAGCAGAACTTACAAAACAAGCTATACCATTCTGCTCTAGAAAGAGGTATTTAATAGGAGTCATCAGAATATAGACTGATGGAGAATTCTAATCTCCAAAATAAATGTACCACAATTTAACACAGTTAGTTGAATAAACCCATGGGCCTCCAGGGAAATCCTTAGCTTAAGAACATACAAATCTATCAATAATTATTCCTATATATACTAAAAATTCTTTAAAATAATCCTAGAGATATGATGAACACAATTATTCAAATAAAGAAGATTGTGATGGATTAAAATAAACACCTCACCTAAGCCCAGTAAGGCCTTCTTAGACACAAAAGCATGGCAATGTGGTACAGGGTTATCACATAGAAAGTAAGGGTGATGCATTCTTTGTGGCTTTTGAAGACAGAATAGGGACAAATAGGTAGAAATTTACAGGCAGCTGGAGTTTTGCTTTAAAGGAAGGACTTTTTAAAAAGGAGTTATCTAAAGAATAGGTTGCTTCATGAGCTTCTGAATTCACTGACAGCATTCAACCAGATGATTGAAAACTTCTGGGAAAGTTGTAGCATTGATTCTTATATTCTGTAGAGGTTCAAGCGAAATGACTTTAAATATCTATAATTTTAAATGTCATTGAAAATTTTCTTCTTGGTTTGCATGTAGTTATTACTTCAATTGGGATTATACATTCAAACCTGGAAGGGACCTTAGAAGTCATATAGTTCAACATTCCCATTTTATAGATGAAGAAATAACCACAATGATGGTTGAGTGACTTATCTAAGATCATCAAGGTAATCAGTGACAGAGCTAGGATTTGAACCCAGGCCCTCTGACTCCAGATCCACCACACTTTCCACTTTCCACCAATCTGTGCCCAATTGTTATTTATTAACAATCGATCCACACTATTTTGTGTTTATTCCTTCATATGAAGAGTCCAGAAGGCAATGGAAGGAAAGAACTACAAATGCAATTGTAACTGAACTTGGGCAAAATAGATTGGGTTCCTCTTTAGGCTTTCCTCAAGAATATTCTCCATGAGGGGCGGCCAGGTGGCGTAGTGAGTAAGAGCACCGGCTCCAGTGTCAGGATGACCTGGGATCGAATCCGGGCTCAAATACTTAGCACCCACCCAGAAATAACTGGCCGTGTAACCTTGAGCAAGTTACTTAACCCCAATTGCTTAGGGGCGGCCAGGTGGCGTAGTGAGTAAGAGCACCGGCTCCAGTGTCGGGATGACCTGGGGATCAAATCTGGGCTCAGATTCTTAGCACCCACCCAGAAATAACTGGCCGTGTAACCTTGAGCAAGTTACTTAACCCCGATTTCTTTAAAAAAAAAAAAGAATATTCTCCATGGCTTATTTTGCCTTCACTCAGGGAACTGAATCCTAGGAATCATCAGAATTTGGTTCATGCCTCCCATAGGCCATTAGCTTCCCTGTAAGCATTCAAGTATGCTACGACAGGTTTTATTTAACCTGATAAAATGCACAATGGGTTCGTATGTGAACCTCTTAGTGGTTAAGAAAATTCTCTTTAGCAGCCCTCTCCTCTTTTGTATCGCATTTTCAACCTGGACCTACATGATCTATAATGGATAGTTTGAGTTCCTTCTCAGTGCATGTTGGTCTCTGATGTGCCTTTTCTTACCCTTTTGGGCTGTATAGATGATATAGGTTATGATACTGGATGTCAATTTTCCTTTTCTAGGTTCCAAATTCTTTCTCAGTCTCCCCTTTCTTCATCTCTATCTGGATGTGTCATCTCCACAGAACACAGTTTCTGCCCAAGTTTGTTGGGCCCTTTGTTCACATTCCCTGAGGACAACTGCATGAATATCTGGGCCTCTTTCCAGATTCTCATGTAGTCCAGCATCTATCTGGTAGTACAATATATCCTAAGGTCAAGGAGAGTCCACACCTTGTCTGGAGAATTCCTACCTTGTTTAAGAGATAGTAGAGGAGAAAGAGACTTACTTATTTCTCTTTGCACCTGCCTGGCCATGTCTACTATGTGGAATTAAATTCATTAAGTTTATACTATTTCCATGGTGTTCTGAGACAAGTTTGGATTTGATTCTTTCTCTATTATTTCCTTATTGCACTTATTCTTTTTCCTTATTAGAAAAAGGTGTGGGAGACAGGAAAAGATGGGGATGAAGGTGAGAAAAAGAAGGAAAAAACAAAGTCATGATTAATGCTGAAAGAAGAAGATGATAAGGATCTGGCAGCAGAGAGATCAGTAAAAATTAGAAGTCTGGGTAGCCAGCATAAATGAAATATTCTTTTCTTGGTATCTTGACCATTTTGAAAATGAGGTAAATAGAAGTCCAGTATTTCACAAAAGACAGTGGCTGTCCAGTTGGGGTATAGGAATTCTGAAGAGGAAACCTCCACTATCCCAGAATCTTAGCATGGGAAAGGACCTCTGAGGCTATCCACTCCATACTATTCCTAAAGAAGAATTTCTTCTATAACATATTGGACAAATGATCATGCAACCTGTTTTTGAAATATCCAATGAGAGGAAATCCACTAATCTTCTAAGGCAACACATTCCACTTTTGGCTAATTCTAATTGCTAGAAAGTTTTTTTTTTTTTGACACCTCAAGCCTAAATTCATTCCTCTGGAGTTTCATTCCAATGCTCATAGTCCCTCTGGAACCAAGAAGAAAAAGTCTCCTTCTTCACCCATAGTGAAGTATTCAAATATAGACGACTATCATATCTCTGAAGTGTTCTCCATTCCAGGCTAAACATCCCAGTTTCTTTGGCAGATCCCCATATGGCTTGATCTTGAGTCCCTTTAGTATTCTGTTTGCCTTCCTCAGGCTTCTCTTTATTATAATTTCCTTAATAAAATATAATACTCAGAACTGAAGATAATGCTTAAGATGTGTTCTGACCAGAATAGAGTAGACAGCAACAATCACCTTCTTAGTTCTGGACATTATGCCTTTCTTAATTTAACCTAAAATTGCCTGCCATATCCTCTGGGCCTAGGTTCATGCCTATGACCTCACTCCATACCTATAGCCCTTTTTCTTGCTATAATATGCAACTTAGCAATTTTGAAATTGGCAATAAGACACCCACAACTACTTGAAAAGGAAACCATAGTCTCTTATTAGTATCAATTTGCTTTTGGAAGAATGAGGCAGATTATAGCATTTATAAAGGAGGAAAGCTCAAATTAAAGTGTCTTTGTTATTACATGCCGACTATGTGGTGATATAATTGTTTCATGTCTTTTTCTCCCTAGATATAAAGACATTAATACCCAAAAGAACTTGAAATGACAATATGGCAATTGTAAAAATATGAAAGTCTTTGCTCTATTATATATGATAGTTTCTGAATATTGAATACTCTAATAGAACAATGATGTCAAGGCTGCCCCTTCATAGGTGGAATGGGTAGCAGTGAAAGAAGGGGAATCCAGCCTACCTTGTCCTGACAGAGAAGGAATAACTTCTCAGTTGAATCAATCAACAATCCTCTCCCTGCCTTCTAGGGTCCTGAGACACATTTTCCCACAAGTATAGACAGAGTTTAGTGCTCTCAGGCTTAGAGAACATATGTAACAAGAAGGTAACTCAGTTCCTGGTTGGATGGAAGTAATTTACTCCTTCCCTTGGCCTTTATGGTGTCTTCCTGCTCTAAAGCTATGATCCTATGATCTATCAATCAACAAGCATTTATTAAATGTGTACCATGTTCCAGGTATTCTTCTAAGCACTGTGGTTACAAAGACAAAAACTGAAACAGTTTATGATCTCAAGGAGCTTAAATTTAATAATAAAATTAAAATTTAATAATATGAAAAATATTTTCTGATATATGCAAATAAAAATATGAGGTAATTTGGGGAGAGATGTAGCCGGGTGGCTCAAGGAAGCCTTCATAAGGAGACTTCTCACCAAGATGGATGCGTGAATGGAGGCAGGCAGCATAACTTACTCAAAAATATGACAACAAAACTCTAAAGTCACACTATGCTAAATAATAATCAAGAAATGCAGTGAGAAATTAGATTACATGCCTTCTTCTACCCAATATCTGCACTAAAAGTCAGCCAGAAGAACACAGGCAATGCAGAAGAGGGCTGCCATCAGAGTCAGTGCCAATGCAGGCAAACCAGATGGCAGCCTCCTAGCATGATCAGAGGGAGGGAAAGGTCAGAGACATTTGTATGGCTCTGTATCTGGAAGTAGCAAAAGTAGAGGCAAACCCTGAGAAAGACCTACTATGTTTGGAAACTCATAATAGGGATCTTAGAAACATGGGGGGAAAGCTTTGATCATTCTGGCCATCATAGATCTCAGACTGAGGCCTAGGTCCCTGGCATTCTCTCCAAAGACACTATAGAGGGCTCTCAAAGATTCAGAGGGTATACTCCTAGGAAGCGAAGATTAATGCAGGAGCCAAAGTGAACCACTTTGAAATCAACCAGGGCTGACCACCCCAAAATACACAGCAGGAGCATGGACCTGGCACATAGTACCACTTTAGGAACTAAGGCCAGAGAGATAAGCAAGTAGAAGAATATATAGACCACTTTAAAGAACTGTGATAGATTCAAAGATACCCCCAAAATCTAATCTGGAAGGAAAGAATGACTCTATAACAACTGTAAGCAGAGAGACTCAAAAGAAAAACTGGATTTTCAACAAGGACTACATAAATACCTAGAAGAAATTAAGTATTAAGTAATTCTGAAGGCAACAATTGGAAAGAGAATAGTTTAGAGCAAAAAAAGTGATAAACCTTATCCAATAATGAATTGTCTGAAAATTAGAAAATTAGACCAAACTGAAACCAATGACTTCATGAGGTAATGAAAAAGATTAGAACAAAATAAAAAAGGCTGAAAAAAAATTGAAGAACATTTAAGGTAGATGCTGTAAACAAACAAACAAACAAAACAAAACAAAAGACACAACAACCCACAAAAACAGATGACCATGAGAACAAGTGAAGGAGAGATAATCTAAGTATCACTGAACTCTGTGTGGGGGAAAAAAGATTAAAAAGTCTGGAGACTATGTTTCAGGAAATCATAAATTAAAACTGCCCTGATGTATTAGAACCAGAGAACACGGCATAAATATAAAGAATCCACCTCCTGAAAGGAACTACAAAAGGAAAATCCCTGAAATGTCATCGCCAAAATTGATAGTTCCCACATCAAAGAAAAAAATTTGCAAGCATTGAAAAAGTGGTAGTTCAAATAACAAGAAACCAAAGTTAAGATCACACAAGGTCTGGCAGCTTCTGCTATAAAAGAGAATATATTGTTACAAATGGCCAAAGATATATACTTATGACCATGAATAACTTACCCTGAAAAGCTGAGTATAGTCTTATGGGGGAGGGAGTACAGGAGGAGAAATGGATCTTTTACTCAGATGGAAGACTTTGAAGAATTCCTGTTGAAAAGGACAGAGCTAAATTGTAACTTTGAAACACAAACACAAGAGACAAGAGGGAAAGATAAATTTATTTGAGCAATTGATTGTAAGGAGCTATCTGATAATGAATACAGGGAGAAGGCACAAGTGTTTCTTTGGAACATTCATGTATTGGAATGGTATTAAAGGAGTTAAATAAGAAAAATCTGGAGGATAAATTGTTTTTGTTCTGGGAGTTTTAATAGGAGAAAGAAAAGGACAAATAAAATAAATACACTTTTTCTACACTAGTGTAGAAAAGAGGAAGACTGGGATAGAATTTGATATTTCTTATCACTGGTGTGTGTGAAAAAAAGAGCATACAAACACAGAGGAAAGAGTGGAGGAAGTAGGTGCCAGATGAACCTCAAAGTTATCTGAAACAGACAAGGAATATGAACACACACATTTACATATACACATATATCCACACTCACACAAAAACATATAAAATTCAACAGGCAAACATAAAGGGATAGGGAGAGGGGAGGTTAAAAGTTGAGGATAATGCTGGGAAGGGAACAGTCACAAGCAAAGTAAACTTCCTGATCCTGAAGGTGAGGGGAGATTACAAGGAAAAAAGAAAAAAGCCAGAACCTAAGAGGTTGTCCATCAATTGGGGAATGGCTGAGCAAATTATGGCACATGAATATGATGGAATATTATTGCACTGTAATAAGTGATGAAAGGGATTATTTCAGAGAGTTCTCTGAATAGGAACTGATGCATAGCAAAGAAAGCAGAACGAGGAGAAGAATTTGTACCATAACATTGCAAAAAACAAACAGAAACCTTAACATTTTGAAAGACTTAAGAACTCTAATCAAAGCAATGAACAACAATATGTCTAGAGGACTTACTGTGAAGCATGTTCCATGCCTCTTGATAGAAGGGAGATGAACTGAAGGTGCAGAAAGAAGCATACATTTGGGGGCATGGCCATTATATGCATTTATTTTATTTGATTGGGCTTCTGTGTTACAAAGTTTTTTTCCTTTATGTTTTTATTTTTTTTTTTTAAGCAATCAGGGTTAAGTAACTTGCTCAAGGTTACACGGCCAGTTATTTCTGGGTGTGGTGCTGAGTGTCTGAGCCCGGATTTGATCCAGGTCATCCCGACACTGGAGCCGGTGCTCCTACTCACCGAGCAACCTGGCCGCCCCTAAACAATTGGGGTTAAGTAACTTGCTCAAGGTTACACGGCCAGGTGTTTCTGGGTGGGTGCTGAGTGTCTGAGCCCGGGATTTGATCTCCAGGTCTTCTTAACACTGGAGCCAGTGCTCTTACTCACTGTGCTACCTGGCCGCCCTCCTTTATGTTTTTAACTGGAGTGGGGAAGATGGAGGGGGAAAAGTAGAAGTGATAGGGATAGGAAAAAAAAGAAAAGAAAAAAGAGGAGGGACATTGAAATATTTTTTTAAAGTGTGCAGAAAAGTCCAGAATGTAGTTCAGAAGGAAGCATAAGGAAGCAGGAGAATTTTGAAAGCAGAAAGTTAAATTTATCACATACTTTTAAAAAAACAGAAGGTATCAGAAGGAGATTCATGGTTTCCTAGACTGTGCTCTTTTTGTGTTTGACTTTGTATGTGGAAATGCCCTTTTTTGAGGGGAGGAAAATAAGTGCCTTTTTTTCTCTGGCAAGGCAGTTTCCTGAAGAACAGTCCTGTGAAGCTGAGTGCTGGTACCCAGAGGGAGATGTGATTCCTTATTGGTTGGGAGATCTTTGGACCAGGCTGCTTAGTAAGTATGCAGAGACTTCAGATCCTGAGGAAGCCTAGCTCAAGAGGGAGGGGTAGAGAAGGCACAAACTTTTTAATGGATGACAAGAACTCCCAGAGCTTCTGTCTCAAGGGTCATAGTCACTGGAAATATAGAAATGTGTTGGGAGGACAGGTTGTGGAGAGCTTTAAATACCAAACAGCAGAGGTTTTTTTTTTAATCCCAGAGGCAATAAGGAACCACTGGAGATTATTGAGCAAGTGACAGGGTAGGAAAAAGATATATGACATTATCAGGTCTGTGTTTTTGCAAAAATCACTTTTCTGCAGTGTGGAGGAATGGGGAAGGGCTTGAGACAATGCAATCAGAAAAGGATCTTACTGCAATAGCCCAGGTAAGAGGTAATGACCACAGACTCATGGGCTCATGAGGTGCCAAGAAGGCTCTGACACCCTCAAATTATGGCCCCTGTTCACTGACTTATGCTTGAAATTCTGATGATGGGGTTTTATCCTTTTCATTTCAAGCACTGATCTCGACTAAAATTTGAACACCTCTTTGAGGCTGCATCTCTTTTAACTTATTAGTTGTAACATTATGAGTTGTACCAGAGGATGAAAATTATGTGGACTTAGGAAAAGACTGTGTCTTTCTTCCTCTCTCTTCTCTCTGTAGATAGACAATGACTCAGTATTTAAACTAGCATGAAAGTTTTTAAATCATTAGATTCCATTAAAGGTTGGCAAGGGGTTTCATGAAAGGGAGTAGAGTAATAATACAAGAGGGATAGAGTAGTGCAGTGGAAAGCTGTATTGAAATTGCAGTCAAGAGGCAGTGAGGTGGCACAGTGAATAGAGAACTAGCCCTGGAGTCAGGAGGACCTGAGTTCAAATCCAGCCTAGATACTTGACACTTACTAGCTGTGTGACCTTGGGCAAGTCACTTAACCCTAATTGCTTTGCCTTCAACAACAACAACAAAAAAGAAATTGCAGTGAAGAAAACTTGGTTTCAAGTCTTATTTCTGATATATCTGGTTGTATGACTATGGCAAATTCATTTAAACTTTCAGTGCCTCTGGCATCTCTCGAATATTATAAATTATGGATGACAGAGAGTGGACTAGATTGTATCTAGAAAATTGTCCAGTATCAATTTCAGTGCTCCTAAATCTGGCCAGAGAACACTACTGGGTATCCTCCATACCCACCATGCCATTCCATCTTGTATAATTTGATCTCTATCATTTGTGCATGGGAAAGCAAAGGGGTGGAATGGATAGAGTGCCAGGCCAGGTGTCAGGGAGACTCATCTTCTTGAATTCAAATCTGGCCTCAACCACTTATTAGTTTTGTGTCCCTGGGCAAATCAATTAACTCTTTTTGCCTCACTCTCTTCATTTGCAAAATGAACTAGAGAAGGAAATGGCAAAAAAAAAATGGCCAGTATCTCTGCCAAGAAAACCACAAATGGGGTCACAAAGAATCAAACATGATTAAAAACAACAACAAATCCAGCCAGAGGACATCATTGAGTATCTTTTATATCATCTTTGGACCTTCCTCCAGTGGCCCCATATTGAACCTTAATCAGCCAGATCCCACCAAGATCTCCCCCTTCCCACATTTTGCATTAAGAATTACCAGGACTTTCCATCAACCCCACCATTGAACTTTCTTATAGTTGCTATCTCCCCCAATTGGAATGTGAGCTCTTTGCAACAGAGACCATCTCACTTTTCTCCTTTTATTCCCAGTGGTTAGTAAAATGTTTGGTACATAAGAAGTCCCTAATGAATGCTATTCTATTCCATAGCATGAACAGAAACTTATCTTTTAACACCAATATTTTTCTGCTGATTCTATATGACTAGGAACCATAGAACAGCACAGACTTTAAAAATTCCATGCAACCCCAAGGGCAATGGAGAAACATATGAACTGTGGTCTAGCCCTACCCCCCTCACCTTATACTTGTGAGATCATTTTTTAAAAATCACAAGTAGGGCTTTACCTTCTTTTCTATTGCATTTTATTTTCATATTTTATTATACTTTGGAACAAATGCAAAGTTTTCTGTTTGCCTTTTAAAACCCTTCACAGCCTTGACTTTAACCTAGTTTTCCAGGCTCATTTATACACTACCACTTTTATACATTCTTCAGTCCAATCTACTGACCCTCCTGGTGTTCCTCAGACAGCACATTCTGTTTATGTCTCCCATCTCTGCACAAATTGTTTGTATGGACGTGTGCTCCATTCCTGGAAGTCTGCTCCACTTCTGTCTCTTAGAATCTCAGTTTCTTCCAAAGCTCAGTCCCCTTACTTGGTACTTATTTTGTATATTCTTATATACGTACCTGTAGTTTCCCTTGATTCTATAGAAGATCCTTGAGGGCAGGGCCCATTTTATATAAAGTCAGGCTTGTCTTTTTGTCTCCAGTACCTAGCACAGTTCAGTCATTTTCCAATTATGTTCAATTCTTCGTGACTCTGTTTGGGGTTTTCTAGGTAAAGATACTGGAATGATTTGCATTTCTTTCTCTAGCTCATTTTACAGATGAGGAAACCGAAGAAAACAGGGTTAAGTGACTTGCCAGGGTCACATAGCTAATAAGTGTCTGAAGTGAGACTGGATTTGAATTCATAAAGAGGAACCTTCTTGAATATAAGCCCAGTGTTCTATCTACTATGCCGCCTAGTAACCCCAACTTGGATTTTAGGTATTTACAAATCAAGTCAAACTAAACTAAACTAAAATGAAACATTTGAAAATTTTGGAACCAAAGTGAAACTTATTGGCTTATAATTTGCCAACTCCCCTGTGGACCCCCTGTTTTAAAATGAAAGATCTGGCCTTCTATAGTCTATCTCAGGGATGGGCAACCTGTGACCTTGGGGTCACATATGTCCTTCTAGGTGCAGCCTTTTGACTGAGTTGAAGTTTTACAGAACAAATCCTTTTGTTAAGAGGATTTGCTCTGTGAAGTTTGGATTCGGTCAAAGAGACACACTTGAGGACCTAGAAGGTCACATGTGGCCTTGAGGCTGCAGAGTTCCCTACCCTTGGCTACTCATTCTAAACTTTAGTACTCTTGAACTAATTCTTACAGGACTGTGCCATGCTTTTGTATTCATCTTTTCATTCATTTGACACTAAATTTTATCAAGCAATATCTATATGCTAGGTATTAAGGTTGGTGCTGGATATGAAAAACCCAAACCAAGTAATCAATATTTATTAAACATCCGTATCTTCCAGAAACTGTGCCAGGCACTGGGAATACAGACCAAAAACAAAAACAAAAACAAAACAAACCTCTTCAGAGGTGAGGTTTCACCATCAAGGGAGGTCTTAAAGTGAAGCATGGGAGACTACTTGTCAAGGTTGGTGTGGAAGACATTCCTATTAGAGCATATTTTTTTATTTTCAATATTCACTTTTATAAGATTCTGAGTTCTAAATTTCTCTCTTCCCTTCCCTCCCTACCAAGATAGCGTGAAATTTGACATAGATTATACATATGCTATCATATTAAACATATTTCCACATTAGTCATGTTGTAAAGGAAGAATCAGAACAAAAGGGAAAAACTATGAGAAAGAAAAAAGAAAAAACACACAAAAAAAGAGAAACTAGTATGCTTTGATCTGCATTCAAACTCCATAGTTCTTTCTCTGGATGTGGATAGCCCTTTCCATCATGAGTCTTTTGAATTGTCTTAGATCATTGCATTGATGAGAAGAGCCAAGTCTATCAAAATTGGTCATTGTACAATGTTGTGTTACTGTGTACAGTGTTTTCCTGGTTCTGCTCACTTCACTCAGCATCAATTTATGTAAATCTTTCCAGATTTTTCTGAAGTCCATCTGCTCATCATTTCTTATGGAACAATAGTATTCAATTATATTCATATACCACAGCTTGTTAAGCCATTCCCCATTTGATGGGCATCCCCTCAATTTCCAATTCTTTGACACAGTAAAAGAAGCTGCTACAAATATTTTTGTGCATTTTTTCCCATTTGCTTTTTTCCCCACATTTCCTTTTTTTTAATGATCTCTTTTGGATATAGACCTAGTAGTGGTATTGCTGGATCAAAGGGTATACACAGTTTGATCGACTTTTGGGCATAGTTCCTAATGGCTTTCCAGAATGGTTAGATCAGTTCACAACTCCACCAACAATGCATTAGTGTTCCAATTTTCCCACATCTTCTTTAACATTTATCATTTGCCTTTTTTTGTCATGTTAGCCAGTCTGTTCATTGTGGTGTGATACCTCACAGTTGTTTTATTTTGCATTTCTCTAATAAATAAAAAAAAGATATGTGGAATTGTTACCCTGACCTAAAAGATACATAGGTTAACTTCATTTTTGAGAGATTATTATTTCTATTATTAAAATTTAGCTAATTAACATATCTGTTTATTGTGTATCTCCTTTGTTGTGACAGATCATCAGTTGTCTGCTAAAAAAAGTTTTAGTGATGCCTCTTGTCTTTACATCATTATTATTTCCACATGTATCCTCCCTTGTAACCAGAAAAAACGATTAAGTGGCAACAAAGTATATACTAACCCTGTCTTACAACATATACAACATTCTAATATTCTGTTCCAAGTGCTCCCCACATAAAGGGATTTTATGTTTCATTGTCTATTCTCAAGGGCCATTGTTGGCTTTTCAATGATGTGGAGTTTCACTTCCTTTCAGTGATCTTTGCATTTACCTTGTAGCAGTTATGTAAATTGTTATTCCAGTTGCTTTTGTTTACTCTGCATTCTTTGATATAAACCTTCCCATATTTTTCTGAATTCTCATGTCATTTTAAAATTACATAATGATATTCCATTACATTGATCATATGCCATGATTTGTTCAGTTATTCTCCAACTGATTGGTAACCAAATTGTTTCTAGTTTTTTACTTGGGCAAAAGTGTTGCTATGAATAGGAACTGTCACTTCTTACAGAAATCTCTTCATTTCAGTTCTCTGCTCAAAAGTTACCTAATTCAGTTGATAACTGAACAGGTATTTTCTCATTTAAAGTCCCCTATAACATGGCTTCACCTTAGATTTTTAGTTTTTGGTCATGCTGTTCCCCTTCATATGTTCTATAACAAAGCCAAACTAGACTAATTAGGTGTTCTATTCTAAGTATATGCCCTGATTTTTCCAGTCTCTAGGTCTTGGTTCCCACAGTTCCTGTACCTAAGTACTGTAATGGGAATGTAAATTTAAAGATCTTCCCTGCCCCTAGGCTAAAGTGCACCTGGAGCCTGGGGTGGGAGGCTTGTTTTTCAGTAGATACTTCTTGATTGGCCAGTGAGTCAATAAGGTTGTTACATCCTCTGAGCCAGGAGAAGGCTATATAAGCCCTGATGTGTAGCTTTGTTTTGGGGCTCACTTTGAGAAATGTTCTGTGATTTGATCAGATGAAACTCTGGGAAGCCGTTGTCCAGTGCCCCCTGGCTTTGAAACCCAGATGTTGTTTGGTATGGATGTAATGGTTGGACAGTTTGGAAAACTATCTACTTGATCTGTTTCTCTGTCTTGATAATTTTGTCTGTATATTCTGAAGTTCAGGGTGCTGACCTTTTCCCCCTGAACTAGGTAAAAGATATATGTTTGACTGATTAAAATAAGCTTGTTAACCCATTTTGAGTTGCTTTCCTTTATCAAAGCAGATCTAAGAACCTGTGTTGGCAGCAAACCCTGGGGACACTTGGGGTGCCTGCTGCTACAAGTACCCATCCTTTAAACCCAATTCAAATGGCACCATTTTCAGGAAGCCTTTCCTTAACTTGGCAGTTACTAATGACGTTTGCAGACAGCTCTCTTACACCCTGTATGTATATTATTTTGTTATTACATGTGTGGGTAAGCAAGGATTATGTCTTATCTAAACTCTATCCCTCCAAGTGCCAAGTACAGTGTTCTGAACGCAGAAGATATTTAACAAAATGTTGTAGAATTGAATTATTGAATTAAATTACTATTATTGGTGTAGTTGTGCCTTTAGCTATCCTTCTTCCTTACTAATTTCTGATCAATTGTTAGTTTCTAAGCCAAATAAATAAATTTCTTAGTGTTGTTCGCAAACCTACTCACCTGTGTGTAAATAGGATGTGACTGAGGATCTAAAGAGCTCTTTAGTGGATAAAATGCATGAACTTTGGTACATGAATTTTATAACATCAATTTTACATACTCAAAGATTGCATTGTATTTCTGGGTTCTTAATTATGCCCTCCTTAGGTAAGTTATTAATATTTCATATTCCTGTTATCTAGTTACTTTTTCCAGCAAAGGAGACATTTTTCTCATTTGCTTTTTGTTCTCTCAATGTCACTGCTATCTATCATCCCATCTTTGCACTCAAGTCATTTCCCAATTATTGCTTGTTCATTATTAAAACTTTTAACTGCCCCCCCAACTATAAATTGAATTTTTTTTCCTTTTTCTTTTGGAGGGGGGAAGGCAGGTTAATTGGTGTTAAGTGACTTGCCCGAGGTCACATGGCTAGTAAGTGTTAAGTCTTTGAGGTCGAGTTTGAACTCAGGTCCTCCTGATTCCAGGGCCGGTGCTCTATTCACTGTGCCACTTAGCCACCTCAAAATTGACTTATTTTTTAAAAGTCACAGATACAAAAATAAACAAAATTTAAGATACTGAATCCAAGACTTTGGGGGATGCAGAGGGAGAAGGAGTGGTCCACTTCACAAAATCCTATGGATACTCAAATAAATGAACAGATTCATTTGACAGAGTATGTAACCAATACTCATCCCATGATGTAATGCCCTCAACAATTCCTTCTTAACTAAATATAGGTATATTTACATTTATATTGTTCATTGTGAAGACTCAATTCTGAAATATATGCAATGATGTCAGTAAACGGGGTAGGTAGGTGACACGGTAGGTAGAGTGCTGACCCTGGAATCAGTGGGTGGGCGAGGGTCCTCCTTATGCGTACTCCACTGACCTATTATTGCTCCGATGAAAGAATTCCTAGTTATCAACTCTGTCTAGTTCACATGTTTATTGTGATGAAAGCATTTTACAGAGAGCTCTATAAATATGAGTTTTTTTGTTTTTTAGATTTAGGATGTTCTGTGGTAAGAGCATTAGAGTTAAGAGTCCCACCCACCCTGTCCTCTACCAAACACCATAGTCGCTAGGGCCAGTTGTGTGTGGGAAGTGTGGGAAGGTTGGTTGAAGGGTCAGTATAGGAGGCAATCTAACTGTGGGTACAATTGCACCAGGAAAGGGATTCTCATCCCTGAGAATGCCTGACCCTTGACCCCTAGAGCATTGGGGTGGGGAGAGATGGGCCCCAGGCAAAGGACAACACAACGTTAGGACTCCTGAGGACAGCAAGGTAGGGGTGGTTACACTTAGTGTTGCTGTGGACTGAAATGTGGAGGATTGTAAGAAAAGATGTGGTGGCTGCCATCCCCAAATCAATACATTAGTCAATAAGTATTTATTATACATGCCAGGTTCTGGGGACAGAACTTGATTCAGTTACCCTGGGAGACAACTTGATTTACTCCCTGCAAGATATAACAAGAAAGTAGGAAGTATAAATTTTATTTTCCCCATTTTACTGATGAGGAAAGTGAGAGTTAATGAAGTTAAGTGGTTTGTCCAAGGTCCCATAGCTTATATTAAAATTAGAAATCACAAGAACTTCATTGGTTGTCGATATGAGATCATTTTTCCACAGAGTAATCATTGAGCTCTTCCCCCCCTTAAAAAAAAGAAAAAAGGAGCTAATTCTCCACTTTCTCACTGTATGTCATAAATAATGAGTAAAAGACAATTCCTTTCTGCTTCTGGAAATGACTGAATACATGGGGCCTTGGGTGCCAACTTTGTGGTGAACTTTTCCTAGTTTCATTGTCAGCCACCTGCATGAGGAGAGAAGTTTTAGCAACACTAGTTTAGGGTGTAGTATGTGTGTAACCACAGGAGTGACTGCTTGCCTGTCCTGACACATCTTTCCTAATAATGAGAACCTCTGGAAATCTCTTCCATGCTCCTTCATTAGTGCCTCGTAAAAGGTATCCATCTTCCTCAAGCCTCTTTCCTTTCTGCTGTAGCTCTCTGACCCTGGGAGGGTGGCCCTGCTTACCCCCTTTCCTCCAGGATGCAGGAAATGCAAAGTTCAAAGCTTTCTCTGTCAAAAGAAAGCCCTCCTAATCCAGTATAATGTGATTATGTGACAGGCCGAGAAATACCAGGAACACTTGATTGTGGGTTAGGGCTCTCTCCCTCTCAATACTTGTCTTTTTAAAAATCTGGTTTACCATTTCCTTATTCAGCTTAAAGATGCTAACTCAAGTTTAAAACTATTAAAGGGTCAAAGGGCAACTTGCAGCTTTTGGATATTGGGAGGAAGGGAGTGGGGTTGCAAAGAGATTCTGGTGGGGTATATGACAGACTGGGAAGGTGGGGGTAGGAGAGAAAAGGAAGATACCAGAGTGTATCTACCTACATGCATTCTCCTGGGTGAATTTCTGTATAATCATCAGCCTTGTTTCATTGCTATAAAATAAACCCAATTTCGCTTATGTTAAAGCAGGGTTAAAAGGAGCCATAAATCTTTATAGAGGCCGAGGATTCACAGGAAAGCAAGACTGATGTCTTTTACATCTGTTTCAGGTTCTCAGCCTTGTCTAGTTCAGCTGCCTTGTCTCTTTGTGGTTGTACACAAATACCATTCCACAAAAAAGTCCTTTTGCCATTGCTGAGTGGCAGGTATAGGGTATCTATGCTATATAAGCGTTGAGGGTGAGGGGGTGAGGAGAGGGTTATGTGAGAGTCCAAGCAGCAGCCGAGCCCCCAAAGGCCGGCTGACTACATTGTAAATCTATACAGAGGGGTTGTTTGAGGGGAGCCTGTCAGACTGACAGTGTAAATGTGTCACACACACAGCCTGGGAGAGAGGAGCCTGGCGGCGGGTGGGAGAGCGCTGGCTGAGTGTCGGTCACACGGAGATTGAATTACAGCTGAATTAGATCAGAGCTGTGGGAAACAGCACCTCCTAAACACACACACACACACACACACACACACACACACACACACAGTCTCATAGGAAGATGTGTACAGAGGGGTGGGTGGTGGGTAGGGAAGAGGGGGGCTGGAGAGATGGAGGTGGGCAGCTGGGCAGCAGCTCTGAGAGGAGAGAACAGAAGCTAGCCACTAACTTAATTACTGTAGACCGCTCTACAACATGCTTGTCAGAGCTGGTCGACTCCAGGTTTGAAAATGAAAGACTTCATGGTGTCAGACCCAAGATGGGGTGGTCAGCAGTTAGTCTGCGCTGTCGTCTGGGGGATGTGTACATGGGTGTTTAACAGGCTTCTAAGCGTTATTAAGAGAGGATGGGAAAGGTTTGGAGCTTTCAGACCCACAGCTGTGGAGGGCAAACTCCAGAAGGGATTTTGGTAGGCTTAACTGGTACCTTTAAGGTTTGATGTTTTATAGCATTTCATTAATGTGCAATGTGAGATCTTAATGCCAAAACCATGCTTTCTCTGGGAACTGTCACCTTAATCCTCTTTCTTTGGTCAATAACCCGATGCCACGTAGGGGGACCCAGAATGCCAGTTTTTCTAGGGGAGGCATGGCAGGAGTGGAGAAGTGGGAGAAAGTCTTAGAATGCAAACAGAAACACTTGCAGTCCTATTAAAAAAGGGCAAGAAGTCTGCTGGCTTTGAAATGAACTTGCTCAGCAGGGGTGAGGGAGGCTTTTCCAGGAGACAGCGGGAAAGCGTTTGTTTTCTAAGCTGGCACCAGAGTGGCTCACAGCAAAGCAGCATACAGTGCCTGGCATTCTGTGTGGAGGAGGGTCACTCAGCTCCTGGAGCCATCAACTGATCCCTTTTCTCTCTGTCACTCAGCAAGATTCTGGGGGCGGGAGGGTGGAGGGGGTGGCAGTCCTTACAGTAGCTTTCACTGGACCAGGCAGGAAGCAACCTCAAAACTCTGCATGGTTTCTCTTTCTGGAATCTTTGGGGTTTGCACACCCCTTTGGGAGCCAGGGCAACTGGGATGAGGAAATGACCTATAAAGAATAGCACAAAGAATATGAGATTTTCATTATATGTCATCCACTCTCAACATGTCTCCTTTCTTTAGCCTTGCACTTTCTGTAGCTTTGCCTAACCTCTAGGTCTAGTCCAGTCTAGAGACTGGCCAGGACAACCTTAGTGGAAGGAATTCCTAGTGTTTGTTCTGTAATGCAAGTCTAGAATGCATTGGGGAGAATTCCATGTGAGTAATTTCTGAAGGCTCACAGTGTTATACCTCACAGAGACAATTATCATCTTGACAAGCATTAAAGTGTTTTGTTTAGATATACTATTGATGATACAATGATTCCCCAAAGGCAAACTTCCTTTGGTCATGGAAGCTGGAAACTAAAATGTCCTTGGCTTAAGTGGATTGTCCTTTTGAATAACAAAGCATGAGGAGAACAGGGACCAATGGAGAACCACAAAAGGTTGATCTCATGTCAAAGCAGAATTTCAGCTCCAGACTGCTCCATGGCTACGTGAATGTATTGTACTTCCATGGAAAGTGTCTCCCAGACAGAGACCCACTGATTTATGACTCAATCTGCACAACAGCAGTTTATAGGGTACTAAAAGAAGACAGAATTAGAGAATGCAAAGAAGACAGTGCTCATCCTCAGGGAGCTGATCATTTAGTTGAGAAGTGATAAACATCTAAACCGACATTTAAATGTAAAGAGAGAGGGACTAGACCAGTGATTTCATGGGTAAAGGGAACTCCAGGGTGATGAAGCCTCTACTGATGGAGGTCAGAACCTTTTCAGCAACTTACAGTCTTAGAGAGCTTCCTAGATCAGTGAGAGTTTAAGCGGCTTGTCTGAAGTCACAAAGCCAGTATGTGTCAGAAGCAGGATTTGAATCCAACTTTTCCTGGCTCTGAAACTTAACTGTTTTTACTGGGCTGCTAAGTGGCACAGTAGATAGAGCACTGGCCCTTGAGTGAGGAAGAAAGCTTTCTGAGTTCAAATCCAGCCTCACTAGCTGTGTGACCCTGGGCAAGTCACTTCACCCTGTTTGCCTCAGTTTCCTCATCTGTAAAATGAGCTGGAAAAGGAATTTGCAAACCACTGCAGTATCTCTGCCAAGAAAATGCCAAATGAAGTCATGAAGACTCAGACATGACTGAACAAGAACAACCATATTTTCTACATCATTTGTGCACATCATATGGAAAGAACAAACTGATTTCTGCCTACTTAGACTTTTGGAAAAAATGACCTCTATCTTATGGCTCTAAAAATTGGGAATGATAAAGATTGACGCATTTCTCCTAGGGGCTCTTCAGTTAACATTCTCGGTTGAAAAACTGTAGCACTTTTTGTAACTGTAAAATATTGAAAACAGAGTAGATATCCATTGACTAAGCGAATAGTGGTATATCCGGGTAATAGAATATTGCTTCACTATAAGAAAGTGAATATGGAGGATTCAGGAAAGTGTGGGAAGATAAATGAGCTGCTGCAATCAGAGCCATTAAACCATTATACAGAGTGATTACAGTTGTTTGTTCTTCATTCTCAAAGAGGATGGTGGCATCAGAAAGGGGCTGCTATGACTTGCAAGTGAATTGGATATAAGTGAAGCAGGGCTGTGCAAAGTCACCAGCCTCACTTTCTCCTCCTTCTCGGTCTAGTGGCAAGACATAAATCAGGATGACTAGAGTCAGCCCCAGTGGCTACAATAATGCAAATACAAAGAACATCAACCAAAAACCTTCGGACTGAATGCTTTGTAATTATAATAACCAAACTTGTCCCCCTAAAAAGGTGAGAAAATGCATCTCCCTCTCTTCTTTCCAGAGGTGACCTTGAGAGGAAGAGAAATGGTAGATACTCAGTTGATGTGTTTACTTCGTGTGCTGAACTTTCTCTGTCTCTTACACACACACACACACACACACACACACACACACACACACAGGCTTTCTGGCTAGAGGGGGACAGGATATATTTGAAAATGAAGATGATATTCAAACAAAAGGTGTCACTTAAAAAGAACCAGAAAAAAATGAACTTGAATTGTTGGGGAAAAAGAGAGAGTTAGAAGTTCTGGGTTTTAATCCAGACTGCAACTTACTCTCTGTGTGACTTTAAACAAGTAACATTTCTGGCCTTCAGTTTGTCATCTGTAAAGGAAGAAGATTGGACTAGACTAGATCTATCTCTGAGCCCTAAAAGTCCTATTGCAAAAGGAAGAATTTTCTTTTTAAGTCTCAGGATGTACAGAAGCAAACTGCCAACTGTGAACTCTCCAAACTCTAAGTATATTGTACCCAGAGGGGCGTTGGCAAACTGGAGCTTGTTCCACAGATGGAGGGGGATCAGGAGGGTGAGGGAACTTGAAACCCTGTTATGTGAAGAATAGTTGAAGGAACAGTGAATGTTTAGCCTGAAAAAAGGTGACTTAGGTAGGAAAAGAGAATTGTCTTTAAATATTTGAAGGGCTGTCATGTGGAAGAGGAATTAGATTTATTCTGTGTACAGAGGAGAGGCACATTTCAATTGAATAGAAGAAAGAATCCTTTAAAATTTAGAGCTCTCTAACAAAGGAACTGGCCAGTTTATGTGGTAGAGGGAACATCACTAGTAGTGTCCAAGGAAAGTCTGCTTCATTATTTGTTGAGGATTTTGCAGGGGGGCGTCCAGTAGGGTGAGAGGTTAGACCTCTATGATACTTTCATCTCAGTGTTTCTATGGGTCTATGATTAATATAGGATGGAGAACTATTTAACTTGGGTGATCTATTACAATATTTCCCCATGTCAGAAGACTGTGGGTTAACCTAGATGACCTCTTAAGAATCCT
Organism: Petaurus breviceps papuanus; assembly: GCF_028583685.1. Lineage (NCBI taxonomy): Eukaryota > Metazoa > Chordata > Mammalia > Diprotodontia > Petauridae > Petaurus > Petaurus breviceps. The sequence goes on along the minus strand of NW_027186304.1, from coordinate 93,860,444 downwards.
TCCAATTCCATGGTACTCTAATTCTCTCTCTATCTGTCCTTAGAGGCAGCTAGGTGATACAATTAGATAAAGTACTCTACCTAGAGTCAGGAAGACCTGAGTTCAAGTCCAGCCTCACACACTTATTGGCTGTGGGACATTGAGCAAGTGACTTAAGTCTCTTTGCCTCAGTTTCTCCAATTGTAAAATGGAGGTAATAATAATACCTTTTCTTCTGGGTTGTTGTAAGGATCAAATGATATAATATTTGGACAGTACCTGATGCAGAGTAGGCACTTAGTGTTTGTTTCCTTCCTTACACCTTTGTAGCAAGGGAAGGTTACTGGCAAAGGTTACAAGAGTCATTGTATACAGTCACTTCCTCCACAGACACTTTTGCACATGACTAATTTTTATTATTGCTCTTAATTGTCCAAACCAGGTTAATTTTAATTCATAGTAATTTCCAAGGAAGAGCAATGCATTTTTCACTGTTACCCAAACAGCTCAGGAAAGTTCCTACCCATCCATCTAGTTTTAGATCACAGTCTATAAGCAATAAACATATTATTAAGCAGAAGGGTACTCTGAAGTCAGGCTCCTCGGCCATCTCCTGGCTAAGCAGGGCACCATTTCTCCTATGGAAACACTGGAATTTTTCATATTTGCAAGGGGGCTGCCATAGGAAAGACACTAACTACATCTTTTATTAGATTTAGGGAATGTGAAATCAGATAACCTCTAGTTAGAGGGATGCTAGAGTCAGCTTGTATGTATATGGGTTCTGAGAGCTGATTGTTAAATTGTCAATGGGAGCATTTACACTTCAGAAATTGGCAGATGCACTGGCAAATAAACAAATAAGGGCTTGATTACATTGTTTTGGTCGTTGTTTAGACTTAGAAAGTAATGGAAAAAAATGATAATAATGCAAATTAAACTTAAAATAAGTACATCTTACCCCCCAAAGAACCAGTTAAACATTTACCAGTACACTCTTACTTTAGAGCAAATTATGATCCCACAGTTGAGACATATGTAAATTGAATTATAGGTATTGAATTTACCCCCAAATTCCATATTATATACATATATACCCCCCCACATAAGTAAATATATATACATTATGTATATGTATAAGTATGCATACATATAAATATACATATATTTGAATAGCTATGAAACTTTTAGCCACAAACCAAGGCTTAAGAAAAAATGAAGCAAAACATTTTAAAAAGTTATATAACAAAAGGAATATATATGTGTATGTATATGAGTGTGAATGTAAATGTGTGTATGTGCAAGCGTGTGTAAGAGATCTTGGTTCAAATCTCAGTTGTGATACAATAAAACCATGGGAAAGGTTCTTTGAGCCATTGCCTACATTATATGGTTGTTGTGAAGAAAATAATTTGTAACCCTTAGACTACTATAGAAATGGCATGTACACCCACATGTATATGTGCGTGTATGTATGCTCACACAGACACATAGACACATTTAGTATACTGGGAAAAGCACTAGAAACTGAATCAGAAGAGCTAGGTTTGGTTTCTAGCTATGCCATTTACTAGCTGTGTGACCCTGGGCAAGTCTCTTAAATTGGAGCTCAGTTTCTTTATCTAAAACACCAGTGTCCCCAACTGCTCCACTGAGAATATTCCAGGTTTATGGTTTAGAACTACTCATATTAATGCTCATGAGTTCCTACTTTCTGAATGGCCTTATTTAGACTATGACTTCATATCATAAGGAGAGTAAGAACAGTTTACTTAAAACAGAAATTGTTTTCATATCAAGGATATATACATTATCAGCAGACATTCCCAACACCTGTTGCCCAAGAAAACCACCTCATCTCCTTCAAATCTCAAAAGGAATAGAAGGTTTTAAATCTAGGTATGTTTCAGACTCAGTCCTGAAACCAATCATGGGAATTCGGAAATGGTGGGATAAGAATTTGTTACTCAGGTGATCATGAACAAATCAATCAACAAATATTTACTAAAAAATTAACAAAAATATCGATGATCATTTACGTATTTTTATATACTGTATATTGTACACATATGTAGTACATTTATATACTTTTTATTTATATACTTTTGAGAGCACTTCACAGATATCTTAATTTATTCTCACAACAACTCTGGGAAGTAGGTGCTATTATTCTACTCATTTTACACATAAGGAAACTGAGGCAGGCAGAGGTAAAGTGACTTTCCCAGGATCACACAGTTACTAAGTGTCTGAGACCAGACTTGAAATCAAGTCTTCCTTGCTCCAGGTCTAGTGCTCGAGGTACTTTACCACCTACCTGCCCCATTATGTGCCAGGCTCTGTGCTAAGCACTGAGAATACAGAGGAAAAAAAAGTCAGAGTCCCTGCTCCCTGTAAGGAACTTGCATTCCATTGGGGGGAAACAACATATATCTATATAAATATATACAAAATGTATGCAAAATAAATCCAAGGTAATTTGGTGGGAGATAGCACTAGCAGCTGCAATGACCAGGACTGGAGCTATATGGAAGATTCCCCTGGAGCTGAATCTCAATAGAAATGAGGTATATTGTGTCTTAATGTCTGGAATATCCTTGCTGTTCATCTGCTGACTTGCTGAGAGCTGTTCCCACTGTGAATGAGATGAGGTCTGCCCAAAGTAGAGAGAAAAGCAACCAGGTTAAGTCCCAAGTTAGGCAAAGAGACCAAATTCATGACTGAACAGTGACTGCTCACCTCATCTAAAAAAAAATCTGAATCCCAGGGAGTGGGGGCAGGGAGGAGTGGAGGGAGATTTGGTAAATCCTTAGTGTCTCAATCCCTAAAGGTCATAACAAGACATGGCACAGAAATACTGAATATCAGCACACATTTTTTTCCTTTTACTGCTTCCTTCTTCCTTTTCAAATTTTTTACTTCTCTGTCTTAACCTTGCTATCATTTTTTTCTCTTTTTTCAATATTTAGGAGACTTTCTATCAGCTTGACTGATCAATTCCATGACATGTGGGCACCAAAAGTTGCTCATTGATATCAGCAGCTGAAATGCATCATGAAGAGAAACTTGTGCATGTATCTCTTTAAACTGGTCCTTATAGGTAACATGGAGAAGACAATAGGAAAACTTCACAAGGTCATCCTAAAGAAAAATCTAGGGGCTGCTAGGTGGCGCAGTGAATAGAGCACTGGCCTTGGAGTCAGGAGGACCTGAGTTTAAATCCAGCCTCAGACACTTACACACACACACACACACACACACACACACACACACACACACACACACTAGCCGTGTGACCTTGGGCAAGTCACTTAACCCCAATTCCCCTACCCTCCCTATACAAAAAAAAAAGCAAAAAAAAAAATCTTTGTGATGAGGAATGGTAGAGGAAGGAATTGTGACCAGAAATAAGTTTATGTGAAAGCCAAATGCACCAATAAAAATAGATACAATTTAAAAAAAGAAAAATCTATATAATCATGAAAGTACTTTACATAAATGTAAGCCATCCAGCTCATTTATGAGGAGGTGGTGGTGCTGGAGTGTTGAGGTTGGAGTCAGGAAGACTCATTTTCCTGAGTTCAAATCTGGCTTCAGATACTTCCTAGCTGTGTGACCCTGGACAAGTCACTTAACCCTGTTTGCCTCAGTTTCCTCATCTGTAAAATGAGCTGAAGAAAGAAATGGCAAAACACTCCTGTATCTTTGCCAAGAAAACCTCAAATGGGGGTCACAAAGAGTCAGTCAGACAGGACTGAAAAAAAATGACTGACTAAGCCATTCAGCTCACTTGTGAATATCTAATGAGAACACTTTCCCATTTTCAGATTTTCCATGTTTCCTTTTGTTGTTGTTAAAACCAACTAGTGGTTAGCAGGAAATTCTTAAATACAGATGGATTTCAAATATCTGTGCCATCTTCTAAGGATGGTCAAAAGTTGATTGCCCAGCATCCTCATAATTCACAGGAGCTGGGAAGGAATGGGAGAATTTGGTTACATTGAGGCCCAGCACTGTAAGACAGACATGGAATTTGAACCTGTGTTATCAGTGACTGCTTCTTTTCTGTCTGATTATTTCCTCTGTACTTTAGTGTTACAAACCAAGCTGTTTGCTTCCTTCCTTTGCAAGCAGAAAGAGATACTGCTGAAATAGAGACGTGTGTTTTCTGTTTGTTCCCAGTGGTATGGCAGGCGTTCTCTTGAGTACTCTGTCCATCAACACCGACAGGCTGGTGACATCAGGAAGCTCTGAGGATGCCCAGCTGCTTCGTCTGTCCCAGATCACATAGCTCCTTATCCTTTCAGGAAGCCAAGATTGGGGGTGGGGGATCCTCCTCATAGGGGAAGGGGATAGGGTGAGTAACATGAACAGGACAGTTTACCAAGATCTGCATTTCCTCCCAACGGTTTACACAAGACTTAGAAACCTCTGTCTTTTGATATACAAAAAGACTACACATCCTAAACTGCTTCTTTATAAAATGAAATCTGCTGGTATCCCTATTTTGCAGAAGCTGGGCCCCTGTCAGAACTACAAAATGCATCCCAGAATTAGACAGATTTTCCTGGAGAAAATGAGCACTCTTTCTTTTCTTTAGAAATCAAAAGCAAGATGATCTTTATTCTTTATACATCTCTCTGTATTTCCAGTGAATTTGTAGTTAGTGAGAATGTTGAATAAACCCTGAATGATATTTTTGAGATATGAAAGAAACAGTGTGGGTGAGGAGGGGAAGGAATATTAGAATTAGAATCATCAGAACCTGGTTCTAATTTTGTTTCTGTTATTTTAGTGACTGACCAGGCATGGAGGCAGTTAAACGTTCTTAGCCTCAGTTTCCTTATTTCTAACAGGTGTGAGGTCAAATGAGATAGTACATGTGAAAGTGCTTTGTAACCTATACAAGGCTGTACCAATGTAAAGTGAGTTAATACTGGGTGAACAAAAGACTTTGTAATGCAACGTGTACAGGATGGGAGTAATTACTGTGATTTCCAAGTACCTAGGCATCTATTTTATGGGAACTTTCAACTAATAGGACCCAAAGAAGCCTTATTTACATGGCACAAAAACAATAGTCCATGCTTTGAAAGAAAATGGTCAAACCTGTTTGACATCATATAGGAAAAAAACAATAACTGGATAATGGAGTGATCTTACTTTCACTTTTCAGCCAGTTGTGTTGGCATGGCAACTGTACAGTTAGTTTTGTCCCTACAGATGCACAGAAGCACAAGTCTTATAACCCATAAAGTCTTAGGAGTATGACCTATTTGGCTGGTTTTTGCACTTATTGGTAGATGGCATTAAGTATTTACACATAGCTCCTTTTATTGCCTGGCAAAGAAGACAGCTTTGTCTGGGTGCAACTGTTTAAATAGTAGCTACTCTTTGCAGTGTGATGTAGCAAACATGGGAAACTAGCTTATTCAAACTACATACATTAATTTCTCAAGATCAAGACAGGTTTAAGTTCTCAGAAGAAGTTTATTTGTAAGATTTTAGTTTGGTGTACTTGAAAGGGAGGGAGGGGGCAGTCTCAGGATATACATATATGTGTATATACATACACACATACATGTGTATGTAATGTGTGTATATATGTATATGTATTATATGTTTATATATATGTCCTTTGTAGGAAGGTCTCAGGGATCAATAGCTGTATCTTTGCCATGAAGTCTACAAACAGACCTCTCACTCAATAATGTAAACAATGCACAGCAGGATTTTTTTTTTGATAAAGCAAATGTTGATAAAGTACAAGGGCAGCAAGAAGAGGACATTCCAGATTTTTTCTTTTGCCCTTCTCTCCCTGGGAGTCTGAGTATGGAAGAGACCGGTTTAAGGAGATTCTGAATAATAAGATCAAAGATTTATGATGGGAGATTGGACTTAGAGATGGTAAACATCTAACCGGGCTGTCTAGAATTGCCTGTTTCTTTCTTGATAGGCTGTGTCCCCTTATGGTATTATCTTCCCAACATCAGTTCCCATTCTGCTCCCCCAAACCTCGATTATTAATAAATGAAAATGCATATTTTTTTAAGAGGATTGTCCCAACCATTCCAGATAATCTTAAAAACTTAACTCTCAACACCTAGTAGTAACCTGGAAGAACATAGGACTTTGAGTCAACAAAGCTTGGGGTCTCTCCAACTTACCAGCTAGTTGACTAGTTAGGTCACTTAACTGCTGGGTGCCTCAGTTTCTTCATCTATAAAATGGATTTTAAAACATCAGCACTGCCTACTTCACAGGCTGTTGTAGGGAATCATCTGAGATCATGTCTGTAAAGTATGTTGCAATGATAAAATTCCATATAAATATGATTTATTGTGTTGTTATTTTCTTTTTTTGATTACCTATAAAATTTTTTTGATTACTGTGATTTTATTTTTTTAATCAAATGTTTTATTTTATTTTGCCTTTTTGGAGGGCAGTTGGGGTTAAATAACTTGCCCAAGGTTACATGGCTAGTTTTTTTGTGTGGGTGTTAAGTGTCTGAGGCCGGAACCGAACTCAGGTCCTCCTGACTCTGGGGCCAACACTTTACTCACTGCACCACCTAGCTGCCCCAATCAAATGCTTTATTAACTTCTAGTTTACATCATTCATTTCCGCAAGATTTTGAGTTACAAATTTTTTTCCCCATTTTTCCCCTACGCACCACTCCAAAATAGCAATCCCACTGGATATCCCCTCCTCCAATCTGCTCTCTCCCATATCTTCTCCCATACCCCCTCCAACTTTCCAGTAGGGCATGGTGGATCTCTATGCCCCAGTGCCTGTATATGTGTTGTTATTTTCAATTTATACAGTGACAAAGGAGGTAGAAAAGGGAGCTTTTTTAACATAGGCAAGAAAAAAAAAAATGGCCGTGGCTAAACTGAGATCTGCCCATAGGGGTCTGTGTAGACATGGAGGAGGAAAAGCAGAAGGATTTCCTGGAAGCTTGAGGGTTTCCTTTCTGTGGGACCCCAGGTTCCAGAACAAATCATTGCTCCCCCAATAGGTACATAAGGCTGTACCAATTCTGGGCTGACTGAAACCACCAATACTTGGTAAGTGCCTTTCTACCTGGACGAACCCATTTCTGTCACTGGGGAGATTTTTCCAGATTATGAGGCTTTGCTTGGTATGTGGACATTTTCCTTTCTATCAGAACATGATAGTACAAAAGTAGAAAGGAAAGATTCAGGGGTGAACATAATGAACCAGGCCTGTGAGGCTCTGACCCAAATCAAACCCTCTTTTCTCTAATTTTTTATCATTCTCATCATTATAGAGACAGCATAACATAGAAGATTAAGTATTGGACAAGGTTTCAGCAGATCAGAATTTGGGTCTCAGGCTATCACTTTTTAAGAAAACACTTTCACTATGTTTGTGGGAGTTATTATTGTTTGGGGAATTCCTAAACCCAGAAGTCCTAAGATCCTCCTGGAGAGTAATTCCTCCCACCTTGGTCCATTTGCCTGGAAGTTGATAAATCAAGAAATTAATGATAAAAAGTGTAAATAGCATCAATTGATGGTATCTACTGGACAAAGGGAGAGAGAGCCACACATATACAGGGCTTTATACTGCCTAAGGATGACATTATATGAGGCCAAAAGAGCCAAACAGGTGAGGTTGCTCAGCCACTTTCCTCATTTAGGAGACTGAATAACAGGGATAGCAGGTCAGGTGATTTTGGGGAGAATGTGTTAACTTTGGGATTGAAATTTATTAACCTTAAGGTTTTAGAAACTGCCAGAGATCAAATTTGTTTCAGCGGGAGTGTTTTCTTTTGTAGTTAATTTCATCAGAATATTCTCTTGGGGGCAGAACTCTTACGATAATGAAGGCCTCCATCAAAATACAAATGAGTTATTATCCTGTCCTGACCAGCCTGAGGGTCTCTATTTACTCAGCCCCATAGCTCTGTCTCTTTGGTTTCTAAGGTTGCTTTGCCTGGAGAGATGTTTCTCCAAAACTCAGCTGTTCTCATTACTGTCAACCATTCATTAGAAGCTCTATTTCCATTCATCTACATCCATTCATCCTTCCAAGGGTGAACCTATTAGAAATTACCTAGACTTGACTGGAAAAGGAAGATTAGGAGTGTTTTCTAAACCCAGGAAACATTGTACCCAATGTCATAAACCATCATCTTTTCTTCTTTATTAAGAGGGTCTCCCTTTCATAAAAGCATAGACAGTTCCTAATCTAGTTTCCTTTCTTGTCCTCTCAGGGCTATGAGAATCAACTAGAGAAATAGGAGTTGCTAGCTCCTGGCCTGAGAATTGGGGCACAATCTGCTTCAGTTGAAACCTTGTGGTTTCTTCCTTGTTCAGAAGGAAATAAAGTGCTGATTCGAGCACGCTTGTTCCAGCTGGATCCTCCACTGGTTTGGAGTTAATGCTGGCTGGCCTGTGTCAGAAAGCTGACTACTACATCAGGTTCCCATTAGCTAGGCCAGAGGTACTAGTTGGTTCACACCATGACATGGTAACAATTAAGCCATTTGCTACTGGTTCTTACCCTGGGGTACTACTTGCTTTCTTCCTTACTGATGTGAGTCAAACCCCCCTGATTTCCTCAGAGCTTGATTTCCTGCAGATTCCTGTTATTTCATGTTTAATCTTCTAGGACTTCCCATTAGACCACACAAATTGTCAAAATCTCTCTAACAGACTGAGTTCCAGATCTCTGAAGTGCTGAGGCAGAAGAATGCAACCCATTGAAACAGGAGAATCCCCCTGCCTTTAACCCACTGTCCAACACATAATGAAAGTCTGCTCACAGAAGACTGAAGCTACACAAATTACAAATAAAATAAATTTCTAACATTGTACAAGAACTACACCCGTCTTAAAACACTTCCTTTTTTCTTCTTATGAGTACATTTCAGTGGGGGAGAGTGATCAAGAATTTAATCCATGTTATGGAAGTTTTATCATACTTTACCTTGCACCAAAGGGTGAGATGTGACACATGCACAGAACATTAATTTAGCACAATGTGCCAATCAAATATATGTTGATTGAGTCTTTCATTTTCTTCACAGGAAAGATGAGCTACCCAAGTACCTTCCATAGGGACTCCTCTCCCATTCTTTTTTCTCTACTGCTTCTTCCTGGATATAGGAACATGGAAGGGAGAGCACAAGTCACTGAAACTTCCAGCATCTTAGCTGTATGATTCTGGGCAAGTCATTTATCCTTTTCCCCTCAGTTTCCTCATCTGTAAAACGGGGATAATATTAGCTCCTACCTCCCAGGATTCTTGTGAGGATCAAATGAGATAACAATTATAAAGCACTTAGTCCAGCACTTGGCACATTGTAAACTATATAAATGGTTTGGGGTTTTTTTTTTTTTTTTGAGGAGAGAAGACAAGGTAATTGGTGTTAAATGACTTGCCCAAAGTCACACAGCCAGTTAAGTGTCAAGTGTCTGAGGTCGGATTTGAACTCAGGTCCTCCTGACTTCAGGGCTGGTGCTCTATTTACTGAGTCACCTAGCTGCCCCTATAAATGTTATTATTATTTTCCCCTGTACTAGTGCCTAGTCAAGTAGGTCACTCGATTCAATTGAACATTTATTAAGTAAAACTATGTGCCAGAGACTATGATAAAACTCTGGTGAAATAATGACAGAGTTCTCGCCTCAAGGATCTTGCACTCTAGTGACTGGTGAGGAGGAGAGAATTATCCTTCCCTAAGGGATTATGACAATATAGCAGAAGTACTTCAAAAGCAGCAGAAGTACCATGGACAATAATAGCATTGTGCTCATATATTCTGTGTTGCTGTTGTGGTTATTTTCATAAAGAGGCATCTTTGTTGAGTGGTTCGAAGCTTGGATTTGTGATTGGGTCTGGTTCATAGCCTGCCTCTGGTATATACTGACTGTGTGACCTTGGGCAAGTTAACTAACCTTTATGTGCCAGGTAATTTCCAGGACTGACATCCTAAGCAATAGCTGGGTTGCTGTTGATGGAGGAATTTCCCACATGAAAGTTCCTTAGCTTTCCATATATGTTTTTCAAAGTTCTTTCACATACTTTTTATTATCAACTGAGTGCTATTCTGTTATTAAATGTTAAAAGAACCAGAGGAAAGTTTAAATTGTGCTGTGCCTTATGGCACTATTAAGGAAAGCCATGAACAAGAATTAGACAGGATATGAAGAAATAAATGGGTTGAAATCTGCACTCTTGGAGGGATTTACCACATTGGTGAGCCTAGGGATTTATAGAAATGTATATTTTATATGTAACATTCCTTTCGGCTGTTCCCGTGAGGGCAGTCCCTTGAGAAACTTAAGGAACTCAGATTCTTCCCCTGCTGGCCCAGTGAGCTGGGCTTGCTCACCATCTATCTAAGTTCCAAAATCCTCCCTTGAAGTTGGAGGGACTGGCTTTTGAGAGGATGAAAGAGAAAGGTGCTGGAGATGATCTGTCAGAGGTGACTATAAAAAGAGCCATTGAAGCTGGTGAGGTTTGTACCAGTGTTCCAAGAACAGTGATTCCTGAGGGAGATGAGGGGCATTATCTGAGCATCATTTCCTACCTGGTTGTGCTCCTCTGGACATTATCAGTGCTCTGATGAAACATATCACCTGCAAGATCACTTCAGCCCTAAAACTCACACCTAATCAATGCTCCCTCCTGCTGGGCCCTTCCCTTCCTCAGATTGGGGAGTGGAGGGTGGGCAGTGATGGGCTTCTCCCAGATTATCCATCTAAGGAGGGCATCTGGTACAGCCATCTCACCATTTCCCACCTGGCTGCACTCCATGGAATTCATCATACCCCATAGAGGGTGTCCTCTCCCCCTTTTCAATTTCTTTTTATATGTGGTCTTTCTCTATTAAATATTGAACTTCTTGAGGGTGGGGACAATCTTTTGTCTTTCTTGAACTATAGACTAAATGAAATCTGCACTGCTGATCAAGCAGGAACCAAGGGAAGAAGATGACATATCCTTTCCCTTGTCCTTCCTTCAGGAAAGAGCTGGGGTGGCTAGGTGGCACAGTGAATAGAGCACCAGCCCTGGAGTCAGGAGGACCTGAGTTCAAATCCAGCCTCAGAGACTTAACTCACACACAAATAAACCTAGCCGTGTGGCCTTGGGCAAGTCACTTAACCCCAATTACCCTACCAAAAAAAAAAAGGAAAGAGCCTTATTTCTTGATTTGTGACCTTGTGCCAGGTCAGGCTCTGCCCCATCCTACTACATCCTTGAATGGGAATAGGAACTGTTCTTGGTTAGCCTAGAGAACAAGTTTAATTCCTTTTTCCTCATGACATTCCTTCAAACATTTTAAGGCAGTGTCCAAGAACTCTAGAATTCTCTTTTTTCCTGGTTATACCTCAGTTTTTTTAAACCATCATTCACATAAAAGGCTGAGTTTCCTCACCATCTTGATTGCCTTCCCTTGGCTGTGATCAGTTTTGTCAATATGATTCTCCCAACGTTGTCTGATTAATAATAATAGCAGGCATTTATACAGTGCTTTAAGGTGGCTATTGTAGAATACAGTGGGAGGAACTTTCAGCAATTTCCCATTTAATAGGATAATAGGATGTAGAGTAGAAAGGTAAAGGTCACCTTGCCCCTCTTTTATAGGTGATGAAGCCCAAGTCTAGAGCTCCTAAAGTGATTCACCCCAAGTTCCACAGATTACTAGAAAGTAAAGAAGTGATGGAGCTGGAACTCAAGCCCAGGTTCTTTTGACTCCAGACCTAGGAATCACTAGACCACATTGCCTTATGGCTTAAAAGTGGCTTAAAGGGAGAGACTTCTGGCTAAGATGGTGATATGAAACATCACAGGGCAACCCAACTCTCTCATCTGTACTCCTGTAAATATATAAAAAGGGCACCATATTAAATAATGATGAAGAAATCAAAAGGGAGATGATGGTGAGCTCTGTTATCTTATCCAGGGGCACACAAAAAAACAGTTAGAAGCTTGCAGGCACTGAGAAAGGCACTGCCAAAGAGGACTTCAAGAATGTAGGTAAGCAAGCTGGGGGCCTGCCAGCACTCTAACTGGAGATGATCTAGGGCCTCTGAAACTTGTCAAATTCGGTTCCCAGGGGTGCAAGAAGCCTGGAGTGCTGGGAGGAGGAAGGTCAGGGGTTAGAAACCCACAGTTCTCTTGTTTTCAGATGCAGGGTCCAGACTGGCATTGCTCTAACCAGGATGTCCCAGGGAGGCCCTCTGACCCTGGACAATCTGGGAGGCCTGGAACTTGCTGGTTTCCTGAGTGCAGATACATGGGAAAAGATGGAAGCCAGAGGAAGAAGCCCAGGAAATTGAAGTCCAAATCAAAAAGGGCTTATGAACAGGAGCTATTCCTCAATAGAAACTTGATTTTAAAAAAATCACAGAAACTCAATTATGTCTAAACTATGATACAAGTACAGACAAAATTAATAGAAATTTATCTCTAATATTAACTTACATTATGTTCTATGGTTACTTGATCATGGGGAAAAAGACATGGCTTAACAGGAATTTAGCTGAAAAACAGAAAAAGTTTGATTCTGTGCACTGCCAAGACCAGGGGTAGAGAGCCAGCGACCTAGAAGACACATGTGGCCCTCTAGGTCTTCAAGTGCAACCCTTTGACTGAATCCAAATTTCACAGAACAAAAATTTGGATTCAATCAAAGGGCCAAACTTCAGGACTTAGAGGGCCACATGTGGGATTGTCTTGGATCATTGTATTACTGAGAATAGCTGTCATTCACAATTCTTCATCGTACAATACTGCTATTACTCTGTACCACATCAGTTCATGTAAATCTTCCCAGGTTTTTCTGAAAGCATTCTGCTCATCATTTCTTATAGCACAATAATACTCCTTCACAATCGTATTTCATAATTTGTTTAGCCATTCTCAATTAATGGACATCCCTTCTATTTCTGATTCTTAGCCACCACAAACAAGAGCTGCTATAAATACTTTTGTACAAATAGGTCCTTTCCCCCTTTTAAAAAAATGTCTTTGGGATATGGACCTAGCAGTAGTATTACTAGATCAATAAATTGATAAAATTCTTAAAGGTTATGAGTAGGCAATTATCAAAAGAAGAAAAACAAGCTATCAACAATCATGAAAATGCTCCAAATCTCTAATAGCAAGAAATACAAATTAAAACAACTGTTATTTTCCATCTCATACTCTTTAGTGTGACACAGATGACAAAAATGGAATATAATAGTTATTGGGAGGAAGAATGGCCCCATTAATACACTATTGGTGGAGTAATGAATTGCTTCAGCCATTATGGAAAGCAGTTTGGAACTATACTCCCAAAGATACTAAATGGTGTATACTCTTTGTCCCAGCAATACCATTACTAGGGATTTGTCCCAAAGAGATTAGAGAAAGAGGAAAAGATCCACGTGTAGAAAAATATTCATAGCAACAAATGTCATAACAAAGTCCTGGAGACAAAGATGGTGTTCATCATGATTGTGGTGAAATGTTCTTATGCCATAAGAAATGACAAAAGGGATTAAGAGAAACCTCAGACTTGTAGGAAGTAATGCAGAGTAAAATAAGGAGAAACAAGAAAATAATTTATACAATGATTACAACCCTGTAAAGAAAAACAACTTTGGAAGATGTAAGGACTCTCTTTGATCAACACGGTGACCAATCATGATTACAGAGAACTGATGATGATGCATATTTGTCACCATCTGACAGTGATTTTCATTTCAAGATGTGGAATGAGAAGTATTTTGGGATACACACAAAGTGTGGATCTGGTTTGTTTAAATATGCTTATTGTTGTCATGGAGGGTTAATATTTTTATTGTTTGTTTTGAAGGAGAAGTATTCAGGATAACAGGGATGATAGTGAAGACCCCAAAAAAAAGAAAGAAAAGGGCATTATTGAAAGATTTCAAAGGAAATGCCCACAAGAAAAAAGAAGGAAGTTTGGAAGAAGATACAGAAAAGTAAGAGAGATCTGAAATAAATGTGTTGTATTTATTGCACACTCTTTATAAAATAAGTTCTTTGTGATAGAGTTTGGAGGTTTCACATACAACCTTATTTTTCTGTTCCTTGTATATGGAAATATTTATTTTTTTTGGTGTTTGTCAAGTTCAGAATAACAAAAAAAATTTTTTTTTAATGTCCCGAGTCCTTGAAACAAATTTTAGTCTAATACTGGTATTTCCTCCCGCCTATTTTCTTCTGTCTTGAGAAGATCATCCCTCTTAGATTATTATCATCATTCTTTTTCTGAATATTCCTCCCCTTGAAACAAAAATAAAATTAACTGTCCATGGAAACAAATAAGCACACGCAAGCAAAATAGAACCACACTTTGCATATGTCCAAAATATATGCCTCGGAGCAGCTAGGTGGCACAGTGAATAGAGCAACAGCCGTGGAGTCATGAAGACCTGAGTTCAAATCTGATCTCAGACACTTAACACAAAACTAGCTGTGTGATCTTGGGCAAGTCACTTAACCCCAATTGCTTTGCCTTTCCCCCTCCAAAAAGCAAACAAACAAAACCAAAACCAAAATATATATGCCTCATTCTCATTGGAAATTCTTATTTATCTTTGTTTTTGGTGTTTTAAAATTTGTTTAATTTTGGAAAATACTTTTTATGGAAGCTATTAAAACATTTCATTTCTTTGTCTGAAATGAAAATTTATTTGACAAGTTAGTACAGTAACCAATATCAAATATCAAAATTTTAACTTTAGAGGAGAGAGAGCCAGGCATTTAAAGGGTGCTCATGAGTTCCTATACAAAAATAAATTATTCTTGTTGTCCTTCTGTAATAATGACTTCGAACTGTTCACTGTTTTAGGTAAGACTTTAAAATGACTTAGAAAACCAAATATACCACAATATGCCCATTTGAGTGTTGTCTTTCCAAGAAGCAATCCTAGTTAGGTACACATTTATTTTAATGACGCTATTACGAAGCAAAAACCCTTTCTTTTGGAATTGCCTTCTGATTTAGTTTATTAACCACATAAGGAAATCACTATCAGTCTTCTATAGTCACCTTGCTTTTCTGACCTGAAGTCATATCGCTCTGTCTGGCTTTATTAAGCATGTTTAGCTGCAGATGAGATTTTGCTATTTCTAATCCTCAAATCTTTCATCCAAGGATGAAAATTTGACACTACTGAGGATCATAGAATAAAAAAATTGAGAGCTGGATGGGGTTTTGGTAATAGAATGTTAATTCTCAGAGTCATTCAGTCATTGTCTCTTCTGCCTCTTTCTTCTAAAACAGAAACCGGGAAGAATTTGAATGCCCATGATTCAAATATATGATGCTATGTAGAATCTAATCCAATAGCCTTTATCTAATAGCTGTCTTCATAATGAAAATATGCACTATATGGGGTTGACTAGAAATCAGGTAACAGTTCCACGAATGATCTCTATTCTTTCACTCTTGGAGAATAAGGAAGTTAGTACCAGTGAAAATGAGAACAAAACTTGGGAGTTATAACAGTATGTATGTGACTTGGCCAAGGATAGAATTCATTGGATAAAGGCCAGTAAAACAGGCATTTTCCTGGAAACTTGTAAATATAATCCAAAGGATGTTAGACTTCAAGTGGAGAGAGGGAATGAAAATTGCCCATGTAGATTAGTCAAGTCAGATACCACATGAAGTAATTGATAGGTGGAAGAATGTGAGGAACTCCTTGCCAGTAACTTAAAGGAAGCAATGTTCACGAATAGGGCAGTAACAAAACTTATGTCCTCAATTATTTATGGTCAAAAATCAAGGTAAGCTAGAGACCTTAGTGAAAGGAATAAATTTGGCTTAATGGGAGATGAATTTGGCTTCATCAATGACACTTGGTAGGATATGACTTGTGGCTATAATATGTCAATAAAAGGATATAAATTATTCTAAATGATCAGATTAAAAGCCCAGTGAAGTAGCATAATACATTAAGAAGATATGTTCATCTAAGGAAATTCATGAACTGATAGAGAGAAGCATGGTGGAATGCATATGTGAGAGCTGCATTTGAGGGAGGATCAATGAAGAGAAAAACAACTAATATTATGGTGGGAGTATATAACCAAACAATCTCTGGAGGTCAGGTGGTATAGTGGATAGAGGGCTAGACCTGAAGTCAATATGATCAGAGTTTGAATCCTGCCTAAGACATTTGCTAGCTGTGTGATTTAGGGAAAGTCACTAAACCTGTCCCCACCTCAGTGTTCTTGTCTGTAAAATAAGATTTATTCACAAGTAAAATTAATTCACCTATCTTTCAGGGTTTTTATGAAGTTCAAATGAAAGAGTATATGTAAATTGCTTTGCTAAACTTAAAGTTCTACATAAATATGAACCTTTATTATAATTTCTTGGATAATAAGAGAAAAAATGATGAGTTTGGGAAATAGATCATGGAGGGAAATTATAGTCTCTGTATTTGTTGACTTCATAATCATCCACAATACTTAGAACTGGAGAGAGCCTAGATTATTGAGGGGAGATTCTCTGAACTACATTAAAATATTTTTCAATAAACAAAAATTTTCTCCATCCCATCCCCCTGATCAATGAAAAAAAATGATCTCTTCTTCTCTCACAAAGCCACTGCTTTAGTTCAGGCTTTTGAATCCTCTAGGCTGGACTATTTCAATAGACTCCTAGTTGGGCTCCCAGCTTTCCCTTCTTCAGTTATCCAATATACCATTGCTAAGCAGATATTCCTGATATATACATCTTACCATGTCATTCCCTTTCTCAAAAATCTTTAGCTTTCTGTTGACTCTAGGCTTAAATGCAAAATGCTCAGCCTGGCTTTTAAAATCATCTACAATTTGGCACCCACCTACCTTTCCATACTCATTACACATTATTCCTCTTTGCATAATTTAAACTCCAGCCAAATGGCCTACTCTCTAATCTTGTTATCCCATCTCCATCTCCTTTTGGGCTCCTATGACTTAAATCTATACCCTCTTCACTTTTACCTCTAAGACACCCTAACTTTCTTCAAGAATTAGCTCAGGTATCACATCCTGCATGAAATCCTTCTTGATCCCCTTAGTTATTAGTGCTGTCCATCCCTAACAACTGATCTAAATGAGCGGTTTCCAATTTTATGGTAGCATATTATTTATAATAATATGTAGGCACTCTTGAGCTTGTATCCAGGTTATTTTATATCTTGGCTCTAAATATAATGTTTCCTCATTATCATCTTTTTCCTCCTTGTTCCTTTATCCCAGCCCAGTCATCAATCCTTAGTGTCCCATGAGGAGCACCACATCTAATTCAGTGCATGACTCAGTCAGAGCCTGAGGGTTCAGACAAAGAAGGACTCTAATAAAAATGTGGTTTGTAATCTGCCACTCCTCCCCTCCAAAAGCAGCCTAAAGGAGCTAAAAATAGTCCCAAATGGAAGATTCTTACATGTTATATTGAGTGGTCTCTTAAACACTCTTTGTTCAAAGGGGCCATAGCTGGGCCCAAGATCAAGCCCCACAGGGGCGAAATCAACTCAAAATACCCTGGGTCTACCCTACAATCTCTTGGCCCTCTGAGAGTACATGTTTGTCTGAACCCTCAGGCTCTGACTGGTCTGTTGTATTAGATTTGGTACTCCAGAAAATGGTTAAAAGTTGTAGAGAAGCAGATTTAGGCTTAATATGGGTAAAGTTCTTAACAATTAGAATTGTTCAAAAATTAAATTGATTTCTGTGTATGATGGTAAACTTCCCATTATTGAAAATATTTATTAGGAGATTGGCAGATATGTTGCAGACCCTTGTCAGACATAGGTTGGAACACATGACCTCTAAGGTCCCACGACTTTAAGATTCTGTAATTCTTCAGTAAATGAAAACACTTATGTTAAAAGCAACTTTATATGCCCCCAATTTCCACAAAATCTCAGGCACTGAAGAATGCAGTTTTGTGCATATGGGCCAATCCACAGTACTCTAATTTTAAAATGACACCGTTTCTTCCGTCTTTTGTCTGCTCAGGATTTTTGCTTCTTGCCAATATTTTCCAAATATTTAGGATGGCTTTTGATCTCTGTGGGTAAATTATGAGATGAAGCATTTTAGAGGGATTTTTAAAGATCAAAGTATATGGTGGCTAATTAAAAACAGCAATGATGACAATAATAATGTTATAACTACTACTAAAGATAATGAGAGGCAACATGGCATAGTAAAGAGAGAGCTAGCCTCAAGGCCAGGGAAACCTGTGTTCAAGTCTTGCCTCTGAAACATTACTGACTATGTGACCCTGGGCAAGACATTTAACTTCCCAGTACCCCAAGCTTCTTATTAATATACTTCCAAAACAGTTGCTGATATGGATTGGTAAAGAGTCTTCTGGGGATTCCTTGTATTACAGTTTGAGACCCTAAAAACCCAAAGCTGTCACTTGGCAAGTATGCTTGGCACAGCCAATACAAATACAATGAAACAATCCCTACCGGCAGGGCTTACATTTTAATGGAGGAGAGTAAAACTTAATTATTTAGTCCTGACTGACTCTTCCTGACCCCTTTTGGGGTTTTCTTGGCAAAGTTACTGCAGTGGTTTGCCATTTCCTTCTCCAGCTTATTTTACAGGGGAGGAACTAAGGCAGAATTAAGAGACTTGTCCAGAGTCATACAACTAGTAAGTGTCTGAGGCCAGATTTAAACTCAAGAAGATGTCTTCCTGTCTCCAGGTCCAGTACTCTATGCACTGTACCATCTAGCTGCCAGAGTAAAACTAAGGATACTGGTGAGGCCAGGAGGAATGATGAATGACAATAGAAAACTCCTCCTGCTGTCTCTTCTCACCCAATCTGAAATGCCTTTCCACCCTTCCCCCACCATTGGAAGTGTTGCCTTTTTATCCAGGTCCATCTCAGGGCCCCTCTTTTCCATGAAATTCCTTTTTATTTTTTAAAATTAATTGTTTTTTAGTTTTTCAATATTTGTTTTTATCAGATTTTGAGTTATAAATTCCCCCCCCACTCCCCAATATGGCATGCAATCTGATATACACATGTATGATCATATTAAATGTATTTCTGTATTAATCATGTCATGAAAGAAGAATCAGAACAAAAGGGAAAAAACCATGAGTAAAGAAAAAAACAAAAAGGAAAAATAGTATGTTTTGATCTGCATTTAGAATTCTTGTTTCTTTCTCAGGATGTGGGGGGTGTTTTCCATCCTGAGTCTTTTGGAATTATCTTAGATCATTGCATTTCTCAGAAGAACTAGTTCTAACAAAGTCAGTCATCGTACCATGTGGCCTTGACTGTGTACAATTTTCTCCTGGTTCTGCTCGCTTCACTCAGCATCAGTCACGAAAGTCTTTCTGATTACTTCAACTGAAATGGATCTTTCCCTCTGAACTCCTTTAACATTTATTGTCTGTACTCATGGAACATTTAACCCGATCAGTCTTGTGTTACTCTTTTTTACCGCTCCAGCCTGACTGTGTGCTCTGTGTGGGTAGCAATCCTGCCCTCTACCTTGTAGTACCTCACCATATCCAGCACGGTGCTTGGCATAAAATTAACACCTAATAAATGGTTGTTGTGGGAAATAATAAAATTATTAATTTACCCCATGAGGATAGGTGTTGCAGTAGATAGATAGAATGAGAAGTTGAAGTCAGGAAGACCTGAGTTTGAATTCTACCCGGACTCACTAGCTGTGATCCTGGGAAAGTTGCTTAAACTCTCAGAGTCTCAGTTTCTACCCCCTAATTTGGGAATAATAATAGCACCTTTCTCATAGGATTCTTATGAAGATCAAATAAGTTAACATATGTAAAGTGTTTTGCAAATGTTAAAGCTCTATAGAAATGCTAGCTGGTATTTATTATTATTATTATGCACTGTTGTTAGAGTTAAAAGGGAATTTACTTGCATTTACTTCTTGGATATTCACAAAACCCATGGGAATTAGTCAGTGAAAATATCATTATTAGCATGTTACAAATAAGGAAACTAAGGCTCAAAAGAGCTAAGAATCTTGCTTGATGTCAGTAAGTGGCAAAGCTTAGATTTGAATACAGGCCTTTTGACTGTAAATCCATTCCCCGCTTCCCCCTCCCCCCAGGGATACAGATGGAATATTTGGGAAACAACTAAATATACCTTTAAGAAGGCAAGGGAAATTATGTCCCAGATCTCATGCTACTTCACTATGTAACTTTAAACAAGTCACTTGACTTCTGGGGGCCTCAGCTTCCTCATGTGTCCAGTAGAGGAGTCTGACTCCATGATTTCTCAGATTTCTTCCATCATATTCTAGGATTCTTAGTTATTTTCTACATGTAATTATAAGCTGTAAATGACATCCCCTAAGACTTTGAGAGGTGGGTTACTAGGATGAATCTTATTTAATGATTCAGGGAACTGAGAGAGGGAAGGTGAGGGCTTTATCCAAGACCACAGTGATTGATTAAGATGAAGATTTCAGAAGTTCTTTCTGGCCACCTGTTTAGCCCATTGAATTATGCTAGCCTCTTTTCAGAGCCAGGTTTAGCAGTAGGCAAAAACAATGGATGCTTTCAAATATTATTTTAAAAAATAAATACATATTTTTAATGCCCGAAAATTTTGCTTTCTACAGCCGGTAGATATTTTATGATGTCACGTTGCATGTGTTAGAGGAAAGGCTCCAAACCTCTGGTGGACAGTCACACAAGAGGATGCACTTTTTTCTGTCCTTGCCTCAGGCACACAAATGCCTCTTCTCTGTTCTGATCCTGTCCAGCTCCCCAGCTCCTTATGAGATCCATCTGGCACACTAGATGTAGCCTTGGGCATTTCATTGGCAAAAGCCCATGGGTGAAAGAGAGAGAGTTCTGAAAACAGCCATTAAAGTGCAAGGGAAATGGAGACACTGATTTATGAGGAAAGATTTAAAGGCATTAAGTATATAGAGCTTGGTTAGGTGATGACTAGAGAAAGGACATGACATCAGGCTACAAATATTTGAAGGACAGGAACACCTGGAAGGAGAAGAACAATTTACTATGGGATGTGGGGGTAGATTAGGGCAAAATACAATAGCATAGAGAAAGTCAAAACATGAAATGCATAATGGAAAAAAATACAAACAGAAATTATTTCTTCCTATTCTCTCTTATTTATAAGGATGAGAAGTCAGTCTGGTCTCTTATTGTCTGATATAACCCTAGAAAATATGTTTTTTAAGACAATTCTGCATTGTGATGGATGAAACAGATGAACAGTTCCAATCTGAGTTTTTCACTGTATCCTCTTTTCAATGGATTTTACTTTATTATGAATATATTTTAAAATGGAAGACCCTGCACACATCTCCAAATGCTTAATGTGAGGCCTCATTGGATTTTTACATAAAATTCTGCCAAAAAAACGAGACAACATATATATTAAGTCAATTAGCATTTATTGAATACCTACTTACTAAGGCAATGAGCTAAGAACTGGGGTTCCAAAGAAAGGCCAAAAACCAGTGTCTGCTCTCAAGGAACTCGTAGTCTTTTGGGGGAGACACTATGTAAACAACTACTGTGTTTCCCCGATAATAAGACACTGTCTTATTAATTTTTTTGGACAGAAAAACACCAGAGGGCTTATTTTCAGGGGAGGGCTTATTTTAATGAACATTGACAGCAATTTTAATAAACAGGTAAATGTGAACAAAAAAATGTACCTTTATTCAATAAGCAAATCACTGGGGAAGAACAGGATGACGCGCTCACTGCTGCAGCTCTGATTGGATGCAGCTCGGAGTGCAGAGTGCATTTCACGGCGGGGGGGAGGACGATGCATACAGAGGGTGCCATAATGTAGCGTGTAGTGCAGGGATCACCTTCACTACAGTAGCAATCTCAATAGGGCTTATTTTCGGGGGACGGCTTATTTTAGAGGAATCTTACACAGTAAGGGGAGGGCTTATTTTCGGGATAGGTCTTATCGGGGAAACACAGTTTGCACAAACCAGATCAATACAGGATATGTTGGAGTTAATCTCAAAAGGAAAGCGCTAAGATTGTAGAGGACTGGGCAAGGCTTCTTGCAGAAAGAGGAATTTCAGCTGAGACTTGAAGGAAACCACTGATTCCATGACATGGAAATGAGGATGGAGTCAAGGGGGAGGTCAATGAAAACGCTCAGTGTGAGGAGATGAGTGTCTAGTTGGAGGCACAACAGAAAGCCTGTGTCACTGGATCATAGAGCACGTGGAGGCAGTCAGGTATAAGAAGAGAGGCAGGAGAAGAGGGGGACAGGTTAGAAGGGTTTTTAAATCCAAAAAGAGGATTTCAAGATTCTTACTAAAATGCAAAAACCTCTGGGAAAGAGGATACTTTAAGAGGTAACTCGCTATCTGGAGCATCAGTGAGGGAATTAGTTGATATCAATAAAGACATATTAAGCCAGAAACTGCAGTAAGTGACAAGGATACAAAGAGAAAAAAATTACAAAGTCCTTGCCCTGGTGGGGCTTTGATTCTACTAAAGGAGATGGACCATGGAGATAGATGAGTATAATACAAAGTATAGTGGAGTTGGGGAGTGGGTGGGAAGAGAACTCTAGGTAAAGTGCAGAGTGATTTCAGTGGGGAGATAATTCTTCTGACTTGGAGAATAAGGGAAAGCTTTGAAGAAGTGGAGCCTGGGACCAACCTTGAAAGAAGAGAAGGACTGTGAAATGCAGAGATGATGAGAAAGCACAGCCCCAGCTTGATGAGAGAAGTCATGTCAAATTCATGAATCAACACCTTGCCTATCCTAGGATGGCTGGAATTAGAGTACAATGTGGAAGAGAGTGATGAGAAATGGAACTGGAAAGGTAAGTTGGAACACAAACATAGACCACCTTTAAATGTAGCCTCAGGGGTTTCCTGGTAAAGTGATAGGGATGGCCATTCCCTTTGGTCAGAGCAATTCTCTAGTTGGTTTGCTAAGTTAAATTACCTGGATGAATACTCAAGTTCCAGAACATTTATTTAAAATTTTGTTTTGAGTCTGACTGATACTCTCAAAAGCAAGGGTCTTGGTGCTGAAAGATAGTGTAGAAAGAGTTGTAGTTCAGCTGTCCATTTGGAAGATGTTGTCTTCAGGGAGAGGACAACATAATAGAAAGTGGAAGAGAATGTTGGGGGGAAAGAATCAGTATGGTTGTGTTAGAATCATACCCCAAGATTGACCCAGGATGTAATGTCACAGCCCCTCTGAGGTAATGTCATGGCCCCTCCAAGAGGCCCCAGCACCTGCTTTGGAGACCACAATTATAGACCATAGGAAAATTTTTAAAATTTCCATATTGGTCATGTTGTGAAAGAAGACACAGATTCAAAGGGGAGGGGGGACCATGAAAAAAATAAAGTGAAAAATAGTATGCTTTGATCTGCATTTATATTCTTTCAGTTCTTACTCTGGAGGCAAATAACATTTTTCATCACAAGTCCTTTGGAATTGTCTTGGATCATTGTATTGCTGAGAATAGCTAAGTTATTCACAGTTGATCATCATGTGATATTACTGTTACTGCGTACAATATTCTCCTGGTTCTGCTTATTTCACTTTGCATCAGTTCATGTAAGTCCTTCCACATTTTTTGAGATCAACCTGCTTATCATTTCTTATAGCACAATAGTATTCCATTATAATCATATAACACAACTTGTTCAGCCATTCCCCAACTGGTGGGCATCTTCTCATTTTCCAATTTTTTGCTACCATAAAAAGAGCTGCTGTAAATACTTTTGTGCAAATAGGTTCCATCACCCCTTTTTAAGAAAACCTCTTTGGGATACAGACCTAGTACCACTAATGATTTTTGAGCAGGAAATTCACATGTTTAGGGAGATGTTTTGTTAACTATATAAAGGATATATTGAACAGGGAAGAAATTGGAGTCAAGGAGATGAGTTAGTTGGCCATCATAGAGATATGCCAGGTGATAAAGCCTGAATGAAGGTTGTGGTCCATGAGTGAAGGAAGAAGGATAGATACAAATGATGTTGTTAAAGTGGTATCAACAAGACTTGGGAGCTGATTGAATGGTGAAGGAAAGGGCAGAGTCAAGCCTCAAGGTTTCTATACTGTATGGCTAGGAGAATGGTGGGTCTTCAATAGAAACAGGGAAGTTGGGAGTAAGGAAAGTAATAGGGGACTGGCTCACAACCATATACTTAGTTCTTAGTTCAGGGTAACTTTTATAAGGAATGATTAATAGGATGGATTCCTGGAGGTGGTGAGAAGACAGATTGGAGGAAGGTATCAAAGACAAGTTTTGTCTTCACATTTTGCATAGGATTACATCAGTCATGACTTAAAAAAAAAGTAGATGTGGGGGTGAGAAACACAATCAGAATTAAATTGAGAATGGGTCTAAATCAACTGTATTTGACTGGCCAGACTCATCTAATAATCATACTATATTCTGCTGTTTATTTTTGCTGCATTTAAATAACTCAGAAGATATTATGATCATTGAAATGCACCATTCACAAGGAACACGTTATCTTAAAATAGAAAAAAAAAAGCAGATTTATCAGTTTCCTTTTTTTACATTAACTACATTAACTAGGTGGACTCCAAATTATAGAGACCTCAGTTCATCCCTGCATCAGATTCTATTTGTAAATCCATCAGAAAAGGGCCAGGTCAAGACCATAGGGTATATTCCTATCTAACTAGTGACCCAACTAAGCCCTTTTACATACAAAGGAGTTCTCAAGTATGTCTTCCTCAATTACTTCAGGGGCATGCTCAAATGGAATAGTGTATGTGCAAAATTCTTGTGACATTTACCATCACTCAACAACTTTAGGCTTACAGAGTAAACCTTTGAGGACTTTTTTGTTTATTTATTTGAACTTTCAAAATGTTGCACCTATGATTTAATTTTACCTCTGTTCTATTTATGCTGCCATCCAGTGGTAGCAGTGTGTCATAGCCACGGAAAACTGGCCAGTGAAACTTAAGCTACAAGCCATTTGCTTGAGATAGATAATTATTCATTTTCCTCTTTTAGTTTAAAAAATAAAAAAAAGAAAACACTTTTTTTCTAGTGAGCAAAGTTGTTATTCTTTTTTTTTTTTTTTAAAGCAATTGGGGTTAAGTAATTTGCCCAAGGTTACAGGGCCCAACGTTGTTATTCTTAAACTTAAGTTTTTAATGGAAAATAAATATCAAAGGTACAATTCTTTACTTTTCTCATTAGTTCTTAACTTTTCCTTTATCAGTCTGTAATAACTTGTGGCAAGGAGTTGGCTGAACACAAAAACACTGGGATTTCTAGTTCTTCCCAAACCAGCTTCTGCGGGGAGGGCAGAGGTCTTTCAAGTACAGTATACTGGAGGAGTTTTGAGGAACTTGAGAGGAGAAGGGCTAGGTAGAGGCGGTCTCAGGAAAGCACTGCTACCATGGGAGCAGATGGCCGCCACACCTGCAGTTCTCTTCTTCAAGGATCATGAAAGATGACGTCTAAACTGACAAGTGGAAAAATCTGCGACTTTATTGCCAGTGCTGGTGGAGTACTGATGGAGGGAAAAAGCCACAAGGAAAGAGTAGCTTCTTTCCCACCCCTGCCTTATTCCTGCTTAAGCGTTTTAAAAATTCTATTAAATATGTTTTACATGATTACTCATATACTTGCCATTTTAGAGAGGGGGAGAGGAAAAAGGGAGGGAAAAAAATTTGGAACTCAAAACATTTTTTAAGTAAAAAAAAAAAACCTGTCTTTACATGTAATTGAAAAAACTAAGATACTATTTAAAAATTCTATTAAAAAATGTTTGCTGATTTAATGTTATTTCTCACCAAGACCTGTGGTTAACACTGTCCTTATGTTGCCTAGTGTCCCTTTGTTTGTGGTATTAGGGCATTATTGGAGCCTTGTGCAGGGTTGGGAGCTTAACCCCTAACCCTTTGTTAGATACTTCCAAGTACAGAATTGTCATGAATGAGGGCAATATTGTATAAATCTGTGTTGTAGACATGAGCTTAAGAGTAACTGAATTAGTTACAAATTTATTCTAAGCCTAATGTTATGTGAACTTCAAATAGAATTTTCTTTTTAACTCATTCTACCTATTTTAAGAGCCCTTCCTGATGGCTTTGTTCTTAATCTTTAGAGTTACTCAACAATAAAGTTATATCTGGTTTGCTTCTATCTTGGCCTCCCATTTTAAGTTTTTCTCTGTCTACATTTCAGCTAACTTATACACCCTGCTTTGTCTGTTAGAGTCAGTTAACTGGAAAACCTTTGCATTTCTACCATCATAATCTATGACTTGCTTTCTCTCTCATATTATAGAAGTAGGAAGAAAGGAGCTTAAAAGCTCCTGCATTTTGGGGGGGCATCCATCAGGGGTCAGTTAGAAGATTACTTCTCAAATCTGGTATTTTGTCTGGAGGAAGAATGAATTTACAAACAGTAGCAATTAACTTACCCCATGGACAACTTCACATGCATTGCTTCTGTTAAAGTTTAAAAAGGACAAATTCCCTTATGATAGAGGAAAATATTTTTTTAACACCAAGATTGAATAGAAATCTTTATGGGGAGAATAATAGGTTTCAGCACCATGCTGAATGTCAGGTGCTGTTTGTCTTGTCCTACTTAGTCCTTGTTCCCAGGCCCACTAAGGGTCATTATGTCTAGGAAACACAAGACATATTGCATGGAACTGATCTGTGAGAAGAAAGGAAATCCCATTCCCTTTCTCTGCTTCCTTCAGTATATGCATGTTCCCATTGCTTCACCAGCATTCATTTTCCCTTAAGTGATGTGAAGAATTGTGCTCCTGAAACTCTGTTCTTCCCTGTAAGAAAGGAGAAATATCCTGGGTGCTGGGAGGGAGTAATGCCATTCTGTAACCCATGCTACAGTTCTCAGTTTGAACTGCTGTGGTAAGAAAATCCCCTCATTGTCTTTGAATGGAGATATGCTTGTCCCTTTGGAGAGTTATGTAGCAGAGCAGGGAGGTACCTGATGGTAGGTGCTGGAGATGGAAGAAATGTCAAAACCTCTTTTACCTTAATCCACCAAACCTACTGTCGTTTTTTCCCAACTCTGGGATTGAACATTTCATCATCCACCTCCCCATCCCACCTCCCATGCCTTCCCCGTTCTCTTTTCATTATAAGTTCATGTAAGGTTATCTCATGAACCCTTAGGCCAGCTGCTTCCCTCACAATCGGTGGAATCTTCTAGTAGTTTCAAAATGGGGACTTCTCTTATAAGAACCAAGCCAATAAAAGGCTCACATGTGGAAATTATTTTTATGTGTATGTCTGTCTCTTTATTCAAGTTTCCTAATGCATTGTTTATTTTCTGTTTAAAGTCACTGACCTAAAACTTTTTTAAGTGACTTAACTGCAAAACAGATAGGAATGGAGTCCATTGGGTTAGTGTCGTGACTCAGTTCATTTAGTTGTTTCCTTTCTATTTTGCACGCTGAGGCATGAACAGGCTTTCTACTCAGTGGGAAAAACAGATTTTGAAAAATGAATGACTAAAATACCCCATGTTACTTTCTCCTATTATTCTTCCTACAATAAAGATCTACCGAAGGAAAGATTTTAGAAGTCATTTTTGCAAGTTTTTCCAAACCTGTCAGGAACTTAATC
The DNA here is from genome assembly GCF_028583685.1 of Petaurus breviceps papuanus. NCBI lineage: Eukaryota > Metazoa > Chordata > Mammalia > Diprotodontia > Petauridae > Petaurus > Petaurus breviceps. Next base: position 93,832,856 of record NW_027186304.1, on the reverse strand, counting down.
AAAAGTTCCTTATTTTCTCTCCCCTCCCCCCACCCCACCCCAATGGGGATGTTTTGTGAGCATCATTTCCATTCCCTGGTATTTGCTGGACAATCGCCACTTCTTTCCTTTCCCTAGGCACTCCCACCCCCCTGGGAAGGCAGCAAAAGAGGGAGTTAAGGGAAGGGTGGAAAGAAAAACCCCAGAGAATTTTTCAGCCTGCCTAGATCCCTACAGGAAGTGATCTTTTTGCTTTTCGGCCAGACACACGCCTCCCAGCGAGCCAGCAGCTCTAACTAATTAGCACACGTGATGGGAATTGGAAACAAAGTAGCAAACAATAGTAGCGTGGGAACACAGTATAAACTGCAATTACAGCAGTTCCCTCTTTCCCTCTCCTCCCCCCCCCTTCAAAAATCAATGAAAAAATCATCAACAAGCAGACCTCGAGCAGCATGGGAAACTACACAAACCGTACACTGTTTGGGGGTGAACATCAGGTCCAGCCTGCCGAGCGAAGCTGTTATTTTCGGTCCCATCCCTCAAGTATGTCGGAGAAGCTTCTTTCCATTTTGTTAAGCATTGGGACACAATGGGGGGAAAAATGTGTTTAGGGAATCCCAGCACTTGCCAGGTCACAGGGGAGGTCAGCAATCTTTTGTTGGGGGAGAGGGAAAGAAGAAAGGGGGCAATCACATCTCCAACTTGAGACAGCTTACAAGCACATGTCCCATGCTGTCAGGACGATAGGCCCCAGTGTGACATTTGCAGCTTCTTGTCCCGATGCCAAGCTGAATACACTTGGTTTACATTATATATGTGAGAAGTGGTCTCCTCCCTCCCCTCAAGAACCCTGCTTTCTGTGGGCTACTGGAACGAAGCTATTGTTAGGGATGAAATACACTGGCAGTAGTCTCTTAACAAGAACTACTAGATTAAAGACAATCATCACTAAGCTGGACTAATGATAGCCCAGCTTGAACTATATTGATATTCATTCATAAGATTAGCATTTTACTTTAAAAGGATAATTCAAGATTGTGAGTTGAAACCCATAAGAAAGTCGCTACTGAGTTTAGAGAATGGCTTGCTATTTGTTTCCTTCTGGCAGCTTCATAAGGGAAGTTATACTGTTGAAGATGAATGTTAAAGAATAAAAAAGGTGACGTTTTTTTTTCTCTTTTTGCCTTACAGCTAATAGTTTTTCCTATCTGTTATAGTGCTGGTATATGCAGTTGTTTATTTTAAAATGATGATCACCCACAATCAAAAAATTGCGCAAGTTATATGAGTTTAACATTTTGTCATTAATTTAAATGAGCTTTTCTACATCCTGATTATTTGCTTTTTAAAATATATTCTGAAATAGCCTTTGTAAATCCAGGTTTTGCTGTATATTATTTGTTTGGTCTTTGGTAAGTCTTCCTACCTTTCTGGGCCTCAGTTTCCCCTCAAGTGGAAATTTCAAGGGGTTGGACTCAATGTGCTCTTAAGGTCACTTATAGCATTAAATCTAGCATCCTATGTCTATAATGATGTATTTTAGTTTTTCATTAGTTTAAATTAAAAATATATCCCCCTCTCACTTTTACCTTGTGAGTTGTTCCTGGTAACAAAGATTTTTAAAAGTAGGGGAAAAAACGGTTCAGTAAAATCTATCAATACATCAATACATTTTGATAGCACATGCAATATTTTATACTTTTACTCCCCCTCTCCCCCATTCCCCCCATTCTACCAAGAGTGGATGGAAGTCCATTAAAAAAAAAACTTCACATAAGGTCATGCTTGGGACAGTATAACTACAGTGTTCCAGGTTGGGGTTCTTTTCATTAAAATTGCTGTGGTTATCATGTACATTTTTTCCTGGTTCTTTTTACTCCATTCTACATCAGTTCATATAATTTTTCTTGTGATTTTTCTGAATTCTTCATATTCATCATTTCTTATAGAGGCAGCATGGAGGAGGGAGAGGGAGAGAGAGAGAGACAGAGAGAGAGAGAGAGACAGAGAGAGAGAGAGAGAGAGAGAGAGAGAGAGAGAGAGAGAGAGAGAGAGAGAGAGAGAGAGAGAGAGAGAGAGAGAGAGAGAGAGAGAGAGACAGAGAGAGAGAGAGAGAGAGAGAGAGAGAGAGAGAGAGAGAGAGAGAGAGAGAGAGACAGAGAGAGAGAGAGACAGAGAGACAGAGAGAGAGAGAGACAGAGAGACAGAGAGACAGAGAGACAGAGAGAGACAGAGAGAGACAGAGACAGAGACACAGAGACAGACACAGAGAGATAGAGAGACAGAGAAAGAGAGAGATGGAGAGAGACACAAAGAAAGAGAGAGACACAGAGAGGCAGAGGCAGAGAGAGATAGAAAGGGTTCAAGTCTGTCTCTGACATCTGAGTGACTCTGGACAAGTCACTTAACCTCTAAGTGCTCTAAGTAAGTCTCTAAGACTTTAAGTTGCAAAGAAGGCACTCACCTGCCAATGGTGGAGTTTCCTCTCCCAGGAGCTGCCTATATTAATGAAATCATAGATTCAGGCTTATCTCTGTCATTTCTTATGGTACAGTAATAGTCCATTACATCCATGTGCCACAATTTGTTTATTCATCAGTCAATGGTTATATACTTTATTTCCAATTATTTGTCTACACAGAAGGTGCTACTATGAATATTTTGGTGTATATGGAACCTTTCCTTCTATCTTTAACTTCTTTGGGTTGTATGCTTAGCACTGGAATCTTGAGATCAAAGGTATGGACATTTTAGTAACTTAAAAAAAAATCAACACTACAATTCCAAATTGCTTTTCAGATTGGTTAGAGGTTTGGGATAAATTAACCAACCCACTTTTTTTTTAAACCATTCTTTTTTTTACATTATGAGCTCTAAATGTTTTCCTCTTCCCCTCCCTTCCCCCTTCCTTGAGATGGTAAGCAATTTAATATAGGTTATACATATGTAATCAGAAGCCAAATAATATTGAATAAACATGAATCCCTAGAAAGTTATATGGAGGAAAACAAGGCTGTGCCAAATCACCTTCATAATGTTGTAAAAAGTTTTAGGGATCTGAGCTATGTAGACACTTAACTTCCATGTTCATTGGCACAATTTTCACATTACCTCTTTCCTTCCCCATATTTTCACACTAAACTGTGGAAGAGATTGGGGATAAGTAGTCATATGAGTATCTGGATTCTGATTCTATCACCCTTAGCAATACTCATTAAAATTCACTTTGTTATATTTAGCCCATCTTTCTAGCCTGTAGTAATCTTTTTGGATTTTGACTCTGTCTTTTCTGGCTTCAGGTCAGTAATAAATTTAACAAGAACAACATCTTTGTCTTCATCTATGCCATTGATGGTGCCTTGCATGTATCAAATACTAATAGATATTCTATGAACTGAATTGTTGAGTTGAGAAAACTTTTTCATAGAATATGGAGGATTGCAGCTCTCTTATTAGAAACCTCCTTCCATGTAGGCACTGATCCATGAAAACCTCTTCATTTTTCAGGTGAAGAAACTGACTCTTTGGGTCCAGTTACTCAACAATTTTGAAATCTACCTAACTGTAATATCATCTAGTCCCTATCTTTCCATTTCATGAGAGATTTTGACCAAATTTCTCATGGAAACCTAGGTATTCCCCATCGATTGCATTTTTATGATCTACGAGTCTAAGAATCTTGGTGTGTTTTTTTTTTAACAAGTAAATGAGGTTAGTCTATTATGACTTTTTCTCATATTGGTGTATAATGATAACTACTTTTCTTTCCAAGTGGTCATAGACCATTTATTTAATAATCCATTCAATATGTTTTCCAAGAATTGACATCAATTCTTCAGCCTATAGTTCATAGACTCCACCTTCTCTTTTATGAAAATTGGTGCAAAATTTGTATCTCTCCTGTGGAAATCCTCTCATTCTCTATGATTCCTCAATGACACCTCAGCTGGTATTTATCTAATTCAACTAATGTTGAATTCTAGAACTTATTAGCAACCTTCAGTCTTTCTGAATCTTTGTCTCTTTGTTGACTCTTATAGCTCAGGCAGTTACAAAAAGGACAATATTGTAGAAAAGTCTGCATTCTCTGTCTCGGTTTCATTTTAGGATTTAACCCTGGGTCTTTCCACCCTGGATCATTCTTTTTGTGTTTTCTTCTTCTATGAGACAGAAACTAGGAAAGAGTCTTTACTACTTCATTGCATTTTGAAGGAGAAGGATATATTTACCCACCCACTCATATCATGGGATATATCAATTAACCAAGTAAATAAAAAGGGAGAAGATTACAGTTACATTTTGGTTTTCCATTCAGGTTTAGGACTTAAATACCGTTATTATAGGAGAAAAAGGTCTAATCAGCTATTGCAGTCCCAGCTCATAGTGCTTCTATTTCCACAGATAGATTCATATCCCATAGATACAGGATGAAACCAACCTGAAACCCCAGGCCAGGACAGTAGGAGAGAAAAGTACATAAGGAGGGAGAGAAGGAGAAGAATGATAAGCATTGATTAATTCTTCCTTTTTCTTTCCCCAGGCAATGGGCAGCCAGTTATTCCTTTAAATTAACCCTGCTTTCTGGCCAGGAAGAGTAGCACTTTGCCTAGAAACACCTCTCCTGTTAAGAGTAATTGCTGTTAGGGGCAGCCAGGTAGCACAGAGAGTAAGAGCACCGTCTCCAGTGTCAGAACAACCTGGAGATCGAATCCCGGGCTCAGACACTTAGCACCCACCCAGAAACACCTGGCCGTGTAACCTTGAACAAGTTACTTAACCCCAATTGCTTAGGGGCGGCCAGGTGGCTCAGCGAGTAAGAGCACCGGCTCCAGTGTTGGGATGACCTGGAGATCAAATCCGGGCTCAGACACTCAGCACCACACCCAGAAATAACTGGCCGTGTAACCTTGAGCAAGTTACTTAACCCTGGTTGCTTAAAAAAAAAAAAAAAGAGTAATTGCTGTTTCAAAGCATAAAAATAAGTATATTGTGTAGAGGGGGTGGATTATTCAGGGAAAACATTTCTTAGGGTTCTCTTCCCCAAATGTGAATTTGTTCAAGGTAAATAAGGAGTAGGGGTATAAGGTAAGTGAATATCATATTTACAAAAATGATTTAAGAAACCTGAAGCCAATGGACTTCTGAGTGTTGGTGTCATTCTTATTATCTTCATTTAAAAGAACAATTGGCTATTGTGAAATTAATAGTAAATCTGTGAGAACTCAGAATCAAAGTTTCTGTACCTTCTGCAGGTAATTGACTTTGCCCTATGTAATAGTAATGGAATTTAAAGATCCCCCTGTATTGGCTTGGTTTTTGGATTGATTGTGTTAAAACCCAGAGCTTGTAAATCCCACTTGTGGAATGGACTTGTTGATGTGAAAAGAGAGTGCTGAACTGGGAAGAGCTGGTGATGTAAATTTAGAGAGACACAAGAAAAGAGAGAGGCAGAAGAACTTTTTGGAAGCAGCATCTTGGAGGCAGAGAGAGATGGAGAGGACTGCTGAGGGCCAGTTCAAATTGCCCAGGACTTTTGAAAGCTGACACCCAGAGCTGCCAAGGACTGAGGAGACATGACTGTTATGATGTTGTTTTGCCAGATTTGTCCACTGGTGAAAGACAATCATGTTGTTGCAGAGATCCTGCAACCTTGCTGTTGGTTCAGAGCTCCTGAGACGGTTCTGCAGACAGAGAGTGAATTTTGTCCATTGGTGAAGGACAGTGCTGTTGCAGAAGTCCTGGAACCTGGCTGTTGGTTCAGAAACCCTGAAGAAGGATTTTCTTGTTGTATGTTTACAGAAATCCTGGAAGAGGGTTTTGCTAATACTTTCAGGGGTCCTAGGACTGTTCTGCAGACAGAGAATGAATTAATGAGGACACTGGTAATGTATCTTGTTGCCTTGCTAAGCTTTGTCTCCCCAGGAACAAAGATTGCTGAGAACTTACCTCAGGTCAAGATGAAGAAAAGACCTTTCTTTGGGTATTAAATGCTGTGCTTAAGCTTGTTGTAACTCTGGGGTAGATTCAGTTGTGATCCAAGGGTGGGGAACTTTTGACTTATTTGTGCTCTGTGATTGAACAAATGAATATACTTTACTTATGATTGGAAAGTAATCTCCATTTGAGAAGAGGGGCTTTGTGGTTGACTAAATGAATGTTCAGCCTAGGGGTGGAGTAGTATTTAGAAGAGGGTCTTTGGAATTGACTAAATGAATTATAATATCCAGGAGTGGAGTAGTACTTGGAGGTTATTGAATTATACTTGGTGAATGCTGTATTTTGAATGATGCTATATTTTGATTTTCTCTGTTCTGAATTTTTCACTGAATAAAATGGAGAGCACCTATGCTGGTATTTTGAACCTTGGGAAGTTGCCTTTGTTTGGCATTACACCCTACTATAGGTCTCTTTAGCTTCTACTTATGGAAACAGTATTCCTTGATGCAACAAAATGTTACCTCTGGCCCTTGGTTTTACAAAATCATTTTTGAAGGTGGAGTAAAATGACCCAACTAGTATCAGGAAGAATGCAATCCAAAGCATGTGAGAATTGGGCTTTGTGTGCCCCAATATAACTTGCACCTTGATAAAGAAGCAGCTAAAATGTATGAAAGCAAACTATTTAAAAAAATAAGTAATTTGATTGGTATTCTTTTGGAATGGTCTAGACTCTATAGTTCCAGTCAAGCATGGGTGCCTCCTCTTTGCCCATTCTACCCCAATTGTTACAGTGCAGTTATGTTTCTGTGTCTTCTGTCTTTACTGTATGTAATGTGCCTGTTATTCTGAGACTTTGCTTTTTTGCCAAGAGTTATTAAATATGACCCTGCATCTTCAAAAACATCAGCTGGCAGGGAAATGTTACTCTGGTTTGTGTTGTCCAAACCCAAAGTTATTTTCCTGGAGCCAAAGTGTTTGATCAGGTTTCAAGTTTATTTAGCTATAAGCATACATTCTCGTTTATAGGAAACTACTCTCATAATAACAGCTATAATGTTTCTGTTTACATGACTGGCTGCAGATCACCAAAAGGGTGGGTTACCATGTAGCATACGAAAAATTCAGACAGTAGTTTGTATTTATAGCAATAGAAAGGGGAAAAATTGCCTCCCATTCTAACCTAGTTATTTGACAAATTCAGAAATGACTGTCATAATCTTTCATTTATGTCAATGTAGTACTTTCCTTTAGCAAAGATAACTACTCAGAAATCCACTGTATAGAATGATAAAAGCAAACATACATTTTGGTTGAAGAAGTATAAGAACTTGCATTTTAATGCAGATGAAAAGGAAAATTCACAGGTGATGCTTTTATATCTTTCTTAGCTTGTTCATTTGTGTCAAAACATGGCATATTAGTGGGGTCTAAAATTGATGGTTGAATTTCTATGTTCTATGTTACATATCACAGTTCAAAAGAGAAATCCATTTGAGAAGGCCCTAGAGGAATAAGGTCTCTCTTTGGTTTGATAATTACTGTATATTACATGATTATATAATTATCATTAAATGTATGTCCAGTTTTAAATTTTCTTCCTTTTGTAGATCTAAAGAATAGTCTTGTTTTTGCTTTTGTCTTCTATATGCTCATTTATTTGATTTTAAGCAGTATAAAAGGATTTCATTCGCCAAATCAGAAACAATAGGCTCAATTCTTTCATGCCACATAATAGACATTACTGAGGTAAATCTATTTTTAAAAAGCAGTTACTTTTAACAGCAATATGTTTTAACTTTCCAGTATTTACCCTTTCCTGCACTGAACATGCATGCCATGGCAACACTACCTAAAAAGAATTCCAAAGTAAAATCACATAAATTAAGAAACTCAAATGCAAGGATATGGTCTGGGGAAGGACAAAATAAGTCCCAGCTATTAAAAAGAAAAAAGTAAAAAGTAAAAGACTAGGAATCCCATTGCCTTCTCATAAGAAAAATAACTGAAGACAAAGCTGCTTATATCACATCTGAAATAGTCCTTTTATTTTCTTTATCATAGTGGACTACTGACTTTATAAACACAAGCTTAGATTTGCCACTGACTGTGTAAGACAAGTCATTTAACTTTTCTCGGTCTCAGTTTCCTCTTTTGTGAAATGAAGGGTTTGGCCTTCATCAAGTCCTTCCCAACTCCAAATCTACGATGTTATGATGATGCTAAACTCTTGAATCAGATTTGACTCAGCACCAACTTTTACTATCCTCAGTTAACTGATTCATGAATTAGTGTTGCATTTTCCTTCATAATATCTCTCATTTCTGCCTTTTCCTCTACATTACTGCAGCCATAGCCTTTGTACATGCTATGATCCTCTCTGACCTGACCTAATATAAAACCTCCTGATAGCAAATTCTTACCTCCAGCACCAACCATTCTAGCTGTGTCTTCTGTATGCTGCTGTGACCACTCTGGCCTCATGAACCAATGATGAAGATCCATCCAGAAGTTTCACCTTCTTTCAGAGCCTTAAACAGGTTGGACTGTCTCACTTCCTTTTGTCAAGATCCTCTCTGGTGGAAAATTTACTTAATGCCACTTTCACTGGGTCATCTTGTTCCCAACTCCTTCCAGGTGACACTTTAGCCTGGATCCAACTTCATTCCATTGCCTCCCCTTTCTCCCCACCCCCACTCCCCCAATTGCCAGGTCCTATGCTTTCCTTCAATTTAAGAAAGTCCAGGAATCCCAAAACTTCCAGTAAGTCTTTCCTATTATTATTAGAATACAAAGTAATAAATGGCCCCTGGCCTGATTCTGACTAAACACTGAATTTTTCATGATTCTTCCACTTAACACCTGACAAAACAAACTGACTGCACTGAGTATACATAGTGTGTGGTTTCTAGACTGTATCTTGCAAATTTACATAAAGGTACAAGAATATAAAAATTCCCCAAGGAGGGCGAAATAGATCATCCTTCAGCAGATTTAGAGAAAGGAAGTATCTGTCTTCTCTAGAAAGTCTTTATGTTATATACTCTTTGGTCTCCTAGAACTAGAAAAGGATAATAAGACGGAAATACAGAAAGGCCTATATTTGTGGTCAGTGTTTATTTTGAGATCTATCAGAAAAGTTCAGAAAAGCAGTGGGCTCGAAGTCAGAAGACCTGGTCAAGTATGCCTCTACCATTTACCGACCATGTGACCTCAATTAACTTTTCTTTATTTCTTCATTTGTAAAATGGAGATAATAGATTATAATCTTTGTGCTATCTAGCTTACAGGGTTGTTGTGGGGACTGAACGAGATGATGTATAGAAGGTGCTTCCTAAAGCACTTTGTAAACTGTGAGCTGGACCGGTCCTTATGACCTATGTCTCACCACTGGACTCCAATGATTCTGGTGGACAGAGTGGAGCTGATGAATTTACACAGCCCTGCCCCACTTAAATTCAATTCACTTGCAAGTCAAGACATCACCCTCCTGATGTCCTTGGTCTTCTTCAAGAACAAAGGACAAGGGGCAGTTAGGTGGCACAGTAGATAGAGCATTGGCCCTGGAATCAGGAGGACCTGAGTTCAAATCCAGCCTCAGACACTTACTAGTTATATGACCCTGGGCAAGTCACTTAACCCCCCAAGAAAAGGACAAACAGCAATAACAAATTGTAAAATGATACAGAAATGTACTATTTGGATTAGGAGTTGGGACATACATGGCTTCAAATCCTAGTTTCAGCATATATTATCTATATACACATATACATATACTTATACATATAAACACACATGTATATATGCCCACATGTATACCCATATACATACACATATGTATATACACAGATGTAGACATACATTGTACTAGTAAGATACAAAATGTGATCCTGCTTTCTCATTTGTTTTATAGATATACATATATATGCCTACATACAAACAAACTTTTCTCCATTATCTTTATTTTTGGTTATTTTGAATTACAAATTTTCTCCCCGTTTTTCCCCTACCCACTGTCCCAAAATAGCAGTCCCACAGGATATCCCCTCCTCCAATCTGCTCTCTTCCATATCCCTTTCAACTTTTCCAGTAGGGCATGGTGAATCTCTATGCCCCAGTGCCTGTTTATCTTATTTCCCAATTACATGTAAAATAGTATTAAAAATAGTGTGTATATATATAGTTAAACATTTGATTTTAAAACTTTGAATTCCAGATTCATTCCCTTCCTCCCTTTTTACCCACCCTTACTGGGAAGATGAGCAGTTCAGTATAGGTTGTACATGTGTGGCTAATGCAAAACAATAACATAGTAGATATATTGTAAAAGACTGATTATATTTCCCTCCCCCCTATCCCACCTCCCACTTGTTGTATTGTCTACTTTGATCCCCTCCCTTTTCAAAAGTGTGTGCTTCCAACTTCCCTCCCCCCCAGCCTGCCCTCCCTTCCATCATCCACCTTCTCATCCCCTTCCCCCCTACTTTCCTGTAGGGTGAGATACCCTATTTAGTGTGTATTTCATTCTCTCCTCAAGCCAAATTCAATAATGTTGACCCATTCGCTTTTGCCTTCCTATTCTTCCCCTCCATTGTGACCATTTTCCCTTGCCTCTTCTATATGAGATAGTTTACCCCATTCTGTCTCTCCCCATCTCCTCTCATTATATTCCTCTCTCACCTCTTAATTTCACTTTTTAAGTATCATCCCTTCCTGTTAAATTGGTCCTGTGCCTTCTTTCTATATATACCTGTAAACATATATACACACATTCACATATGTATTCATATGCCTATATACTCTCATATATAGATATAGATATAGATATATTTCTATTCCCTTCAACTATTTTCATACTGAGAAAAGTTTCATAAGTTACAATTATTGTTTTTCCATGTAGTAATGTTAATAGTTCAACTCTGATAAGTTCCTTATGGTTTCTTTTCCCTGTTCACCTTCTCATTCTTCTCTTGCTTCTTGTATCTGAATGTCAAATTTTCTATTCAACTGTTTTTTTCATCAAGAATGCTTGAAAGTCCTTTAATCCACTGAATGACCATATTTTCTCCTGAAACATGATCCTCAGTTTTGCTGGGTAGATGATTCTTGGTTTTAATCCTAGCTCCTTTGACCTCCAGAATATCATATTCCAAGCCCCTCAATCCCTCATTGTAGAAGCTGCCAGATCCTGGGTTATCCTGATTGTGTTTTCACGATATTCAAATTGTTTCTTCCTGGCTGCTTATAATATTCTCTCCTTGTTCTGGAAATTTCGGAACCTGTCTATAATATTCCTAGGAGTTTTCTTTTTGGGATCTTTTTCAGGAGGTAATCGGTGGATTCTTTCAACCTCTATTTTTCAATTTGGTTCTACTGATAGAATAAAATCAGGAGCTAAAGTATGGGTAAAACGGAAGCCAGATGATGTTTCAAAGGCTACAGAGATTATAGCACATGAGAGGAATAACACTTTAACTATTGTTTATTCTGGAGAAGATGATTACAAAATTGTACCCTTAACTCATTTATTCTACTGTGAGTGAGGCTACAATAGTCTGGTTATTGTCTCTTTGCTTCTTGATTTTTTTGCCTGTTCACCTTGTTTGCTAGATTTGTTTCCGCAGGCTTGGTACCCTCCACCTGTAGATCCCTGATAGCTTAAGCTGGATGTCACCCCCTGTCTGCAACTGTGATGTGTCACCCTTGGACCTGGCATCAAGCATATTAAGAACTGACCTCTCGAATGGGACCCCTTAGGACAGGGACAGCTCTACATCCAATTTCAGCAGCACGTAGCCATGGAAGAAGAGACCTTCACCCCTTACCACAAGATTTTGGGGCCCCATTTGTTCGGGGTGGGGGGAATGATGGGGAGCTTGTCTCAAGCCCCACCCTAAAATATGGTTTTCTGTGTTTATTGTGTGCATTCTTGTTATATTGTTGTGAAATTTTGTTGACACCAGTTATTCCTAATGTATTTTTGCCAAGTAAGGGACATGAAAGATCTTGGGACCGAATGTAAGGGTTATGGGATTTAAAGATCTTCCATGCCCCATTGGACTTGCTGATGTAGCAGGAAAGGGTGGAGTAAGAGGAAGCAGAAGCCAAGCTAGAGTTCCTGTGGTGGCTAGCAGTGGTGGCAACAGCGGCAGCAGCAGCTGGGGCAGTGGCAGTGGCAGCGCGAAGCCCTTTTTGAGTCAGCCAGAATTTCTGCTAAGGACTCCTACTGAGGACTGCCAGGGGCCAGAGCTTCTGGGAGCATGTTTCCTGGACGCTAGGTGGTTGCTGTGAGTGGGGAGAGGAGGACCTTTGCCTGAGGTAGCATGTTCTGTTTTAAAGGCTTGAGAATGTGGGTGCTTTCTACTTTATTTACCTGTGCCAATTTCATAACTACTCTGATGGCTTTCACTCTCCGGTTTTGGGACTCAGTCTTTTGGTATTTTAATAAATTTTCTAGCTTATTCCCCCATATAGCAAGCCTAATATATTTTGTGATGGATAATTACATCACAGCATATCTGTAATTTCCATAGGCATTGTGAATATTGCATTGCTGATACAAACATCAGGGCAGTTTTCTTTGAGAACTTCCTGGAGGATGATTTCTAGGTTCTTACTTTGATCATGGCTTTCAGGTAGTCTAATAATTTTTAAATGATCTCTCCTGGATCTATTTTCCAGGTCAGTGGTTTTTCCCATGAGATATTTCACATTGCCTTCTATTCTTTCATTTGTTTGGATTTGTTTAACATCATCTTGATTTCTCATAAAGTCATTAGCTTCCATTTGCTCCAATCTAATTCTGAAGCAATGATTCTCCTCATTGAGCTTTTGAGATTCTTTTTCCATCTAGCAAATTAGGCTTTTTAAGTCATTCTTCTCCTCATTGCCTTTTTGAGTCTCCTTTGCCATTTGAATTAGTCTGTTTTTTAAGGTGTTATTTTCCTCAGTCAGGCTGTTGACTCTCATTTCATAATTTTCTTGCATCCTTCTCATTTCTCTTCCCAATTTTTCCTCCACTTCTCTTATCTGCTTCTTAAGGTCCTCTATGGCCTGTAACCAGCTTGTATTTTCCTTTGAAGCTTTTGGTGCAGGAGTTCTGACTTTACTGTCTTCTTCCTGTTCCATGCTTTGCTCCTTCTTGTCCCCAAAACAGGAGTGTAATGTTGGAATCTTCTGTCTGCTTTGTTTCCTTTGCCTGGTCATGTCACCCCTCAGTCACTTGATCCCTGGGCTTTTTGCCACAGTAGGACTCTGCTACCAGACAGGGGAGTTTTGTCCCAAATGTTGGGGTTTTCTCAGCTGCCAGAGATATTATATTAGATGGGTGCCCTCTCTGAGGCCTCCACATGCTCTGGCAAGCTGGACATACACCCCAGGACCTCCACCCACTTACTGGGTCCCAAAATCCAGACTGCATTGACCTCTCACTTTGTCCTTTGCATCTATGTGATGATAATTCTGGAAACGGCCACAGCTGCTGCTGATCTGGAGTCCCTCAGGCCAGCAACTGGTCAGGCCTGACCTGGGGCTAAAACCTCCAGCTCACCAGTACCTGGGCTCCACTCCCAGAGCGCTGAAGTGGCGGTTTGCTGCCGGCCAGCAGGGCTGTTCTCAGTGGGAGGTTAGCTTCTCTGTGTCATTTTGTGGGTTCTGCAGCTCCAAAGTTTGTTCAGAGTCTCCTTTTTACATTGATTGGGGAAGGTGGAAGCCTGAGCCACTCAGAGGTCCTGTTTCTACTCTGCCATCTTGACTCCACCCCCCTCCATTATCTTTTTTTTTTTGTAGTTTAGTTTTTATTTCATAATCATAAACTTAACTCTGTTGTCTAGCCAGATTTGTGGAAGGAAAAAGGAAGTGAAATCCAAAGAGAATTGCAGCAAGTGATATCACAAGGATTACAGGGTATAAGAGCAGATGGGATTTGGGGGTGCTCTCTCCCATTACAGAGGAATGATTTGATGGTTAAGACAAAAAACAAAACAAAACAAACTTATGAGAGCTGTCCACAGTCAGCGACAGTGATCTTCTTGCTGGTCTTGCCATCCCGAGAACCGAAACGCTCCATGGCTTCCACAATGTTCATGCCTTCTTTCACTTGGCCAAAGACAACATGCTTGCCATCCAACCAATCAGTCTTAGCAGTACAGATGAAAAACTGGAAGCCATTTGTGCTGGGTCCAGCATTTGCCATGGACAAGATGCCAGGACCAGTATGCTTCAGGATGAAGTTCTCATCAGCAAATTTCTCCCCATAGATAGACTTGCCACAGTGCCAATATGGTGTGTGAAGTTACCACCCTGGCACACGAACCCAGGCATGATTCTGTGGAAGCAGGATCCCTTGTAACCAAATCCCTTCTCTCCAGTTCTCAGAGCACGGAAGTCTTTGGAACCTTGCCTGCAAAGAGCTAGAAAGCAATCCAGCCCAGGGGCTCATTATGGACGGCGATGTTGAAGTACATGTTAGGATTGGCTATGGCCACAGATGCCGGGGCTGGGCGCCACGGCAGAGGAAGAGGGGCAGGGATCGGTGTCCGGCGGATGGAGCCAAGACGAGGACTCCAGGTGGTGGCGTCTGCAAAGCCTCCATTATCTTTTTAAAATGGTCTTGGTTCATAAGTAGAAAAGAAACCAGACTATTTTTCAGGCATTCTATGTCCTACTAGCTTGTTCTCAAACACCCCTTTAGAAGTGTGGAGTTTTGAAACTGGAAGGGACCTTAGAGAAAACCAAGTCCAACTTCCTCAATTTACATATTAGAAAATTACCAATATAATGGAAGCTCCTTGAGGACAGGAACTGTTTTTTGTCATCTTTGTAGCCCCAGCCCTAGCAAAGTATCTTGAACATATGTAGTAAGCTTTTAATAAATTGCTAAGTTGGATTGGATTTCCAAGGTTGCACCTCTAATTACCATGTTTCCCCGATAATAAGACCTATCCCGAAAATAAGCCCTCCCCTTACTGTGTAAGATTCCTCTAAAATAAGCCCTCCCCCGAAAATAAGCCCTATTGAGATTGCTACTGTAGTGAAGGTGATCCCCTGCGCTACACGCTACATTACGGTACCCTCTGTATGCACCGTTCCCCCCACCCACGGTGAAATGCATGCCGCTCCAAGCTGCATCCAATCAGAGCTGCAGCAGTGAGCGCGTCACCCTGTTCTTCCCCAGTGATTTGCTTATTGAATAAAGGTACATTTTTTTGTTCACATTTACCTGTTTATTAAAATTGCTGTCAATGTTCATTAAAATAAGCCCTCCCCTGAAAATAAGCCCTCTGGTGTTTTTCTGTCCAAAAAAAATAATAAGACAGTGTCTTATTATCGGGGAAACACGGTAGTAGTAAATCTAGCACTAGAAGTCCAGTTTCTTGATGTCTAGTCCAGGACCAGATTCCAACATGTGACACTGCCTCCTTTAACTAATTCATACTTATTGATTTATATTAACTTCAGTAATAACTAGGGGAATAAATACTTTTCTAATTATTGGCAAGGATTAAGATATAGGAAATAAGATGTCAGTCAGTCAAAAAACATTTACTAAGTACCTACTATGAGATTAATAGTTAGTAATAGTAGTACTAAGCATTAGGAATAAAAAAAAAAAAAGACAAAAGATAGTCCCTGATCTCCAGGAGCTCATAGTCTAACGTAAGCAATTGATAATAAGTTACATAAAAGTAATAAAAATGCCTCAGGCAAATTTTGGGACCAAATTATGAATTGATTATTAATTATAAACAAAAATGATTAGCCTTTACTTTAATATAGTCATGGTTTCAAGGTTATTGAAATAGATAAAGCTGTCTATCCTATTTTATTTTACTATATTTTTGCTTTTTGGAGGGAAATTGGGATTAAGTGACTTTCCCAAGGTCACACAGCCAGTTTTTGTGTTGTGTCTGAGGCTGGATTTGAATTCAGGTCCTCCTGACTCCAGGGCTGGTGCTCTATTAACTGTGCCACCTAGCAGCCCCCATCTATCCTATTTTAAATAGACAAAAAGTGAGGTGGTTTCTTTCTTTTTTTTTTTTTTAACTTTTTATACCTACTTTTTCGAAGTTTTAAAAACCATTTCCTTCCCTATCAATTGTCACTTCTTACCGCTGTCAATGTGTCTTCTGTCTAGAGTTCTTTCCCTCTAATTTTTTCCCCTTCTAATTAACTGTAGAATAGGAAACTAGAAAATCGTCTTGTTAAAATTATTACTGAGATAATGGTAATTATACACTGAAGGAAGGTCTAAAGAACATGAGTTTTAGGATATGGTGTAGGGATGGATTTTAGAATGAGAAGCAATTGGGATCACCAAATCTTGAGTCTACTATTTTCTTACCTGTGAGACCTTGGTAAAGTCTCTTGGCCTCAGTTCCTTATCTGTAAAATGAATGAGTTGAACTGGATAATTTCTAAGGTCTTTTCCAACTCTGAACCAATGAAATTCTTTTTTTTTTTTTAAAGGAATAAATTGCAGGCAAAGAAAAAAAGATTCTGTAGATGCCATGGAAATGGTTAGGAGGATGCTCAACCAGTGCCAGGATAGGGAAAAAAAGACTTTTTTATGTGTAGAAAAGCAGTTTATGAAAAAAAGCTCATTTAAATTAAATCCAAACACATTTTCAACTAGTTTCAACCAACTAGTTGAAAATATTTGCAGGGATCCTTAACCTGGGGTGAATGAACTTAGACATTTTTTGATAACAATATTTCCATATCATTGATTTCCTTTGTAATCTTATGTATTTTATTTTATGTGTTTAAAAACATTATCCTGAGGAGAGGTCCAGAGGCCTCACCAGACTGCTAGCGGTGTGGCAAGTCTATCACATAAAACAAGGTTATGGACACTTGTAACTAGTGAAATTTTGGTCAGGATAGGGAATTTAAGAAACTTTAAATATTCTCAGTTTTGTTTGTTACTAGCATAAAAACGAATTACTTAGAACCAGGTGTGAAAAGACTTTGAGAGGCATCTACTTTACAAAGGATCCAAAGCTTTTAACTCAAGACTCTGAAGTTGATGAATTATCATTCACGAATGGGGGGAAGGGGTGTTGGTGGTATTTTTTGTGTTTATAAAAACAAAAAGAAATAAAGTGCTTTAAATATTTATTATGACAAATTGTGTATGAACTAAGAAGATGATAAATGGCAAAACTTATAAACATCAGCTAATCAAGCTGTCTTCACATCTGAATACATTTGGCTTTAAAAATCCAGCAGGGTTTTAAAACCCTGCGACAAATTCTGCTGACTCATCACCTTTTAGTTCCTTACCACTTTTTCTTTACAACAGTTGAAAAATTTGCTTCTCTTTAATTTTATTCTACATACTGTGTACCAACAATTGCATTTAATTTAACCAACAGAAAACCAAAACAACTAAAAGATTTTCCTTTTTTGACTGCTTTCCTGTAGAATGAAAAAAGTCTGTTCAATTCTGTGTTCTATTAAGATCTGAGAAAGTGTGTTGTGCTCATCAGAATGTACTATCAGGGAGGGTTAACGTATTCAGCCTACTGTACTTGTAGACGTTGTTCTGTGAGTGCCAGCTCCAGGAGTTGAATTGAGGAAGGTAACCATAGCAACAGTGAGTTTCCGGGATTTAGTCTGACAGGTTGATGGGCCTGCTCTTTAAAGAAGTGGCTCCCTTGGGACAGAAAGCCTTAGGGGAGGGAGGCCGGGTTAATTTGGCACACACACTAGCACAAGGGTCAGCAGACACAGGTCTCTCCAGGAGGAATCCTCCAGTGGGAATAGACAACTTTTTCTTTTCAATGGCATTTCGACTGGCTTAAAAGGAATCACATAACCAGTATGTGTCAGTCAATAAATATTTATTAAGGTCCTACTATGTGCCACCCACCATGTTAACAACACACAAATAATGGCAAAAGACAAGTCCTTCTCTCAAGGAGCTCATAGTCTAATGGGAAAGATGGCATGTAAACAACTGTATATAAACAAGCTATAATCAGGATAAATTGGGGAAGTTAGAATTGAACCTGGGTCTTCTGGACTCTATTACTCCATTATTCCTCTCTATGAAAAATATTACTGAGAAAACAGTAGTTTTGAAACCCTAATGGTATGTCTTGTCATTGGGATAAATTCACGTGTTAAAAATTGTTAGGTTAAAATGCCTGATTTCCTGTTCCCCTTTTAATTACTAATCTAGCAAATATATAGTTTAGATTTTAAAATGTTAAAGTAAGAGAAAATGCCAGTAATTTTTTCCTAAAAATTCCTATTTGTGAAAATAAAAAAGGCACTTCAGTATTCCATAAATGCCATGGAATATGAACTACCCCCCAAATATTTTATTTTATCTTTTTTTTCCTGCTAAGAATTAAAAATTATTTTTCAGGTTTTTAAGGAATATTTCTAGGATCGAATATACCAAATTCCTAGAGGGGAAGAATTCATTTATAGCCATACTGTGTAATAATTGCAAAATGAAATCTAACGAAAATATCAGCACTCTAACCTGTTGGTGAAATGGTGAACTAGATCCACAAATGTGTGGTCATTTATTTAACTATACAAGAA
The DNA here is from genome assembly GCF_028583685.1 of Petaurus breviceps papuanus. Lineage (NCBI taxonomy): Eukaryota > Metazoa > Chordata > Mammalia > Diprotodontia > Petauridae > Petaurus > Petaurus breviceps. The sequence continues at coordinate 93,814,382 of NW_027186304.1, read as the reverse complement.
TTTTGCAATGTCAAGACTTTCCTCAATATTTTTTTTTTGCTTTTTGGAGGGCAATTGGGGTTAAGTGACTTGCCCAAGGTCACACAGATAGTTTTTGTGTTAAGTGTTTGAGGCCATATTTGAACCCAGGTCCTCCTGACTCCAGGGCCGGAGCTCTATTCACTGGGCCACCTAGCCGCCCCTTTTCCTCAATATTTTCAAATCAGTTATTAGCCAAATTGGGTAGTTTGGAAAACCTGGAAAAACTGACTTTGATCTCAAGGAAACTACTGAACTAAACTCCTCACTCTGACAAGCTCTGAATAGGAGTGATTCCCTAAACTCTTTGGAGACACCTGAGAGTTCTGCTAATTATCTTCAGGAGTGTCACAAAGCTCTGGAAACAAAGCAAATTATTTATTATAGTTTTCTTTAAAAATTCTATGTATCACTTTTTTTGGAAGAGGAGACTTGTCTGTCATAGTAGATACAATAGGACCTTTTGGAGTATGAAAGAAAAACAGGTGAGGCATAACTCCTTGGGCAGATTCCCCCATGAAAATTCTGGAGTGCCAGTGCCATTGTGAACAAGTGAATAGGATGGAATCTACTTGAATGGAGTACTTCTGCCATGGTAATTTAAGGGAGCCAGAAAATGGTAGAGGGGCTGATGTAACAGTGATCAGACTAGCCTGTGTCTGCTCTGGTGACAAGAAAAACTGCTGTGAGTGTAGGTGGAAAGGCTGGTGGAAGCAGAGTAGGGCCTGTTTTTCCCCATTGTGGTGCTTGAGGGTGTTTACAATATTTGTTTTTCCAGGGTTTGGGCTCTTGTAATTCCATAGCTCACATGAAGTTAGCACCAGATTTGAAGGAGGAATGGATAAGGAAGTTGTGGTTCACTTTTAGCCTAGAACTGTCTATCTGAATGGCACAGACTGAGCCCCTGTCTCTAGAGAAATGGTGCTTAGTGGTAGGCATTTGGGTATAGAAGGGTTGTGAATTTAAAAAGATGACAGCCTAGGAATACAAAATAAAAAATTAAGATGGTTTCTGCCCTAAAGGAGCTTATGTTTTGATAGAAGAAGATGATACATGCAGGGGAGTGGCTGTCATGGAGGAGTGTGCTGGTGTGGGAAGTTACAGGGTTAGTGGGTGGAATTATAGGGCCATTGATAGACATGTTTTTTGCAGAAATGAATGGATGAAAGAAAAAAAATACTGAGGGCTTGCTATTTACCAAATAATAATATGCTGAACTCTGAGGATACAAAAAGAGATAAACTCTGCTTTTGTGTAGTTTACATTATAATAGGGGAAGACAACACATATGGGAGATAAGAGGCCAGAGAAGGGAGCTTTGGTGTGGGCAGTCACAGCTGATGGTGAGTTTACGTGTATGATATACCCTTTTCAGAAGTAAGGCACTATTGATTTGATTATTGTGTCCAGAGCAAGAGGTGAAAAGGGGGTGTAATGGGGCTGTGGTCAGAGACATAGGGAGGTTCATTGGCTGGCAGATGGTGAGACGACTAGATGGGATATGAAAGTTAATCATGGTCTGGTGTCTAGGGACAGATGGTAGATACAGTGGGCTAAGTAGGTTATCTGTACTTAGTCACTAACCAACTGGATTGGACTTTGGGGATGGGATGGCATAAGGTGGGGGGGGGTGAGGTGAGAGTGATTTCCAAAGATGAATAGTTTAACCTTTTTAGAAGCTGATGTCAATGGATGGGGTGGGGGGCATCAAGGTAGTAAGGGAGAAGGATGCAGGTTCAGGTGGGAAGAAGGGGCAGCCATGAGATGCAAGTGGCCATAAGTCCTGAGTAGATGACTGAATGGGATATGAATGTGAACCATTGCATGGCAGGAGTGATTTGATTACTGTTCCCAGAGCTAGACTTAGAAAAAAAGAGAAAAAGGAAGAGTAGAATGGATCATGAAGATGGTAGTAGAGCAGAACTGCAAATCTAAAGGCTAGATCAGGCCCTATATTTAATTTCATTCAGCTCTCACTTCATGGTAAAGACAAATATCCCTATTTGTACCCTAGGTTGTGAAAATTCAGCAGGATTTTGAAAGCCTTTAGTGACAATACCTCAATAATGAAAGGCTTCAAGGTATGAATTTTATTCAATGTAAGTCTGCTGCTCTTTCTATTTTCTTGGGTATGTATGGGACCATTTGTTTCTATGCAGCAATCTCTCCATGAGCCACTTATAGGAAAAGCTTCACAGAGGAATTTGTACCCAGACTGAGCTTTGAAGGAAGGGGAAGATTTCAATAGTTGAAGATATGCCTGTTTTGTTTTAGAAACCATTCCAGGAATGGGGGATGGTGCATATCAGCAGTTCTTAAACTTTATACTTTTAAAAATTATTGAAGACCTCAAAAATCATTTGTTTATGTGAGTTATACCAATAAATATTTATTGTATTATAAATTAAAACTGACAAAAATTAAAATGTTGACTTAATTTTAAAATAACAATAATCTTATTATATGTTTAAAATATTATTATGAAAAATAACTATTTACCTAAACAAAAAAACTTAGTGAGAAGAGTGACATAGTTTTGCATACTTTTGTAAATCTCTTTAAAGTCTGGCTTAATAGAACACATCTATAGTCTCATATCTGCTTCTTCATTCAGTCTGTTGAGACATACTGTTTTGTTTGAAGTATATGCAAATAATAATTTAGTATTAATATAAAAATAGTTTTGACCTTGCAGACTGTGTCCCTAGGGGTCTGTGTCCAGAGCCTTGGACCATGATTTAGTTGGAATAGAATTAGTGAAGAGGTTTGGTATGTGATGAAGCTAGAAGGATAATGTTGTGGGTGACTTAAATGTTTGATAGTAAAAATGCCCTCACTCAATGAGAAAATATTGGTTATGAGGACCTTTAGAGATCATAGAGTTCAAGGCCTCAAATTTACAGATGAGGAAACTGAGGCACAGGACGATTAAAGTGAATTTCTGTGGCACATGATGAGACAAAGCGTAGGCCAGTTATATGAGAATATCCTCTACAGTTAGTAGTGATAAAGAAGGAACAGAGAAAAACAGGCGCCAGGTCAAAGTTCAAGTAGGACATCTTTAGGCAGCTGTTTATAGATTCCCATTGAGATTGTTCTCATACTAAAAGAGCCACCCACTGAATCCATCAATTTATAGTCTATTCCAGCATACATGGTCAGAAGAATGTTATACATAAACAAATTCAAAAGCCTACATTAAAAAACTGGACTTCAGTTCTGCTTAAAATGGTTTGCTGTTAACAAGTTACAAGTTAATAGCTGATCTCATATTTCATAAATACATTTAAAGGTTGTTTTCTAATAATACTCAACATGATGCCTTTAATCTAAAGTGATTCTAATTATTTATTTAATTCTTTTCAACTTTGTGAGACATGCAATATAACATGAGGAATTAACATATGGGTAAAATGAGGCATAGAACTCATTTATTCATTGCTATCACTAACCCGCCTTAATGGCCCTTTACATTCATCCAGAGTGTTCCAAACATTAGCTGATTATACCTAAAAAAGATCCTATGCAATGTCCTAACTGAGGTTGAAAGATTATGATTTGTCCAAGATCTCCAACTAAGTCAGCAGCTCTCTTTCCCTTCTTAATGTAGGTATCTTTCTTGGTATTTTGGCCACTCTCTTGCCCACCATTTGTAATGGTCATTTAATTTGAATATTTTTATCAAGGGCATGGCATAGCAAAACAGCTTTAGCAAAGTAGCCGAACAACTTAGAATGTTTTCTATCTTGTAAATTAGTGCTGGCAAAGGAATGATGTGATAGTAGGATGCTGAGGAATCATTGTCATTTAGCTTTCAGATTTTTAACACAGAAAAGTAATAATGGTATTTACATAGGCTTTAAAGCTTGAAAGGAGCTTTGAATACATTAATTCCTTTGATCCTCACAACAACCCCTTGAGGTAGTACAGGTATTATTTTCCTTTTCCCAATAAGAAACTGAGGCTGAAAGATTAAATAAGTCAGCATTTATGTAAATTCTAAAGTTTGCAAAAGGCTTTTACCCATGTTAGTCTTACTTCATTCTCCATAACAACCTTTCAAGGAAGATTCTATTATCCCCATTTTACAGAGGAGAAAACTGAGGTGAATGGCTGTATCTTGCCCAGGGTCATACAATTCCTAACTGTCTGTGAGATTTGAACTCAGATCTTCTTGACTACAAGTCCTGGACTCTATTCATGGCACCATCTACTTGTCTCCAGGTTAAATAACTTTCCCAGGTCCATGTAGCTATTAAGTATCTGAGGAGGGATTCAAAATTAAGTCCTTTGACCCAAAGCCCAGCATTAGTAATTAGTTGTGGTAAGTCTTCAGTGTAGCAAAGGCCCTAAGGAAGGCTTATCTTTTTGTTGTATATACATTTATTTGTATGTGTGTGAGTATATTAATATTACAAGAAATAAAAAATTACATTTGAAATGTAGTTGAAATTTGGTCAGAAACCCTTGGTTAATTGATGCTCTTTCCTCCCTTTCCAGTTGATACAATCACAAAAAGTTAGGGGCAGATAACAGAGTAGTAAGGTTTTAAATGAAATGAAGAGTTTAAACTGTTATACCTTTATAAGACTAAATAAATCAGTCTTGATGTAACTAGTAGGCCAGCTCGCCACTGGCAGGTAAAAGACAGATCAGGCCCCAGAAGGGCTTTAAGAAGCTAGCTTGCCCACTCTGGAGACAGAGCTGAGGCAGAAGAGCTTTGTGGAGCCAGACCTCTGGCAGTATAAGGGGTAACCACCCACAGCTGAGATGCTACAAGACACTATGGTAGATGTAGGGGAGGAAGAGAAAGAAATCCTCTCATCTCTCCATCTCTAGCAGAGGCACAAGGAGAAAGATTAAAAACCCAGCACTTCTGAAGAACTAGGTCAATCCATATGCTAGTTGGCTTCTAGACCACCACAAATCCCACTCCACAAAGTCCTCTCTCTACTGTTTCTAGAGACAGCAAGTTAATTTTTAAAAGGATGCCTTGGTGGGGTCAATCATCATCTAGTCAATGGGCAAGCCTGCTATTTTAATTTACCCAAGCTTGACAGAAGACTGAGTCACACACTGAAGGACTAGAAAAAGTAGAAACCTTAGATTTCTTTTAAAACCTTAACATTTTACTTTCTGTGCTCACATCAACTGGACTAGAAGGGAGAATCATTTGATCATGACAATTCCCCTCATTACAGAAAAATGATGTCAAAATTAAGGATTTTGAAGCAAAGGCATTTCCCAGATGCCTGGTTAACACCACAGAATGAAACTGTTTGGCAAATGTCCAGCTGAGTTTAAATCTATTACATCTCAAAACGGATCTTTTGGGATTTCATCTTTTTTATTTTATTTAATGGTATTCTGGTGGTAGAGGACTTTAGAGCAAAGTTGGTGCTTTTGAACTTTCCCAGTGTTTAAGAGAAAAACCTGTGCCATTGGCTGATAATACATAGCCAATAATTGCCTGGATGATACAGGATTTTTAAAATTATATTATAGATAGTGATAGCTTTGTTTCTTAAAACAATTTATAAAAGCTATAAACTGGCAAGTTCTGTTGCACAGTGCAAAGAATGCTGGATTTAGAGTCAGAAGGCCTGTGTTTGAATTCTTGATGTCACTTACTAATGTTACCCTAATTGGCTTTTCTGAACCAAATGTAAAATGTAATTTGAACAGATATTTGATGATCTCTATATTTAAATACTAATTTTTTCCTAAATATGAATTTCCTCTTATAATCAGTAATATAGCAAATGTTTAAAATGTTTATCTGTATAGAAATTAAATCTTTTTAAAGATATCAAGTAGTGTTTACTATATTCCAGTACTCCTGCATCCACTTTCTAGTAAGAGGACCACATTTTACAAGCTGATAAAACATTTTTTCTTCCATTAAATATCTTAGTTTCTGTTGTTGTTGAGTCATGTCTAATTCTTTGTGACCATTTTGGGTTTTCTTGGTAAAGCTACTGGAACAGTTTGCCATTTCCTTCTCTAGCTCACTTAAAGATGAGGAAACAGGATTAAGTGACTTGTCCAAGGTCACACAGCTAATAAATGTCTGAGGCCAGACTTGAACTCTGGAAGAGTCTTCCTGACTCCGGGCCCAGCACTCTATTCATTCTATCACTTAGCTGCCCCTTGCTAAAACATAGTGGTGTTATTCCATTACACTACTTGAAAGTTCCCAAGTTAAATATTTTAACTCTTAACCCTTGCGAGTAAATGCTTGTAGACAATGTGAGGCAATGATGCAGCATATAGATGGTGGTTCTTGTAGTTAGAAACATTGGCACATAGTAGATGTGGCCACAGAAGAGTCATTAATTGCACAGGTGGCAGTCCCAAATGAAGTCACAGGCTCTCTCTACCAGGTGAAGTTTCCACATCAGGGATTCTACACCAACGACGTCAAATTCAAATAGAAGTGGATCTCTAGTAGTACATATTTACTTAGAAAACCACAAATCAATGTTATGTGTTTTATTGCATTTATATTTGTCTTGTTTTACAAAGTTTTGTTCACTGAGACCCAGAGCCAAGTTTGATAACTCAACACCAATGAAATAACAAGTTTTAGGCTAAAAAAGCCCATTATTTCAATGTACGAATGTGTAGTTATCTTTCTATCTATACATATGTACATATAAATCTGTGTATGTGTATGTGGGTGTGCCATAGAGGAATGAAGGGCTAGAGTTGATGTACAAGTCCACTGGATTCCATTTACAAAATTAAGTCACTTTAAAACACTGGTTCCAGTGTTTTCTCAATCATTCTTTAGCACTAGTCATTTCCCGTCAATGCTGTATCAGAGGACTCTGGATTCTCAGAAGAATCACAATTTCAAGAAATCCAAATGGCAAAGGAAAGATCCAATATGGAACTAAGTCGATTGATTGCAGCACATTATCAACTATCACTTACCTTAGCAAAGTGGTTTACAAATCATCATTATGAATGTTTGGGAGTAGAAAAGGAGACAAGCCAATCAAAAAGGAGGAATAAATATCAAATAGGAAGACAAAAGAGCATACATTAAGCACTTACTATGGGCCAGGCAGCTAAGTAGCACAGAGGAAAGAGCTCCAGTCCTGGTGTCAGAAGACTCCTTCATGAGTCTAAATCTGGCCTTAGACACCATGTGACCCTGGGCAAGTTACTTAACTCTGCCCTAGAAAACCCCAAATGGGACCATGAGACTGAACGTCAGGCACTGTGCTGTTTTACAAATATATGATATGACAGTTCTATCATTAATTCATTATAACAATAGCACTTTAAGGTTTTAAAGGTTTATCTCATTTGATTCTTCAGGTACTATTATCTCCATTTTACAAATGAGGAAACTGAGGCTAAGGGTTAACTAACTTGCATGCATCTGAGGCAGGGCTATGAATTCAAGCTTTCTTCCCTCTACTGCAGAGTAGTCCACTACTCTGAAGGTATTAACCTAAATGGAGGAAGGCCTCCAGCAGCTTGGGTGTTTTCTCCAGAAAACAGGTAAAGGAGAGAATGGAAAGGTAAATCATACGAGGTGAAAAAAGTTTGCAGAGCCTGCAATCTGCTCTGGTGTAGAAAACACCCAGATGGATGAAAATCACGGATTAATCAGTGTTACCAAGAGAATTTATGATGTTCGCATAAGGTCAGGAATGCTTCTGAGGGGAAGAATAAGAAGTGTCATCTAGAAAGTCCAGTTCTGAAAGTGAGCGGATTGTACAACTGGAGAGGTCACCTACTGCAGGAATTCTTAACCTTTTGTGTGTCATGGACTCCTTTGTTATTTTGGTGAAACTTTTAAGGGACATTTCTCAGAACTTTTTTTTTTTTTAACAATTGAAGGAAATGGGAAATTTCAATTAAAGGTTAGTGAAAATAGGGGTGTAATTTCTCCCCCCATCCAAGTTCACTTATTTCCTTAAAAACCTATATGGACCACCAGGTTAGGATTTTCAGATTTAGTCCCACGACTTCATTTAAAAAGGAAAAGAAAACAGGTTCCAAGTGGGTGAAGTGAAAAGCGGGCATTTAACTCAAGTTATAAATGAATTTGGAATCAAGACCTGGGGTCTCGTTAGGAGCCCCGCCAATATGAGATACACTCCCCCACAGGGAAACAGCTTCAACTACAAAAAGGGTGGCGAGGTTTATCTGCCATGGCTGTCTCTATAGCACCTTCCTCTATTCCTTCAGGTAGTGTTAACTATGATGGGGGGAGGCTGAAGTAAACAAGGCTGGGACCTGGGGGGGGGGGGGGCGCGGGAAGCGTCCAACAGGGACGTGCATCTCGGCAGCCCCGGAGAGGGAGCTCACAGTCTCCTCCGACTGGGAAAGAAAAAAAAAAAACACAACAAAAAACCAAAACTGAGTATCCCAGGGGACCTTTTTCAAGTCTATACGGAGCAAACAGACGCCCCATTTCCCCGGGAATTAAAGGAGTCTGGGAAGCGACAAGGGTGACGGGGTCTGCAAATAACTACCCCCACCCCCTCCCGCCCTTTCCCAAGGCCCCAGTCAGGGACGCGACGGTGCAAGAGCTCGGGGCTCGGATTTGTTGGAGCAGGGTGCCCTCGGCCAGGTGCACGCCGTATTTGCCTTCCGGGCGGCGGGCTGGCGGGAAGGGGGTGCAAAACCCGCCGCAGGTCTCCCCTCCCCCGCGACTCGCGGGCAGCGGGTGGCCCCAGTCGCCGCCGCCGGGGCCGCAGCCGCTCGCTCGTGGTGCAGCGGTGATTTACTGGCGGCGCTGAGCCGGCTGGGTTCAGTGCCCGCCCGGCGCCCGCTCGGCCTCCGCCGCTGCCGCCGCCGCCGCTCGGCTGGGGAGGCTCAGATTTCAGGTTCACACGGGGGAGCCGTCGCCCGCTCCCGTCCCCCCCGCCCGCGGCCGGCTCCTCGCGACCTCCCCCCGCCCCCGCCCGCCCGCGCGCGCGCGGCCCCCCCACCCCTCCTCCATTCATCCCAACGCCCAGCGCCGCCGCCAAAGCAGCCGCCAGCGCCGCCGCCGCCGCCGCCGCCGCCACCGCCCCTGGCGGACCCCGATTGGCTGCCGGCCTTGGACCCAGGCACTTTCCCACGGCCCGCGGCGCGTGCGGCTCTCCGGTGGCGCTGCGGGCTTGGCCCTGGCGCGCGGCCAGACCAATCGGAGCGCGCGAGGCGGGGCGGGGCGGGCCCGGGCCGCCGGCGAGCTGGTGTCCTATCCCCCCACCCCCGTCCGCGGCCGGCGCTCAGCCGCCAGGCGGGGGCTGGGCTGGGCGGGGCAGGGCGGGTGGGTGGAGGTAGGGGGCGGGGCCCCGCTTCCCCTCCCCCCAGTTCTCGGCCACCTGAGCGGCTGCCAATCAGTAGATCGAGAAGCTGGATTGGATTTATAGGAGGAGAAAGTCTCCGGGGAGCACCCCCCCTCCCCCAGCTCCTCCCCCGCCCTCCCCCAGGCCCTGGGAAGGGGCGCAGCGTGGGAAAGGGATGGTTGAGTTTTAACCAGAGGGCAAGTGCGAGGGGAAATCAGTGTGTGTGTGCAGCCAGAGCAGCCGAGCGCACCGAGGCGCCGCCGCCGCCGCCGCCGCCGGGGTTAACTCCTCCCTGCCCACCAGTCTTCCCTCCCGAGAGTGCCGCTGCTGGTGCCTGCTGCGAGCGCCAGCATGAAGCGTGTGCACCCCGACTTCAGCTCCTCCGATAGCGAGCTGGACGAGACCATCGAAGTGGAGAAGGAGAGCGCCGACGAGAATGGGTGAGGGGAGAAGGGGTGCGCCGCGGTGCTCCCGCGGAGAGGGGAGAGGACCCTGCGTTGGCACGGGCGGGGAGGCGGGCTCCTGATGCGCCCCCAGGACTAGGTGCCTCGTCTCGGGAGGTCTTCAAGCAAAGGCTGGACAGTCACTGGTCAGGGTTGTTGTCGAGGTGATTCCTAGGGTGACTGACCTCAGGAGTCCTTCCAACTCTTGAGAGAATGTGATTCTGCTTCTGGTGACAGCGGTGCTGACCTGCCCAGGAAGACACACTGGGTGGCCTCTTGGTGCACGATCACCGTGCCAGGGCTAAGAACAGGGGACTCCCCTTTCATACATTCCACTGTTTGCACTAGGGATGAAGGGTTCAGAACCAGGGCATACTGGCATTAGTGGCAGCCACGGCCCCAGTTTAAACCCCTAACTTTGCAAGTCTCCTGGGCTCCTGCTGCGGCAGTAAATTCCTTCTTACTACTACACATCTATTTCTTGCCCTGTCCTAACTTAACGGTGATTCCGTGTTCATTTCAGAAACTTGAGTTCGGCTCCTGGTTCCATGTCCCCATCTACCTCTTCCCAGATACTGGCTAGGAAACGTCGAAGAGGAGTGAGTCTTTTTTATAATTCTCATTCTCTCTCTCTGTCTCTGTCGTCGGTGGGGGGCAGGGGGGTAGGGGAGAGCCATCGGAATTTATGATACTAATGGAAATCCCTTTGTTTGGCATGCTTCCTGTTAGATCATTGAGAAACGCCGGAGAGATCGAATCAATAACAGTTTGTCGGAGCTGAGAAGATTGGTACCCAGTGCTTTTGAAAAGCAGGTAAGGAATGGAGTAAATGTAACGATCAGTGTAGTGCCTTGTGACTTTCATAAACTAATTTTAACCTTTAGGATGCTGGGAAAAGTGCTTGATTGCTTCTAACTTATTTTGAATTTATCACCAAATGCATATCCTACCAAATTAAACTTTTGCCTTTCTTCATAGGGATCAGCTAAATTAGAAAAAGCAGAAATTCTGCAGATGACTGTGGATCATCTCAAAATGTTGCATTCAGCAGGGGGAAAAGGTAAAACTCATTAATATCTTAGGTGAGAGGGGTGGGGAGAGGATTCTCCTTAAGGAGCCTTGGCACTGCTCAATTGTATTCTATGCAACTTGTTATCTTATGTTTACCACTGACTTTGGGGTTAGGGAGAAAATTGATGGCTCAGTATAAATATGTGTGTACTGTTTGTAGGAGTATCAGTACAATTTTCACATTTTCTTGAGACTATATAGTTTATCTACCATTTTATAGTGACTGCAAATTATACCAGTGCAGAACATAAATAGAGCCTTCTTTTGGAAAATGACTGCTGTCTGAAGCTCTCCAGAGTTGTGACAGCACTGATTCAAATGAAGTGGCTCTCATGTTAATCCATAGTAATTTGGGGGGAGAAATGTTTTTCCCCCCTAAAGTAAGTGGTATTTCTTTCTCCTTATCTACACATCCAGGAGATTTTTAAAAAGCAAACAAACCATGCTGTCATATTTCTTTGAAGAAAAAATCTTGTCACAGAAAGGACAGTCTAATGGAAAGAGATGGTAAAATAAAATGACTGTCTCTCTCTCTCTCTATGTAAACTAGAAGTACTCGAATGAGGACTAAGTGCCTGTAAAAGCCCTATGATGATAGATAACCGTTATACAATTGTGTGTCTGATGAATTTCACTGTGCTGTGGGTTCTCATTTCTGGATGCTTTTTTCCTGTCATTGAAAGAAAACATTAAAACGAATGAACATAGATAGTTTCATCAGCTAGTGGTGTATAATTCCACTTTTTGCTTGGCATCACTGGTAAATGGACTTTGAACATAGGCCATTAGCAAGCATATACTATTAATTCAAAATGAAACACTTTCATTTGACCTTAGAAGTTCTGATGGGTATGAGGAAATACAGAAAATATTTACTTGGTTTTCCAGTGGAACCTGCACATATTTTTTATGTATTTTGTATTTGTCAGGAAGGAGTGTGGTTAAGATGAAGCAGAGTATTTACAGCAGTTGCCTGAGGTTTTTCTTCTGTTCCTTTTTTTCTCAGGCTATTTTGATGCTCATGCTCTTGCCATGGACTACCGGAGTTTAGGATTTAGAGAATGCCTGGCTGAAGTTGCCCGTTACCTTAGTATCATTGAAGGGCTAGACACGTCTGATCCTCTCCGGGTTCGACTTGTCTCTCATCTCAACAATTACGCCTCTCAGCGGGAAGCTGCCAATAGTGCACACACAGGCATTGGACATATTCCCTGGGGCAGTGCCTTTGGACATCCCCCTCACATCTCTCATCCCTTGCTGCTGCCGCCACCACCGCCCCAGAATAGCCACAGCAACAGTAGCACTCCGGCATCTTCCACAGAACCGCACCACCAGGGGAGAATGACAGCATCCCATGGTGACACCACTTCCTTGAGAGTGCCCCCTAACGGCAGCCTTGGACCTGTGCTCCCTGTGGTTACTGCCTCTTCCAAACTCTCTCCTCCTCTTCTCTCTTCCATGGCATCCCTATCTGCGTTCCCCTTCTCCTTTGGTTCCTTCCATTTATTGTCCCCGAATTCACTGAGCCCCTCGACACCAACACAGGCAACAAACCTTGGCAAGCCTTATAGACCCTGGGGGACTGAGATTGGAGCTTTTTAAAGAACTAAAGCTTTAGGAGGGATGGGGGAAAGCTTAAAAATCCAGCTGAGCTGGACTGTTGCCAACTTCACCTTAAAATCATAAGTGAAAGTGAAAAGGAAAAAAGGTACAATTTTAGATAAAATTTGTTTAAGAACTATAAAAATTGGTTGTTTTTCTTCTCTCTTTGGTTTTTATATTTTGTATTAGTTTTTTTTTTTTAAATTAGTTGCTAAACTTGTCCAAAACATTAAATGGCAGTGGTGGGTATAAACCAACATCCTGCGATGGGTTTGTACTGTGTCTAATCCACTTTGTAAACATGTATCTTTGTTTCCAAATGATTCCACTTATGTCTGAAAACTTTGGAATTTTTAATTTAGTATTTTGTTATGTTTTTCTTGTTTAGCTACAACTTTTTAGATTTTTTTTCCAAACCACTACACTCAACATTAACATAAATTCTGCTTGTGAATATTTTGACAGATTAAGATGTTCTATGAGAAATTACCACTTTTTTGGGGGGGGTAATCTATATTCTGATTTTATATTTCTGAACAAAGCGTTGACAAATCAGAACAATCAGCTTCATCCAAGAAGAGAAGAATGAGCTGTCTTTCCCCTGTAACAGATGGGTGGTTATTGTGGGTACCTAATTTGGATCCTCGATTAAACTGTTGTTAGGAGTGTGGTATGATTGACAGCTTTCACCTAGGGAATAATCATTCCTGTCCCAGCAGAAGTGTGACAGGTCGGGATTTGATAGGTCTTGGTGTAAACTATTGGGGGTTGGAGAAAAGGCAGCTGGGAGAGTAAAGTTACAGAATACAACCTGCCTGAATTTATCAGGCCTTGGTCAATATTATGAATATCCTCATTCCTAAGAACTTCAAATTCATTTGAAACATTACAATGGATAATTATCCTGGTGTGCTAGAGGCCATTCATTCAAATAGTCTTGTGGAACACTGTTTAATCTCCCCTCCATCTGTATTTTACCTGGAAAACTATTATCTGTCACTTTCTGGTGCAGAGGAATTTGGTTACTGAAGACATTAAAAGGGCTTTTTTGCATTCTTGTTATGGTTTGTTTAATTTGGTTCCATCTGTGAAAGCAGCATTTTAAACAGGTTTATTTCTTTCAAAGGTATATTTTTAAGTGGCCTCCACTGAACTGGGTTTGATCTCCGTTGTACTGATGTGTTGTGATTAAATAAAAAAAAAAAACAAAGAACATCTGTATTTCAATGTACATGTGTTGTATATCATGCCAACAGGAGAAGCCTATATTTCCTTCCCAATTTCCCCTTTTTTTTGTCAGTTGAAAGATCTCTCCCTTTCCTAACCTAATATTCCTGGCTATTGTTCCATGCCCTCCTCCAACCTCCCTTCCTTCCCCATGGTCTGTGCAGAAAGGAAAGTTAAAAATTCTAGGTTTAAATTCTGGCATGGATTAGTTTGGTGAACTGGGGCAAGTAATTTAATCTCTAGGTTTAAATTTCCTGAGGCACTGAAGTGTTAAAAGCAGTTAGTAGATGTGGAGTCGAGGACTTGAATTCAAATTCTGCCTTTTATATAGAATTGTTGGGTGACCTTGGACAAGTCATACCACTAGTCTGGTTCTCACTTTCCTCAAATGTAAAATGAGGGGATTGGAGTAGGATGAGTTCCAAGATCTCTTCATCTAATCCCTACAAACCTTGTATAAAATGTATGGTGTTATTTCAACTAAACAGTGACCTCATGGGGCTGAATAAAGCCTGGCAAGGTGAATTCTTCATAGTGAGTTCAGTAGACTGGACAGGTTCCACATGAATAATAAGATAGGGACACATCCTCCAGAGGGACAGGATAATCTGGACATTACTATAGCAGATGAATGTACCCTGTACTGATTTGCCTAAATGTGTGGCTAGGCAGGGTTTAGGAAAACCTTTGATTGGAGAGCGGAAGGAGAAAAGAGGTTGAGTGTTGATCTTACCTATTAAAACAACCAGATGTCTTCCAAGTGCCTTCTGTATGCCTAGTTTTGTGCTAACACTGTTTACACAAACATAAAAAAAGCCTTTAAAATTGCATTTAAAACTCATTGCTGTCATTGAAGGCCTGATCAGAGTCTGTGGAATCAGTGGCAGTGATTATATGTGGCAAGCTGTAATTCTGCACCTGCAGAGCCCCAGGAGACCTCCCTTGTCATATTTCGGAGGAATGTGTTTAACCCTTTTTTGTGCATTTGACTCTGGAATTACTTGTGCATGGAAGCAGGCATGTGCTTTAGGTTATAACAAGGCCCTGTCAGAACCGAGTCAGTTGGCTTGGTCCCTAGGGGAGTGGAGTGCCTTAGTCTTGCTTTAAAAGTGGTCCTCCAGCCAATTAAGGAGTGGCATCCACTGGAGCCAAGGGGACGGCTTGTCTCCTTTGACTCTGAAGGAGGTTTGCCTTGATGCTTGGGTTAGCAGGGGAAAGAGAAAACACAGAATCTGGCAGAGAATGGAAAGAATTGACTCTCTCCCCCATGTCCTTTTCTTTTCTGATTAAAAAACATAAAGCATTACCAGACAAAGGCAAAGGGAAGAAGTTTGAACTTTGAAATTTAGCAGTTACTCATGTATTCCTCTTGAGAGGATTAGAAGCTGCAGGGCTAATGCTTCCCTACATTTGAAATGCTAACTTCTGATTTGAGTCTCTTGACTGGCATCATTTTGCCCATCATTTAGTGCACAGCTCTGTCCTTACAGGCCCCTGGACAGGAAGCTGTAGCGTTTTTTTTTTTTAACAAAAATTAATGTTGTACCACAAAGGTACTTTTTTGGGAAAGTATACCGTTACCTTTAGCAACTCCTATTTTAAATGACTAAATCAGTTTCTAGGATGCCTTTTTCAGCCTGTATTATTGTTGCCCATATTTATTTATGGCTGTCTGTTATGTTCAAGGAGATTTAATATCCTCATTGGGGTATGTGCACTGAATGTCCTGTGGTAGGGCAGAACAATGATAATAATAACTAACATTTATATAGCTTTAGAGTTTCAAAACACTTTATTTTCGTTGATCCTCACAGCAATCCTGTGAAGTAGGTACTTGAGGCATTTTCATGCTCGAGACTCAAGGAAAATAAAGCTTGAATGAGTTAAGTGACTTGCTCATGGTCACCCAGCTAGTAAGCATTAGAAATTTGACCTAAAACCAGAGTCTTCTGCCTCCAAGCCTAACGCTTTATAGAGCACTTTCCAAAGCTTGTCAGAGATGCTTGTAGCTTGATCACACAGTACCAGCTTCATTTGTTTGTCATTTCTCAGCTAAGATCCAAGTTTCTTGGTAGAAAAAAAAGGTATTAGGCCTCTTTAGGATTTATGAAATCTATAAAATTTACAGTACCCTTAAGGTGCTGAGTTTCTGGATTCATATACCATTAATGGAAGTAGTCAGTGTGGTCAGCTCCTTCACTTGGGTGTTGAATAGGACTGTGGTTATGGTATGATCTAGTATACTGTAGGAAATTCTGCATTTTAAAAAAGATGTATCTTCCAGTCATTGATACTGAAGTAAAAATATCTCTCTAGATTCAGTTCACTACATAATTCTACCATACTTACATGAGTGCATACACACACATACATATGTGTATCAGATTTGGAGTCAGAAGACCTGAGTTTGAATCTCTTGTCTTTCTTTCATTTATCAGTTATGTGACGTTAGATCAATACCAGGGTGCTTAATGTGGGGTCTGTGAACTTGGAGAGGAAAAAATACATCTTTATTTCAATATAATTGGCTTCCTTTGTTATCCTACATATTTCATCATATGCATTTAAAAACATTCCAAGGAGTCCATAGGCTTGACCAGATTGCCAAAGAAGTTCATGGCACAAAAAGGGTTAAAAGCTGCTGGCCTGTCTGATCTCTAAGGTTGTTTCTGACTCCAGAATTCTGTAACTAATAAATATCCATGTGTTAAAGGACTTGAAAAAAAAATAAATGACTTAGAAGTAGCATACAGTTGGGGTGGCTAAGTGGCGCAGTGAATAGAGCACTGACCCTGGAGTCAGGAGGACCTGAGTTCAAATCCGACCTCAGACACTTAACACAAAAATAGCTGTGTGACCTTGGCAAGTCACTTAACCCCAATTGCCCTACCTTCCCCCCTCCAAAAAAAAAAAGAAGTGGCATACAGAGTAATAGCACTGATAATAAGGAATCTCATTAGGTATCAAATCAATTTAATTCAATGAACATTTGTAAAGCACCTGCTATGTTAGGCATTGTGTTGGGCACTGGGGATAGAAAGAAGGAAAAAACAGCTCCTATTCTTGGAGTTTATAGTGCATAGAATATGGATGATTGTTCACATCCTTTCTTTTTTTTTTCCAAATGCTTTATTAACTTCTGATTTACATCATTCATTTCTACCAGATTTTGAGTTACAAATTTTCTCCCCGTTTTTCCCCTACCCACTGCTCCAAAATAGCAGTCCCACAGGATATCCCCTCCTCCAATCTGCTCTCTCTCACATCCCTTTCGACTTTTCCAGTGGATCTCCACACCCCAGTGCCTGTGCATGTAAAATAGTATTAATAATAGTATATATGTATATATGTATATATATACATATATATATTTCTATTCCCTTCAACTATTTTCATACTGAGAAAAGTTTCATAAGTTACAATTATTGTTTTTCCATGTAGTAATGTTAATAGTTCAACTTTGATAAGTTCTTTATGATTTCTTTTCCCTGTTTACCTTCTCAGGCTTCTCTTGCTTCTTGTATCTGAATGTCAAATTTTCTATTCAACTCTGGTTTTTTCAGCAAGAATGCTTTAAAGTTCTCAATTCCACTGAATGACCATATTTCCCCCAGAAACATGATACTCAGTTTTGCTGGGTAGGTGACTCTTGGTTTTAATCCCAGCTCCTTTGTCCTCCAGAATATCATATTCCAAGCCCTTTGATCCCTCAGTGTACAAGCTGTCAGATCCTGTGTTATCCTGATTGTGTTTCCAACAATATTCAAATTGTTTCTTCCTGGCTGCTTGTAATATTGTCTCCTTAATCTGGGAATTCTGGAACCTGGCTACAATATTCCTAGGAGTTTTCTTTTTGGGATCTTTTTCAGGAGGTGATCGGTGGATTCTTTCAACCTCTATTTTGCCCTCTGGCTCTAAAACGTCAGGGCAGTTTTCCTTGAGAACTTCCTGGAGGATGATTTCTAGGTTCTTACTTTGATCATGGCTTTCAGGTAGTCCAATAATTTTTAAATTATCACTCCTGGATCTATTTTCCAGTCAGTGGTTTTTCCCATGAGATATTTCACATTGCCTTCTATTCTTTCATTTGTTTGGATCTGTTTAACAGCATCTTGATTTCTTATAAAGTCATTAGCTTTCATTTGCTCCAATCTAATTCTGAAGCAATGATTCTCCTCATTGCTTTTGGGATTCTTTTTCCATCTGGAAAATTCAACTTTTTAAGGCATTCTTCTCCTCATTGCCTTTCTGAGCCTCTTTTGCCATTTGAGTTAGTGTATTTTTTTAAGGTATTACTTTCCTCTCATTTCGTAATTCTCTTGCATCGTTCTCATTTCTCTTCCCTATTTTTCCTCCACTTCTCTTATCTGCTTCTTAAGGTCCTCTATGGCCTGTAACTAGCTCGTATTTTCCTTTGAAGCTTTTGGTACAGGATTCTAACTTCACTGTCTTTCTCCTGTTCCATGTTTTGCTCCTTGTTGTCCCCAGAATAGGAGTCTAATGTTGGAATCTTCTGTCTGCTTTGTTTCCTTTGCCTGGTCATGTTGCCCCTCAGTCACTCCTGGGCTTTTTGCCACAGTAGGACTCTGCCACCAGACAGGGGAGCTTTCATCCCAAATGCTGGGGTTTCTTCAGCTGCCTGAGGTATTAGATGGGTGCCCTCTCTGAGGTTTCCACATGTGGAGCTGGCAAGCTGGACACACACCCCAGGACCTCCACCCTAGACTGCAATCCAGAACCAAGCAGGTTAAAGCAAGACTGGTGCTTGGCCCCCCTACACTCTGCAGGCCAGGAGCTGAAGCTGCCACTTTGTGCTGGCTGGCTGTGCAGGTGGCTCAGCAGCTTCTTACCCCAGGGGTAAAAGCTACGCACTCCCCCTTACTGGTCCCAAAGTCCAGTCTGCACTGATCTCTCACTTTGTCCTTAGCATCTATGTGTTGATAAATCTGGAAACAGCCACAGCTTCTGCTGATCTGGAGTCCCTCCTGCGGCTGGCTGGTCAGGCCCACCCTGGGGCTAAAGCCTTGCTGTGGGGCTGGGCTCAGCTCCCAGAGTGCTGCGCTGGATTCCTGTTGGACTGCTGGGCTGTCCTCAGTGGGAGGTTAGCTTCTCTGTGTCATTTTGTGGGTTCTGCAGCTCCAAAGTTTGTTTGGAGTTCCCTTTTTACATGGATTGGGGAAGGTGGAAGCAGGATCCCAGCGGAGATCCTGCTTCTACTCCACCATCTTGACTCTACCCCCCTGTTCACACCCTTTCACTGCAATTTATTATTAAGATCTTCAAAACAGAAGAACAGAGAACAAGTCTCCACTTCATAAGTGGTCAAATATGAACAGCACTTTTTTTTAAAATTTGCTTTTTGGAGGGCAATTGGGGTTAAGTGAGTTACTCAAGGTCACACAGCTAGTTTTTGTGTTAAGTGTCTGAGGCTGGATTTGAACTCAGGTCCTCCTGACTCCAGGGACAGTGCTCTATTCACTGCGCCACCTAGCAACCCCAAATATGAACAACTTTTTTTTTTTCTTTTTAAAGCAATCAGGGTTAAGTAACTTGCTCAAGGTTACATGGCCAGTTATATGTGTGTGTGTGTGTGTGTGTGTGTGTGTGTGTGTGTGAGTGCCGAGTATTTGAGGCAGGAACCGATTCCACATTTCCTGACACTGGAGCCAGTGCTCTTACTCACTGTGCCACCTGGCTGCCCCTAAGCAATTGCGGTTAAGTAACTTGCTCAAGGTTACACAGCCAGTTATTCTGTGTGGGTGTTAAGTATCTGAGCCCAGAACCAATCCCAGGTCTCCTGACTCTGGAGCTGGCACGCTTACTCACTGTGCCACATGGCCGCCCCTTGAACAACTCTTAAAAGAATCTTGTCATTTTATCTCTACCACGCTAATATCCATTTCCTTTTCTGTACCCACACAGTTCAAGTCCTCATCACTTCTTTCTGGAAAAATAGCTTTCCTTGACCTTGAGGTCTCCCTGCCTCAATTTTGGCCCCACTCCTATCCATTTTCCACACTACTCACAGCTGCAAAAGTGATTGCCCTAACGGGCACGTCTGACTGACTAGGTTATTCCCCTACTCAAGAGATTTCAGTGACTCCCTATTACCTCAAGGTGTCAATATAAAATTCTTCTGTTTGACGCTACCCTATTTTTCTAGTTTTATTTCATACTACTTAGTTCTCTTGACACTATCAATGGCACAATCAATCTGCCTTTCTTATTATACCCCACTACATTTCCTCTCTTCAGTCCCTTGTATTGGTTGTCTCTATTCCTGGCCAGTACTCCTCCCTACTTTGCCCTCTAAGAATCTCTAATTTTCTTTAAAACAGATCAAGTTCCACCTTCTATGTTAAGCTTTTCCTGACACCCTCCTCTCTAAATTGCTAGTGATATCCCTTGTAAATTACCTATGTCGATATAATTAGTGTGTAACTATACTATGTACATGTTATCACTACCCCCTCTTACCCATTAGAGTGAAAACTCTTTGAAGGCAGGAACTATTTCACTTTTGTCATTGTATCCCCAGAGGTTCATGCAAAGACTGAAAAATAATAGATGCTTAATAAATGTTTGCTTGGTTGAAAAGATGCACAAATAATTAACAACCATATGAAAGATTGCTCCAAATCATTTTTAGTTGTTGTTCAGCCATTTCAGTCATGTCTGACTCTTTGTGACTACATTTTTTTTGGAGGTGACAGAGATACTGGAGTGGTTTGCCATAACTCTGTAGCTCATTTTACAGATGAGAAACTGAGGCAAACAGGGTTAAGTGACTTGCCCAGGGTCGCACAGGTAGTAAGTGTCTGAGGCCAGATTTGAACTCAGGAAAATGAACCTTCTTGACTGTAGGTCCAGCACTCTATTTACTGCACCACCTACCTGCCCATTTATAGTTAGAGAAATGTAAGTTAAAAATAGCTTCAAGGTCTTGCCAGATACTCAAGAAATTTGCAAAGACAACACAAGATAGAAATCATCGATGTTGGAGGAGCTGTGTGAGAAGAGGCCCACCCACTAGTTCTATAGAATGGTAGCAGAGATGTGAATTAGCATAACCATTTTGGGAAACATTTGGAATTATATGAAAAAAAGTGATAAAAATATCTATATCCTTTAAGCCAGAGATCACACTGTGGGACCTAGGAAGTGAAAGTCCCGTTCATAACAAACTATACACAGCAGTACTGTTTATGGAAACAAAAAACTAAACAAAGGGGTTGCCCATTTGCTGCAGAATGGCTAAACAAGGTGTAGTATATGAGCACGATGGAGTACTATTATAACTGCAAGAAATTACAAATAGGAAGGATTCAGAGAAACTTGTGAAGACTTATATCAACTGATACAATATAAAGTAAGCAGAACTGGGAGAGCAATATATACAATCAGTCAGCTGGAATTTATTAAGCATCTACTATATACCAGAAACTGGGATATATATGCCCTATGTCTACAAAGAAAGGCAAAAGATAGGTTTCAAAGAACTTACAGTCTAAGGTGGGATAGGGGAAGAAAGGGGAACAACATGCAAACAACTGTGTACAAGCAAAATTATATACAGGATAAATTGGAGATAGGCAACAGAGAGAAGGCACTGGAAGTAAGGGGAAATCTGTAAAGGTTACTTGCAGGAAGAAGGACTTCAACTGAGACGTGAAGAAAGCTAGGGAAACTAGGAGATGGAGATGAGGGGGCAGAGCCTTTCAGGCATGGGGGATAGTCAGTGAAAATGCCCAGAGTCAGGAGATGGAAAGGGGACCAGCAAGGATGCCAGTGTCACTGGATTGTGTGTGTGTGTGTGTGTGTGTGAGAGAGAGAGAGAGAGAGAGAGACTGAAAAGGTATGAAAAGGTTATGAAGGGCTTTTTAAGGCAAATAGAGCAGTTTATATTTAATACAGGAAACCACTGAAGGTTTTTTTGAATGGGGTGTGGGACATGGTATGTGATATGGTCAGATTTGTGCAATGGGAAGATCAATTTGACAGCTGAATGGAGGATAGACTGGAGTGGGGAGAGACTTGAGGCAGGGAAACCAAGCAGAAGGCTGTTGCCATAGTCTAGGCACAAGGTGATGAAGGCCTCCACCAGGGTGATCACTGTGTTAGTGAAGAGAAGAAGGTGTCTATAAGAGATGTTATGAAGATAGAAAAGACACTGATTGGATATGGGTACCTGATTGGATATGGGGGAGTAAGAGAGAGTGAGTAGTTGAGTATGACAGTTAGGTATCATGCCTAGGTGACTTGGAGAATAGTGGTACCCTTCACAGTAATAGGGAATTTTGGAAGAGGAGAGGGTTTGGGGGGAAGAGAATTAATTCTGTTTTGGACTGGAGGTAAGGAAAAAGATTATTAGGTCTGGACAAGTACAGTTATCTCTTCCACATTGCGATTTTCCCCATTGTGGTTTTGATATATTGCAGGTTAGCAGAAGAAATTAAATGGGAATTTTGGGGGAGATTTGAGGAAACCACAGATGACACATCAAGGCCAGCAAATGACACAGAAAAAGTTTAGAAACTCAGAAATATGCAAAACTTTTGCATAGTATTATATAATATCAACCCAAACATTACAATAAAGTACTAGAAACACCCCATAAAGGAAAAAGAAAAAATTCAGACTTCTTCTTTGGTATGAAGGGAGGGCCAAACAATTTTATGCAGATCTTCCAGATTGCTCCTAACCCCCATGATGTGAAAGGGATAATCGTAAATCTGAGTATCATTTGATAGTTGAATCCATGGAAGCTGATGAGATCACCAAGAGAAATAGTGTCAAGGGGGAAGAGGACCTAGGACAGAACCTTGTGGGACACTCACTGTTAGTGAGAGTGATGTGGATGAAGATCTGCAAAGGAGTCACAGAAGGAGTGGTCAAACAGAAGAACCAGGAGAGAGAAATGTGCTGAAAATGTAGAGATATAGAGACTATCAAGGGAAAGAGGGTGATCGACAGTGTTAAGGCTAGGGAAAAGGAATAAAGCAGTGAGCATTTAAGTGTCTACCATATGGGAGGCGCTGTGCTAAGTGCTTTATAAATATTGTCTCATTTGATGCTCATAGAACCCTGTGAGAGAGGTGCTGTTATGATACTTATTTTACAGTTGAGGAAACTGAGGCAGACAGCGGTGAAGTGACTTACTCAGAGTCACACAGCTAGAAAGCATCTGAGGTCAGATTTGAACCAACACCTTCTTGATTCCAGGTCCAGCAGTCTATTCACTAAACCACCCAGCTGCCTCATTGGAGTTTAGGGATTGAAAAAAGTCCATTAGACTTGGCAATAAAGACATCAATATTAACTTTGAAGAGAGCAGTTTTGGTTGAATGATGAGGTCAGAAGCCAGACTACTGAGAGGTAAAAAAGTGTGAGGAGAGGCCGTGAAAGCATTGATTACAGACAGCCTTCTCTAGAATTGTAGCCACAAAATGAAGGAAACAGAGATTGATAACTGACAAGAATGGATGTGAGTGAGGTTTTTTTTTTTTTTTGAGAATAGGGGAGACGTGGGCATATTTCTAGGCAGTCGGGAAGCAGCCAATAGACAGGGAGAGATTGAAGAGATAAGTGAGAGAATGGGTATGACAGAGCAATCAGCTGGAGAAGACAATGACTACAAGCAATGTAAATGGAAATGATAATGAAATGGAACTGAACAATACATAATTATAATGAACAACCTACGTCCCAAGAAGAGATGAGGAAATCAACTTCTTTTTTTTTGGAGAGATGGACTATGGAATATTGTATTAAATATTGCATGAAATGTATATGTTGTCCCATGAAGTCACTGTGTCCCTCTTACAAGGGAAGGTTCACTGGGACAAAAGAGAATTTTTAGAAATAATTGTAGTGTACATAAAAGGCTTAAAAAAATGAAAGAAGGAATATTTTGCAGTTACATGGAACCTTAGAAAATTCTAGCCCAGATTCCAAAGCCCAGTGATATGGGACTCTTTCCTCATTGGTGGAGAGCAATGGTTGGGGCAAAGTAAGAGACTTCCATGGGACTATCTCTTTGGGCTCCGAAGTAACTTCAGCTGCACTGACTTTCAGTTTTGACAGAGAAGATGGATGATGCCAACCCCACTTCAGGTTACTGAAGGGAGAATAAGGCTTTTAGGAAGAATCCAATGTGAGTATCACTACAGTTTTCTATACTAGAGACTTGGAGGATTTTTCCTTTAGGTGAGATCTAGAACTCTCTCTGTTGCTTAAGCTGGGTTGCATCACTTGCAATGGGAGAGCTCCTTCACTCTGTATTATCTAGTATATATTCTCCTATGTACACTTTGATTTGTTTTGCTATCGACTTGCATAAATTTTTTTTTGTTGTTAATTGCTATGTGTCTTCACTGTGGAACTGGTATTAGGTGGAAAGACAGTCAAACCTTGATTATAAAATGTGGGTCTTCCTTTTCCCACTAATGAGCAGTGATCACAAGTTTAGCTTGAACCTGAAAAGGTTATTTCCTAGACTAAGGATATTCTAGGGAGCAGATAGGTATAATTCTAATCTGGTATCTCTTTTCTTTGAGGAAAACAAGAGTGACTAAGCTTCTGGCCCCAACCTCCTGCTTCCCTTCCTGGCAGGAAATAACATCTTTCTTTGGAGAAGAGTGAGGGGAGAAGAGCTTAGGGATGTCAATTCTGCCTCCTGTTAAGTCACACAATGACACTCCCATGCTACATATAGAGGACAGCCTCATTACAAAAATGTATTTAATGTGGTTAGATTAGGATAAAAGGTTATCAGTCATCTTCCCTTTTTAGATTAAGGTCTTTTTTGTTACCTTGATTTTTTTTTTAAAACCAGTTTACAAACATTTTTCTAACCTTCT
Organism: Petaurus breviceps papuanus; assembly: GCF_028583685.1. NCBI lineage: Eukaryota > Metazoa > Chordata > Mammalia > Diprotodontia > Petauridae > Petaurus > Petaurus breviceps. The sequence goes on along the minus strand of NW_027186304.1, from coordinate 93,789,869 downwards.
CTATGGTCTAATAATAAAGTATTATATCCTAGTCATCAAATATAGTCCAAAAAGTCACATAACTAATATTATCTAAATTCTGATTTTTATTAAAAATATTCTTACCAAATTGTCTTATTTTTTTTTTAAACCTAACCTAATTTCTTTCAAAGCTTGAAGAGAACATTGCAATATAATGGAACCAGCACCTTACTGGGAATGAGGAAACAGACCTAAATTCTCATACCTGCGCTTCTGCTAACCAGCCTAACTTTGTGACCTTGGGCAAGTCTCTTAATTCCTCTTAACCTCAGTTTCTATATCTATAAAATGAAGGGATTGGATTAGATGATATCTAAATTCCCTTCCAGCTTTAGAGTTCTGTGGTTTAATTTGAATGTTCCCCCCTCTCCCATATCATCCCCTACCCCATGGGTAGAATTTGCCTGATATCTGTGTCATATATTGCTACTCTCTAAGCTTAACAAATGAATATGTGACTAAAGGAAAATTAATATCAATTGCATCTTTCAGCTGCCCATCTGTGACTATATGTTGTTTTGGGGACATGATGAGAAAATTTCTGAAAATGGCTCAGTTGAGGGAAACCAGCCAAGTTTCTTCAAGGAACAAATAAGCTATGTAGAGACAAGGTGAGATCATTTTTTCCCTTTTTTAAAAAAAATATTGTTTTTGGCAATTCTCAGGAACCTCTTCAGTGAGGCTCCTGCAAAGGAAGATTGAGTGTGACTCAGGCTGTCTACGCAGTAAAGGCAGCTCACTGCCCTCTAAAACACATATGTCTTAAAAAGCCTTCATTTAAGGTCTTGCTTGAAAGGGTTGAGTGGGCAGCTTGCCTGATGACTCAGCACTCTGCCACACTGAAAATTGCCATCTGATGTTCAGGAAGTAAGAAGTTCAGTCAATAAGCAAGCTGTCTGGAACTATAATGCTTGCCTTGAAGCCGATGGATTGTTGTGCTTTTTTCAATTGGACTGCCTCAGTGTTCTTTGTGTGTGTATGGGGGGGAGTGGGGGCGAGGATGGCCTTAAACTCCATTAAGAGGCAAAAACCAGCTCTTCCTTTCTGAGCTGATAGCAGGCACTAATGGGTATTTTTAATAGGATTCTTTTAAAACTGCACAAGTCCCAGCAAAGGACTGATATCTAAATGTTAGCAGAAGATGGGATTTGAGGTGAGGGGTGCAAACTAGGTGAACGGTTCATGTTTTCCAAGCCCTTATCCTGGATACATATACAGATTTATACATATATGTACATATACATACAACAACATTTTTAAGGCAGCTATGGCACAGTGGTGTCAGGAAGACCTGACTTTAAATCTGGCCTTGCTTACTAGCTGTGTGACCCTGAGCAAGTCACTTGACCCTGTTTGCCTCAGTTTCCTCATGTGTAAAATAAACTGGAGATGGAAATGGCAAACCACTCCAGTGTCTTTGCCAAGAAAACCCCAAATGGGGTCACAAAGAGTAGGGCATGACGAAAACAACTCAACAACAACAACTACAAAATACATATACAAACTTATTTCCATTTTAAGAGAGCCATGTTTTCTATTCCTTCTGCTGAGTTTTTGACAGGGACATCAGTTTTAATAGATGTGGTCACACCAATATGTGGATTTGTTTTGCTTGACTTAATTTTTTTGTTACAAAATTTGTATTTTTCTTTCTTATTTTTTTTTTTTTCAATTGTAGGGTTGATTGGGCAAGGGAGAGGAGAGCTTGAGATGTTAACAAAGCAAAGAAAAAAGAAAAGAAGGTCAGTGAAGAATTTAAGGAACATGCAGAGGAGAATAGAAGGAAATTCAGAAGGAAACATAGATAAGGCAAATAACTTTGAAAGTAGCATGTTGAATTTACTGTATAACTTAAAAAAAAATCAAGCTGCACAAATAGAGATTCCTGGTTTCATGTACAATTTTCTTTTTTCTGTTTTATTTTATATATTGAAATGATCTTTCTTGGGAGTTAATATTAAGTTCAGAATTTTTAAAAAAGCATAAAATTTAAATTAAAAAAAATGAGCTACCTCAAAACTTTTAATTCTTTTAGGAATTCATTTCAGCCTGTTCAAAAATGACCCATGACTTGACTCAGCAGAAAGGGAACTTAGTAGGGGCTTAATCAATGTTTCTTTTTTTTTTTTTAAAGCAATTGGGGTTAAGTAACTTGCTCAAGGTTACACAGCCAGGTGTTTCTGGGTGGGTGCTAAGTGTCTGAGCCCGGGATTCTATCTCCAGGTCATCCCAACACTGGAGCCGGTACTCTTACTCGCTGTGCTACTTGGCCACCCCTTAATCAATGTTTCTCAAATTGAAAGTATAATCAATTGGTAGCTCTTTGAGGAAGGGTATAACTGTATAGATGGTGGAGTAGCCCTCACACTTTGGAATTTGGGGAATTTTCTTTAGGATATGGCCAGTCTTCCCAGACCACACCTTTGTCCTGATGCCAGGTGGACCAGGGGGCATAGTCTTCTCTTGATCTGTGCCTCTACTCTTGTCTTCAGGCTGGAGACCTGAAACTTCATTCTGATACATTTGAATTTTGCTTACTCATGACTTCATAACCTAGTCCCTAAGCCACATAGTCCATCTACCTCTACTATTTAGGCAGAGATAAAAATCATAACCATAAAAATTATTTTTCTTTTGGCTCAGTTCCTAGCTAGGGAAAAGAAACAAAAAACCTTAGCATTTGGACCAGTCTGTCCTTTTTAGTTCTATATATGCTAAACTAGTCATTGGCTTTCTTCACTACAGTACATTCCATCCTCCTTCCCCTTTCTCTCTCCCTATGCAACTAATTAATAGACATGAGTCACTGAGCACTTATGAGCAGTCATAGTTGATAGGAAATCAAACCAGGAGTTAGGAACAACTTTAGGAAACAAAAAAAATCATTTAGAAAATGTCTGCCAGCTGTAGGCATACTGTGCTTTAGCTGATTTCAAGGATCAGCAACAACCAAAGCTTCAGTCCATTCAACCATCCCCATCAGAACTTTTTTCTAAGGAGAAGAGGCATGGCCACTGGACCCAAACCTGCAGTGCATAAACTATTTAGATCAGAGTTCATGCTGCAAATTGCTTGTAGGGGCTTCCCTTGAGGAGAAAGTCTGAAAACTGATTACAAAAGGTCATTGAACATCTAAGGGAGGTTGAATCTTTTTGCTTGTTATCATATATATCTGTCCACTGTGAATGCTTGCTGGTAGGAGGTGCAGGGGAAAGAACCGCTGAAAACCTGAAGTCAGGAAGACCTGAGTTCAAATTTGATCTCAGACACTTCCTAGCTTTTTGACCCCATTCAAGTCACTTTACCTCTGTCTGCCTCAGTTTCTCCATTTGTAAAATGGAAGCTGTTAGGCAGAGATAAGGAGTGAGAGTGTTCCAGGCATGGAGGACAGACAGTGACAATGTTCAGAGTTGGGTAATGGAATGTCTTGTTTGAGGAATAGCTAGGAAGCTACTCTGTCATTGAATAACAGAGTACTTGGGGATAAGGAAAGTGTAAGAAGACTGCGAAGGTAGGAAGGGATCAAGTTATGAAGGGCTTTAAAAACCAAAGAAAAAATTTGATCCTGGAATTAACAGGGATCCACTGGAGTTTATAGAGTAGGGAATGACATGGTTATACTTTTGCTTTAGGAAGATCAATTCAACAGGTGAGTGGAGAATAGACTAGCAGGGGTGGGGAACCTACAGCATCAAGGCCACATGTGGCCATCTAGGTCCTCAAGTAAGGCTCTTTGACTGACTCCACACTTCATAGAACAAATCCCCTTAATAAAAGGATTTGTTTTGTAAACCTCAGACTCAATGAAAAGGCTATACACCCAAGGACCTAGGAAGGGCCGCATGCGACCTTGAGGCTGCAGGTGCCCCACCCCTGGTAGAGTCTCCCTTCAGACAGGAAGACCAACCCCCACCCTCGGCTCTTCCCACTACCCCGTGCTCTTCTGTGGACTCATGTTTGAATGTGCTGTATGTCTCTCTCACTGGGCCATCTGTCTCTATTCTTGTGGTCTTTCCCCATTTTGTCAAAGGCTCTTGCTGAACTTCTTTGCTGAACCTCTGAACATTTTCCTTTATTATGTTGCTCTGAGTAAATAGGACACAACCTTATGTTAAGGACCTACCAGTACTGAGAATCCTTGTACTTTCTTGTATAATGGTAAGAATGATGGATCTCTAATCAGGGTACTTGTATTTAAATCCTGGTTGCCCTAGCAAGTTACTTAATTTTCCTGTGCCTTCCTTATTTATGAAATGAGTAAATTGGATTAGATGACCTCTAAGGACAAGCAATTACTCAATAAGCCTTTATTAAATGCCTATTATGTGCCAGGCACTATACTAGGTGCTGAGAAAGCATGTCCAAAGAATGGAATAATCCTTAATCACAAGGGGCTCTAATTCTAAGGGATTACTTTGCTCTACCTGGTAGACAGTCAGTGAATGAGGATAAGATACAATCTCTGTGTTCGCCTTCAGCTCATTTGTAGCTCCTTACTCGATCTGCTCCTTTTTCACCCTGTTTCAGGAAGCAGCAGAGATTTGGCTAGGGTTGGTGAAAGACAGTAAGGAGATACATAGTTGGTGATATTGTTGTTGTTTGGTCATTTCAGTTGTGTCAGACTCTTTGTGACCCCATTTGGGATTTTCTTGGTAAAATATACTAGCTGATGAGGAAACTGAGACAAATAGGGCTAAGTGACTTGCTTAGGGTCACACAACTAGTAAATGTTGGAAGTGAACTCAGATCTTCCTGACTCCAGGCCTGGCACTCTATCCACTGTGCCACCTGGCTGCCCTCTGGAGAGTGCCATATTCAAGCTCAGAGTAGGAGGGGTAAGTAACAGGAACAACAATGGCAACACTGTTCCTTGTTGGGGCTAAATTCTGAGCCTCCTCACTCTGTTCCACAATGGGCAAACCAAGACTGGAAGCAACCAGAGTCAGTCAGACAGCTAGCAATTATTAAGTACCTACTATGGGCAAGGCTCTGAGCCAAGCTGGGCATACAAAGACAAACAAGAGATCCTCTGCTTTCAAGGTGAGCTCACAGTCTAATGGAAGGGACAACATGCAAACAGCTATGTCTGACAAGATCTGGGCAGGATGGATTGCGGATTGTCTCAGAGGGGAGGCATTAAGATGAAGAAGGACTGGTAAAGACTTCTTGCAGAAGGTGAGACTTTAGTTGAGACTTGAAGGAAGCCAGGGAAGCCAGGAGGCAGAGATGAAGAGGATGAATGCTCTAGTTATGGGAGACAGTCTGTGAAGATGCTGTTGGGAGATGGTGGGTCATGTGCAAAGAACAGCAAAGAGGCTGGTGTCCCTAGACTGAAGAGTACAGGGAGGTTCCTCCCAGATTCAGACAGCTTGGGGGAGGCACCAGCCCTCTGAATTCCAGTTTGCATCAGATCCTGAGTTTCCTGAGTTCCGGATTCAGAATTCTTCTAGCTATTCTGCTGGCATTCACTGATTCTATTGGAGGATAAGAGTTGAGTTAGTTCTTGCTTTCTGAAGTCTACCTTTAGCTCAAATAACAAAATCCTGTACAGAATCTGAAATGCTGTTTTGCAATTTCAAGTCAAGTCAGGTGCCCTCATGGCAGTCTTTTCCTTCTATTTGTCAGTCTAGTGTATACTGAAGTCAACCCAATCCCATCTATGACTTTGAGCTTCATCTCTCCCTTGATGACAAGCCCAGGAAACAAGTCTTTCTAAATGTGGCCAGAGCATGTGTGTTGGCAAGTTTAGTATGAGCTTAACTGTGGTCCTTCTGCAATGACAAATGGCTTCTCTAGCCTCTGCAAGCACTTGTAATATCTCGGTATCAAGATTTTCAGCTTTCAGACTGCACCCTGGATCAAAGGCTGGCCCTATGAGAGTGTTTGGGAGTCCCCCTCTCCCTTTTCATCCCCTTCAGTCAGTGAACCACTGTTGCAACTGCACTGTGGCATGTCTCATCTAATGGGTCCTCACCCACTGGGTGTGGCAGTAGGAGACTCTTGCTTCGGCTTGTATTGAGGCAGTTGGTGGCACAGTGGATAGAGTACCTGGCCTGGAGAAAGGAAGATCTGAGTTCAGACCTAGCCTCAGATACTTAACTAGCTGTGTGACCCTGGGCAAATCAGCCTCTGTTTGCCTCAGTTTCTTCAACTGTAAAATGATTACAGCACCTACCTTTCAGGGTTCTTGTGAGGTTCAAATGAGATAACATTTGTAAAGCACTTAGCATTGTGCCAAACACATAGTAGGTATTATATGAATGTAGTGCTATATGAATGTTTATTACTTTCCCCTTCCTCCCTTATATCTGACTTGTGCCTCCCCCACCTATAAATGTGTTGGACAGTACCTTCACATCCTCTTCCCTTTACAAGAGTATCTTAAACCTTATCTTTATCTTGTCTTCAAGGAGGGTCTTGGTGATGAGTTTCTAGGTATTCTCCCTGCTCATATCTCTCTCTGGGGGTGCCAATCTGTGCCATCAGTGCAGGTAGTTTGCAGACTGACAGTAGAATTCTCTCTGTATCCCTGTAATGTCCAATAAGCATTTTGCATCTTCCCAAATCATTCACTGTCCCATTCGGTAATCCTTCTATATTGAATGTTGTCTTCAGAATATCAAATGTCTCCGTGGAGCTAACATTCAAACACCTTACACCAATCCTGTAGAGTGGTAACATGCACTCATTTTAGCTTAAATCATACTCTAGTCTACATACAAAGCAGCAAGTAACAACACATTAGCACATAATAAGCAAATCTTGTAGCTTTAACATGAAAGAATTGAATCTTACTCATTTGCATACATTTAAGGTACTATACTGAAGTGGAAAATAACAGGAAACTTAATTAGCATAAATTCAAGGTTCAATAAAATGTAACATAGGTAAACTATGCATATTAATATCACGACAGGATATTAGCATACAGTCAGAGGTGCTAAGAAGCATAGTAGTTCAATTCAAAAGTTTCCCAGTAACAAAAATGAAATACAGAAATTTTTTGTCTCAAAAAATAAAAAACTTATTTTTTTCTAAAATAAGATTGCTGCAAATTCATAGAATTCTAGGGCAATCTGTAGGGCTCCCTTAAGAACCTTTGACAAGAAAAAAAAGTCACTGGAAAAAAAAATCAATCCTTGATGAAGTTTTCACATTTAACTATGAAGTGACTTTGATTTCCATTATCTGAATCAGGTTTGGGCTTGTCCTACCCTCAACCTAGTTATTTGCACAAGCCCAAGTTGGGGGTGGGGTAGGGAGGAAGCAGAAGTACTGTATAGTTACTGTCTACATTGCTCCCTTTCAGAGAGCCTCAACCACAGACAAACCTCACTTCCATTTGGACCTTTTTTTTCTTTCTTTTTGAAGGAGGGGAGGCAGGGCAATTGGGGTTAAATGACTTGCCCAAGGTCATGAGGCTGGTAAGTGTTAAGTGACTGAGGCTGGATTTGAACTCAGGTCCTCCTGACTCCAGGGCTGGTGCTCTATTCACTACACCACTTAGCTGCCCCTTGACCTTATTTTTCAGGGATCGCTTAGTTGTATGATCTTGACATCACGAAGTCTATTCTATACAGAATCAGAAAACAGGTTTAGATACTGTTTGCAGCATTTACTCACCATAAAGGCAAAAAGCAGATCAATAGTACATAAAAGCAAGAATACAATGCAGCATAAATTAAAACACCCAGTAGTTGTGAGCCCACCATTCTCTAAAATACCAGAAATTCCCTCAGAGAGTTTTCTTTTAAAAAAAATTTGTTCAATTAGAGGGGTACTGGGAGGGAGAATAATAAATACTTTTAAAACTTTAGTAATATTTTATTTTTCCTTAATTACATGTAAAAACAATTTTCTATCATTCATTTTAAAAAAAAGTACTTTTTTGCTTTTTTTTGGAGGGGGGGAGGGTAGGGCAATTGGGGTTAAGTGACTTCCTCAAGGTCACATAGCTAGTAAGTGTTAAGTGTCTGAGGCTGGATTTGAACTCGGGTTCTCCTGACTCTAGGGCCAGTGCTTTATTTTCTGCTCCATATAGTCACCCCAAAAAAGTACTTTTTTTTTAAAGAAAAAAAAGATGAAGGATACAGGATGAAGGTCAACCCAGAAGTTCTAGGACATGCACCATTTGAACCCAATGGTTGTTTCTACTATGATTTGATAAAGGAGCATAAATGATAGTTTTTACAGGATGCTCTCCTCACATTCTCAATAGGACTAGCCATCAGAAGCAGAGACAAAAATTCTGAACCTGAGACTCATGGCATAGGAGAATGAAATTCAGCATCTGTTGTAAATTGGAACTCAAGAGAGTTGGTATTTCCCCATTCTCAGATGTCTGATCACTGGCAGGACTTTCTGGCTACTTCTGGCCTTAGCCAGCCCATGATGGAGGAGGGTGAAGGATAAGTGGACTCAGTAGAAAGAAAGCTCCAATAAGGAATGATGCTACCTTTGTCAGTCCTAATGTGTCCCCCATTCTGACCTCTTGAGTGTAGCACCTTCCTACTGTGGAGAGGTGGACAAAAATGAAATGAGTATTTTACAGATATCTTGATATTAGATTTCTTTTATTTTTCATTCCTTAAAAATAGCCATGCTACTTTTCTACTTCATGTTCATCTTATGACCTATAATAACTTTTGGTACCATATTCATGACAAAAAGGAAAACCAATGTTCAAAGGAAATGATATTTTCATCTGTCATGGAGAGAGTTTTTTACAATGTCATAGACAGATGTCAGCAGTCTCTTGGTAGTCATTATGGGCTTGCTAGTGATTCTGACAGTTAAGTTTAGGATGTGCTTCACATTAGGGGCATATATGCCCAGGGAAATTTTATTTTTAAAAGTGCACATTTTTGAATCATCAGTCATAGCAGACATCATTATTATTCATCAAACTCACAAAACAAAAACAAAATACAATACAAATTTAAAAAATGAGACATGAACTTCAATAAGTCAAAAAGTATTTCTTAAGTGATTACTATGTGTTAGGTACTGTGCTCAGCACTGGGAATACAAATATAAGCAGAAAGTCCCTTCTTTCAAGGAGCTTACATTCCAATGAGGAAGACAGTATGTAGGAGGGAGCTAAAAAGGGTGAATAGGTGGAGAGAAGGAACCAGTTGAGGATATGATAAATAAAGTCCAGAAATCTAGAAGTACAACCCCTAGAGGAATGAATACATGGCTAATTAGGGCATTTTCTCTTAAACTAGAGGTTCTGGGAGGAAGCAGCCAATCCTCCAATCACTGAAGGGAACTTCCAATGTAAGAAGTCCAGTGAGAGATTGAACTTCTAGGGTGAGGAGGTGTCTGTGGGATGACAAAGAAAATCTGAATGGTCAGTGGTATAACCTGGAGAGGAAAAAAAGGCATCTTTTTTTTGAGACCTAAGGCTATATGCCTGGGAATGCCAGACACAGCTTGTACACAAATCTATACAGATGAACACTGGGCAGCGGAGAATGAAAGGTAAGGATAAAAGCATAGGATAAGGATGGAAAAATTTCAGAAGCTCCCTTCAGTGTATTTCTGGACACAGTGCTGGATCTGATACTACTAAGTTGATGTCCAAGTTTCAAAAGTCACCTTGGCTGGTGACATATAACTTTCTAGTTCGCATACTTATGGAATTGAAGGCAATGAGGTTTCCTGTCTATTGATGCCTGGCTGTGGCTTTTAAACAATATCGTGATGAGTAGAGTCAGAAGCAGATGGATCACATTTTCTCTTTATGTATGCTTGTGTTTCAGAATCAAAGGGAAAGAAATTCTATTTTTTCCCTCAAAACTATTGTCCGAGTTTTGCTGAAGTCCATATGTTTGATAAAGATGCCAAGATTTTCCAAGCCCAGTTCTTTATTTGGTCCTTAAATGTGCCAAATTCTGCTTTCAGACATATGCCTAGTTCTCTGGAGATTTTAGATCAGATATGGGAATAAATTAGACTGACTGATTATCCCCACTGTGAGGAAAGTGAGACAGAATCAGTGGCCAGATGACTATCTTCTATGGGGGCATTCTGTAGGGGGCAGTGAATGTTTTTCCAAAGACACTTTTGTGTTCTATTACTATATAATAGACTGGTTCTTTTTTTAGTAGGGGTGGGGTTGGAGGGAAGGTGATGATCACAAAGCCTTGAAAGCTAAAAAGAATAGGACTGGGATGGGAGACGAACTAAGAATTACTTGGGAGAATCCCAGGCTTGAGGGGGTTTCCCTGGAATCGATTGATCTGAGGATCATACAGTAAATTCTAGATATTGAACTGAACTGGTTAACACAAAATCATTGGGAAATGAAGTGTCTCAGGTGATTGTCTTGATTCTCTGAGCTGTAAAATGAAGAGGTTATACTCTATGGTCCTTCTTGTTCTGAATCTATGACTCCGTGAATATTCCGGTGCCTTGAGAGTTGCCATATATATCATATATGGGTCAATGATATTTAATAAATATTGGTGAGGAGACAACATGGTATACTCAGAGGAACATCGGACTTGTGGAAACTGGCACCTCAGGTTAAAATTCGATTTGTTAGCTTTATGATCTCACATGTGCCATATAACTATGAGCCACAACTTCTACATTAATGAAATGAGATAATAATACCAATGCTTTGGCTAATATGGAAATATATTTTGCATCTCTGCACATGTATAATCTATATCAAATTGTTTGTCTTATCAAGGAGCGGGGGGAGAGAAGGAGGAAAGAAGAGGATCTGGAACTCAAAATAAAAAAAAACATTAAACATATTTTTACATATAATTGGAAAAAATAAAATTTGAAAATAAAAAAATACCAGGGAGACTAGGTAGCCCAGTGAATAGAGCACCAGTCCTGGAGTCAGGAGGACCTAGTTCAAATCTGGCCTCAGACACTTAACTAGCCATGTGATCTTGCGCAAGTCACTTAACCCCAATTGCCTTCCTCCACTACAAAAAGCAAAAAAAAAAAAAGAAGAAGAAAAAAAAACCCAATGCTACTTCACAGAGTTGATAAATGTGAGCCTTTAATGATGCTAGAACCCAGCTCTTATTATTGCTAAATTAATAATACCACACATATAATAAAATTCAATTAACTACCAACAAAACTAGATTGAGCATAATTTAATCATTCTTGGGTGATTTGGAAAGTCTTTGGGAAGCCAAAGTCTTATAGTGATTTAGAGTCATCATTATAAACCTGATTCTCATTGAGAGGCAGTTGGTATAGTGAAAACACTATCAGAGGTTGAGTCCAGGGTTCAAAACTTGCCTCTTTCTAGTGTGTACTTGTAATATAACCATTAAGAGGTCACTTAATTTTTCCCTTAAGAAATGAGAAAAATAACTTCTATGTTCTCTACCTTACATGATTTTATTAAGGAGATAATACATATAAATAGCTGGAGCTCTCTGAGCCTCAGTTGTCTGTAAAATGGGGATAATAATACCTATGTTGAAGGATTGGTATGAGGATCAAGTGGAGATAAATGTTAACTCTTATGCTTTAGGATTGTCAAAGGTTGGTAGATTGTCCTGAATTTGTATTATGGTTAATGGCTGTGTGTGCCCCTTACAAAAGTAATTGCTTATGTTATGTGTTTTACTTGTCATTTGTCTCTTGATCATGAAATTTAAGTGCAAAAGATTTCTAGTTATTTGTGTCTTTTGGATATGTGAATTTTGCATCAATTAGCATTCATGGACAGTAAGTCTTCAAGCCAGTGGACCTTATGTCCACCAAGTAGACACAACTGGTGATCCATGTGGTTCTGATTTTCACTGATTTTTTTGTTTTTGTTTTTGGCTTTAGTTGGCATAGCTTTGATTTTTGGTGGGTTTAGGGTTTGAATCCCCATCCAAATACAAATAGTCTGGCCACTAACTCAATCATCTATAAACCTACCTTCTCTATGTGGTTTGCAAAACCCTGATCCAGAGATCAGTATATTTTTTTTTTTTGCTTTTTGGAGGGCAATTGGGGTTAAGTAACCTGCCCAAGGTTACATGGCTAGTTTTTTTGTATGGGTGTTAAGTGTCTGAGGCCAAAACCGAACTCGGGTCCTCCTGGCTCCTGGGCTGGCACTTTATTCACTGTGCCACCTAGCCACCTCCCTCCCCACTCCCCCCCTCACCCCCCATATCAGCATATCTTATGGGTAACTAACAGCTAGACAGGTAATCACAAATGGAGGAGGGTGGTGTGAAGAAACAGAGGACTCACTCATTAGACAAGAAGGTAATTATGGTGAGAAGCCAGGTTTAGGGGAGATTACTTAGTCTTTACACATTAAAAGGATGCTATCATTGTTTATCTTGGTTCAGATCAAGCCTGGCCTTCTTCTCAGATCACTCCTACCAATGTTGCTCCCTCCTCTCTCTGCCTTCCTACAACACTGTTTAATTTTAATCTTTTTAAGTCACTTAATCATATACAGGAATGTTTTGCCCCTGTTTAATAGTTTCATGTGTCATCTCTATAGATAATACAATGAGGGTCAGATTTCACGAGGGCAGTGCCCATGTCTTATTTCTTTTGTGTGCCCTCAGCAGATGCTGAGCAAATGTCAGCAATACATAGAAGGTTATCCATAAATATGTATGGAATGAATGAGTTAATGAAAATTATAGTGTTTTTGAAAATGATCTAATGTACCAGAGCTATAACTAGCACAAAGAAACCAGGTCTTTGCTCTACGGTACCAACTTCTGGGAAATGCACTTCCTCTTTCTAGAGTGCCAGAACATGAGCATAAGGCATTTTTTTTGTAGGTTATACATTCGCAGTTATGTTAAACATATTTCCACATTAGTCATGTTGTGAAAGAAAAATCGGAACAAGAGGGAAAAATCACGACAGAGCAAAAAAAAAAAAGTGAAAATTGTATTCTTTGATCTGCATTCAGACTCCATAGTTTTTTCTCTGCATGTGGATAGCATTTTCCATCACGAGTCTTTTGGAATTGTCTTGGATCATTGTATTGCTGAGAAGAGCTAAATCTATCCTAGCTGATCATCACACAATTTGCTGTTAGTATATACACTTTCTCCTGGTTCTGCTCACTTCACTCAGCATCAGTTAATGTAATTCTTTCTGGGTTTTTCTGAAATTTTGCTCACCATTTCTTATATGGTATTTCGTTACGTTCATATACCACAACTTGTTCAGCCACTCCCTAACTGATGACCATTTCCTCAATTTTCAGTTCTTTGCCACTACAAAATGAGCTGATGTAAAATTTTTGTACATGTGGGTCCTTTTCCCTTTTTTATGATCTTTTTGGGATACAGATATAGTAGTGGTGTTACTGGGTCAAAGGGTATGCACAGTTTTACAGCCCTTTGTTCATAGCTCCAAATTGCTCTCCAGAATAGCTGGATCAGTTAACAAGTCCATCAACAATACATTAGTGTTCCAATTTTCCCACATTATGTTCAACATTTGTCATTTTCCCTTTTTGTCATGTTAGCCAACTGAGGTGGTACCTCAGAGCTGTTTTAATTTGCACTTCTCTAATCAATAGTGATTTAGAGCATTTTTTTCAAATGACTATAGATAGCTTTAATTTCTTCCTCTGAAAATTGCTTATTAATATCATTTGACCCATTTATCAATTGGGGGATGACTTGTATTCTTATAAATTTGACTCAGTTCTCCATATATTTGAGAAATGAGGCCTTCATCAGAAATATTGGCTGTAAAAATGTTTTCCAGCTTCCTGCTTTTCTTCTAATCTTGGTTGCACTGGCTTTGTGCAAAATCTTTTTAATTTAATTTAATCAAAATTATCCATTTTGCATTTCATAATGTTCTCTATCTCTTGTTTGGTAATAAATTTTTCTCTTCTCCACAGATATGAGAGGTAAACTATTCCTTGTTCTCTTAATTTACTTACGATATCACCCTTTATGTCTAAACCACATACCCTTTCGACCTTATCTTGGTATAGGGTATGAAATGTTGGTTTCTGCCATACTATTTTCCAGTTTTCCCAGCAGTTTCTGTCAAATAGTGAGTTCTTATCCCAGAAGCTGGAGTCTTTGGGTTTATCAAATAGTAGATCACTATATAGTCACTGACTACTGTGTCTTGTGTACTTAACCTATTCCACTGATCTGCCACTCTATTTCTGAGTTCTTATCCCAGAAGCTGGAGTCTTTGGGTTTATCAAACAGTAGATCACTATATAGTCACTGACTACTGTGTCTTGTATACCTAACCTATTCCACTGATCTGCCACTCTATTTCTTAACCAAAATTATTACCAAATAATTTTGATGATTGCCAATAAAGCATTTTTTTAAATGACAGTTTGTAAAAATAGAAATGAGGATCAGCTAGTGAGTGAAAGATATAGGACCTTTCCCTCTTCTATTTCCAGAGATATCAGTTTCCAGTCCCACATAAAAAACTGCATCAATGGGAATATCCTAGTCACATGAGTTTAATGGGGATCTTTAGTGAAGGCACTTGGTCTTATGGTCTGCTTCCTTTGAGGTTTTGTTGTCAATTGTATGCATGGTTTGCCTCTTTCAACTCTTGCATCTTGAAGCTCTGCATGTTTTCATGGAAGACCTCCCATGCTCTACTTGGTTTAGATAATAGTTGACCACATAGCTAAAATCCTGGCTGCTACTGCCAGTACTCCCTTTGCTGATTGTGTCTTTCACTCCCCGATGTCCTGGCCATCCTTGACTACCTTGACTTGTCTTCCTCTTATTAATCTGTGGTCTCCTTCAATAAGTGTGTGAATTTTTTCTTGTGTCTTCTACAGCTTCCTTTCCTTTAGAAAATGTGCAGTGCTTTCAAATTATAGCAGGTGCATATGTTTAGGCAGTAGGTCCATATTCATTGTACAATCTCTGTCATCTTATATGTATAATATAGTTATATGCAAGGTACACTATGTACATAGGACACACATATGGCACAGAATCATAGAACTGCAAAGTTGGAAGGGACCTCAGAGTTCATCTGATCTAACTCATAACAGAATAAGGATCCTGGTCATCCAGCCTTTCCTTGAAGACAGAGCAAGAGCCCCTGGGGGCAGCCTGTTTCACTTTTTGAACTGCTCCAATTGTTTGGAAGTTTTTCCTTATGTGGAGCTGAAATTTGCCTCCCTACAATTTCCACCTCTTGTTCTTAGATCTGCTCTCAAGCCACCGTTAAAACAAGTACAATCCCTCTTCCATATGACAGCCTTTCACTCCACTAAATCTTCTTTTCTCCAGGCTCAACATCCCCATTCCTTTCACTGGATCCTTATCCAGTCCTGTAAGCATCTTGGTTATCCTTTTCTTTTTCTTTTTTTGGAGGGCAGTTGGGGTTAAGTAACTTGCCCAATGTTACACAGCTAGTTTTTTTGTGTGGGTGTTAAGTGTCTGAGGCCAGAACTGAGCCCAGCTTCTCCTGACTCCGGGGCTGGCACTTTACTCACTGTGCCACCTAGGTGCCCCTTGGTCATTCTTTTCTATACCTCTTCTAGTGTGCCCCATTTTTCTGGGCCCTATTAGAATAGAATTCTTGCAAACAAACTCTGACTCTTCACCAGCCCCTCAGGACTTTTATTGCTTGTGATTTTAATCACAACAATTTTAATTTTACTTGTATGTAGATAACTTATCCAGTAATACCTCAAAACTTGACATTTCACCTTTTCTAGAGTTGTATAACTTCTATATACAGTATTTCTGCCCTAAGTCCCTTTGATACCCCAAACTAAACATACCCTCAAATTGAACTTATTTTGTCCTTACTAAACCAAACCCCTCTTCTCTATCTTCCTGTTACTATTGATTTCATCATTTTGGGTAGCTATATTTTACTGCATTTATTCCTACCTTCTTAGGGAGGTATCCTCAAAAGAATACATATCTGCAAAGGGGGGAGGTTTGAAGAGATGAGTAAATACTATGTAAGGAAAAACATAAATACTATTTTTCATAAACGCTTTGTGGTTCTTAAAGTCCTTTAATGGAAATCATGGGTAGGGCACTTCAGCCCTCTGAAATATCTTCAGTTTCTCCATCTTTAAAGTCCAAATAAAATTGTAAACCTGAATAGTATGAAGGATTTCAGGTATAACAAAGAAAGAAGAGATGGGTGAGGTGCCCAATAATCCACAGTAGGAAATGAAAGAGTACAGTGTGAGAGAAACTGCCTTTCTCTCTTACAATCCATATGACAATTATCTAAACATGTTTTCAAAGGAATAAAGTAGGATGTGTCTGAAGGAGGGTGAACAGGATGCATAAGGGATTCAAACTTTTAAAGATGTTTTGTGCAGAGAATCAAAAATGTAGAGGGAATATTATAGTTGATTTGAAATATTTGACAAATTGTACTTTATATGTGGTTTTAGAAGACAGCTTTAGATCCAAAAGGTAGAAGTCAAAAAAAGGCCAATTTTGGCTCAATTTAAGGTGGAACTTTCTAATAATTAGAATTTTCCCCAAAAAGAAAGGGTTACCTTGTAACATAGTGAGCTCTCTGTCTTGGAGATGTTTCAGCAGATGACAACTTGTTGATTTATTTTAGAGGAATCTTACACAGTAAGGGGAGGGCTTATTTTCGGGATAGGTCTTATTATTATTGGGGAAACACGGTATATGCGAAGAACTGTATTAATTGTTGAGGATACAGAGACAGTTCCTGTCCTCAAGGACCTCACATTCTGATGGGGAAGACAACCCATAACGGTATAAGTATATATAGAAATATGTACAAAATGAATACAAGGGTAGTTTTGGAAAGGAACTAGTATCTGGGGGATCAGGAAAGGTCTCCTGGCGAAGGTGGCATTGGAGGAGTCCTGAGGGGAACCAGGGATTCCAAAAGTCAGAGGTGAAGAGGGAGTGCGTTCCAGGTATGGGGGAAGGACAGTGCAAAGTTGCTGGGAGATGGAGTTTTGCACGTGCAGAACGATGAGTAGTCTAGTGCAGCTGGATCTGAGATCGTTAGGAGATGGAGAAGTAGGGAGGGTCTCAGCTTCAGCAGTTATGGGGAGGATGGATTGGGGTTGGGAGAGCCGTGAGACTGGGAGACCAATTAGGAGGCTGGTGTGAAAATCTCGGTGAGGTGAGGGGCAGGCATGAGGATCCCTGAGGGCTACCTACCTACTGATTTAGGAAATCACACATTAACATTGTCTGTATTCTATTATAGTTTGATTCATTTTGCTAAATATTTCTCAATTACCTTTTAATCTGGTTAAGGCTTCAGGCCTCTCAATAGGGAACCTTGCCTCTGCTCCAGGGGATTGTGTGATGTGACCCAAGCTAAGATTGTGGCTGTGTAAGGGGAGAAGAACGTATGTATATGAGTGACATCATGGTGATAGGAGTGACTAGATCTGGTAAAACTACAAAAGATAGAAAGGTAGTATAATGGTGTAAGCAAAGAAATGTAAAACTGGCTGAACACTGACAAAAAAGGGGACATCTGTTATAGACCAGGAAAATCATTGAATCATAGGCTTTCCAGCTGGGAGGATGCTTTAAAATCATGTAGTTCAACCTCCTCATTATTACAAATGAAGAAACAGAGGCCTAGAGGAATTAATGAGTGGCCCAAGGTCATGCACATAATCGCAGAATTTGAACTGGAACCTTATCAGAGTCATAGACTTAGAGTTGGAAGGCATTTCAGAGATTAGCCAGTTTGAGCAGAAGAGCTAGAGAGGGGTGGCCAGTCACGCCCCTTTTTCTTCCCCTCCTCCAATCTCTGATGTGGCATCCCAGATAAGGGAGCATTGGTCATTTGGGGAGGAGAGTAAAAGAAAAAGGAAAATCCGGGCTAGCTAGGACTGGGCCTAAAGAAAAAGAGGAAAAATGCCAGGGAGCTAAGAGCTTAGGGCTTCCTTAGATTCTGGAGGCAAAGGGGAGAAACCAGACTTAGAAGTAATCACCTTTGCATTATTCAAGGCTAGTGGAGAATGGAGGAGGAAAATCCACTGGAAGTTCCACACCCTCATTTCTCCATCTCCTCCTTCCCCCCAAGAAGCTTTTATTTTTCAAGGATCACCTTTCTTTTGATCCTTTTGTGTGCGTGTGTATATCTGTGTGTGTGTGTGTGTGTGTGTATGTGTGTGTGTGTGTGTGGTGGGGGGAACAAAAGAACAAAACAACTCCCTGGGGGCCCCTGGGAGAATCTTTGCCGGTCTCTGGAATAGGAAGTTCCCTCAGAAAGCAGCAGCCACTTTAATTCCCACCAAACAACAAAACACGTGCAACTAAGATAAAAGCAGGAGAGGGAAAAAAAAGCCAGCCCCTCCCCCCCTTGTTTAGGGAAGCAGGTGCACCTTATACAAACAACATCATTTCTTCCTTGTATTTGGTCTGCTGGAGGAGGGGGTTACCACCTCCGGGAAATCACAGGTCCTTGATTTAGGGATGTATTTGGCTAACTCAAGCCCCCAAACCTTGAAGCGTCCTTTCCCCACCCCCAACAAATCAACAAAACAGAAGCCCCCAAAATAACTCAAAGCCTTCAAGGCAGCTGATATAATTTGGCTAAAGAGACTGTCAGAAAAAGGTTGCCAAAAAAAAAATTAGCAAAACATTCAAAAGACGTGAATAAGAAGGCTCAGTACTCCATAATACCACCTCTCAGTACAGCCTAGAAGGTTAGAAGGATGCCGCTTTATTTCACAACTTGACAGGGTTGGCTGCTCCATTGAAAACAATTAAAAAAATGTTTTGTGTTTGTGTTGTGGCTGTCCTTTCGTGCATGTCCCGTTTTTGATAGAAATAACAATTCATACAATGTAATACACTTTTCATTTTAAAACCTTATTGGCTATTAAACCTATTCCAGCATTCTTACTTAAGGAGAGAAAGGAACGCCTCTGTGTCTGATGCTCTCCTTCCCTTCTTTCCCCTCCCAACCCCCTTCACACACGTTGGAGAGCTGCTCTCAGTGTTTATTAGAGGTGGAGAATTGGTACTTAGTATTAAAAATGAGCTTCCAGAGGACAGGGAATGCAGTCCTGACACTGTGGCCCTGAGGGGTGGATTTCCAGATTAATCTCTATCCCTGGTGGTATTCATGCAAAGGAAAAGAGGGTACCTCTCAAAACTTTCCACTTTGCTTTCCTACCAATCTAAGCCTTCTCAAGCATTACTGTTGGATTTTAACTGTCTGTGCAACCTGGAACCTAAGACAGTTATCTTGAATAAAATGCTCTTCTGTCACATGGGTTCCTTTTTGCAAATCATAGGCTATTATGTCACACGTTTCATTTTTATCTTTGGCTAAAGAATTAAAGGCACAAAGTTCAATTTAATTCCTTGAAGATGTAGGGAATTTCCCTCCAAAAGTCCTAATTTCCAAAGTCTGTCTGGATGATAGTTTATTATTCTAGGCTGTTCAGTGGATAAAGTGTTGGACCTGAAGAGAGGAATCCCTGAATTCAAATACAGCCTTAGACACTAGTTGTGCGACCCTGGGTCAGTTTTCTCACATGTAAAACGGGGCCAATAATAGTACCTGCTTCCCTGGGTTTTGGGGAGGGAAAAGTGAGGTAATAGCTATTAGGTGCCTGACACATAGTAAGCACTAGATAAATGTTAGCTATTATTATTATTATTAGAACTTAAAGTTGTTTTCTGTTTTCATGCTTCTCCTCCCCCAGATCCCCCCCTTTTAAAACACTACTTTGGCGTTTCTGCAAAATGTTTAGTTAGTTTTATTTAAAACCAAATCAACAAACATTTATAAAGTATCTACTATATGCATAACTGGTTAGGTGCTGAGGATGTAAGACAAAAAACATTCCCAGCCTCCTGAGAGCTTAATGTTTTACTGTATATGACATATGCTGATGGCTCAAAACACTAATTAGAAAAATAAAGAGTTCAGGTAATCACTGGGAGGTCAGGGAAGACTTCTCAGACAGGTCACACCAGACTTCCCTCTGGAAGTAAGATAAGGATTTTGAGAGGTGGAGTTGCAGTCAGTGTAGGCCTAGTTTGTTGGGTGCCCTGGGGGGTTGCACTGGACTGTCTTTAGGGACACTAGACACATGTAATGCTTGTGTAGGAAGGAGTCTGGGGATGGAGGGGGAGAGGAGACATCTTGTTGCCCAGCTGTCTGGGAGGATGGTGAGGAGTTGGTAGTAAAGGAAGAGTGTTAGGTTGATGAACCTTAACTGAATGGCTTTCCTAAGCTGAGCTCACAGGGTACATTGCCTGCTGGGGTACATGGTTAGGGAAGGTAGTGGGAAGGATTTGTGTTATGCAGAAGGGGGGGTGTATGTTTATAGAGCTCAGGGGAAGGGTGACCGGTAGGATGGGCCTGAGTTGAGCCCTGAGGGAGGCTGTTGTTATGACTACAGGTGGGGAGAAGAAGAGGTAGATGGGGAGGGAGAGATCCTGGAGAGTTGTGGGCTATGTTGACAGGTGAGAGAAGGGTATGGAACTGGTGAGGCTGACTTCTGCTAAGTCATCAGGAAGATTCTTCCTAGGGAGCTAAGGCAGAGAAGGTATCTGAGGTGGAGTGATTGTGGTGGTATAATGGGGTGGTACAGCACTTAACATAGTGGCTGGCAGGTAGTAAATTCTTAATAAATGCTTGTTGACTGACTGGAAGTGAGGTGAGGGTTAGCTTGAGCTGTTTCCAGGGAATATTTCTTTCTTGTTTAAAAGAAGGATGGGAATCAAATGAACCTTCTAGGAACCTGGTTTGGTATTTTCCAAGGACATGGGAGATGCTCTATTGGAATAAATCCTGGGTATGCATTAAAAAAAAGACCTGGGCTATAATATCTAGGTCTGTTATTGTATATATGTGTAGGATGGGATCAGTGAAGAGGACCCCCTCTATGTGAACTGGGTAAGCCACTTCCCCAGGGGACAAGTGTGCTGCTGAAAAGAAGGTTGTATTTGGATTCTGAGGAAATGGGTTCAAATCCTGGCTCATTTACTAGCTGGATGACCTTGAGAAAATCACTTACCCTCTCTGGGCTCCAGTTTTCTCATCTGTATACAGTAAGAATTGAACTAGTTTACCTCTAATGTACCTTCTAGCCATAGATATGTGATACTATGAACTATATGATAATCTTAAAAGTTTCTTTCAGCTTTAAATCTTGCGATCCTGAGAGCCACATTAACCCTTTTTAAAGAAAAAAACCAGGTTAAATAGTAAGTATTAAGAGTTGAGTTCAATAGCTCTGGCAGAAAGGAGAAAAATAGAAAACCATGCTCTTCCCATGTACTTTCTGCAGTCCTCCAGCTCAAAGTAATCTGGTCACCTTTCTCCCCTTCTTGAATCTCACAGGCTATACTCTTTGACTCCTTTGCTTTTCATTATTTTTCAGTTTATATTGTAGTTTATTTGTGTACATGCATTTAAAAATTATCAATTTATTTTTAGTTTCAACATTCATTTCCACAAGATTTTGAGTTTCAAATTTTCTCCCCATCTCTACCCTACTCCCACCCCAAGATGGCAAGCATACTGATTACCCCTTCTCCCTGTCTGTCCCACTTTCTATCATCCCACCCGGCGCCTCTCTTATTCCCTTCCTCCTTACTTTCTTGTAGGGCAAGATAGATTTTTATACCCCATTGCCATATATCTTATTTCCCATTTTCATATAAAAACAATTTTTAACATTTGTTTTTAAAACTGAGTTCCAAATTCTCTCCCTTCTTTACTACCCACCCAAGCTCATTGAGAAAGCAAGCAATTCAGTATAGGTTAAGATAACATTTGTTGTCTTTTTTTTTTTTTGTCTGTGTGGGAGGCAATTGGGGTTAAGAGACTTGCCTAGGGTCATACAGCTAATAAGTGTCAAATATCTGAGACTGAATTTGAAATTGGGTCCTCCTGACTCTAGAGCTGGTATTCTATCCACTGCACCATCTAGCTGCCCTGTACACATGCATTTCTAACTTCCTCCTTCTTCCTGTCCCTTTCCCCAACCGAGGGCAGTCTGTGCCCTGTTTTATCTATTGCCCGGCACAAAAACCAGGGCCTTGCATACCTTGGGCAAATAGTCTTTTGAATAGACATTGTATATGTATACCAGCAAAAATTTAATATTTGTTTAGGAAATTAGATCATTGCAATAGCCTGCTGGTGGATCCATCTGCCTTAGGTCTCACACCACTTTAATCCATTCTCTATTCGTCCCATGAAAGTGATTTTTCCTGAAGGGCAGGTCCCATTGTATCATCCTTACTAATAATATCCAGTGGCTTCCTATTGCATCTAGGAGCAAATACAAAACGCTTTTTTTTTTTGGCATTCAAAGCCCTTCATTCGACTGGCCCCCTCCTACCTTCCTAATTTTCTTGTACCTTAGTCTTCTCACCACCACTTCTTTGATATAGTGACATTGGCCTCCCTACTGTCCCACTAACAAGATGTTGCTTCTCTCAACTCTGGGCATTTTCTCTGAGTGTCCCCTATGCCTGGAATGCTCTCCCTCCTCTGCTCCAGCTACTGACCTCTCTGGCTTCCTTTAAATCCCAACCAAAATCCCATCCTCTACACCTCTCTTAATTTCAGTGCCTTCCCTCTGTTCATTATTTCCTGTCTATCCTGTATATAGCTAGCTTTTTATATATTTGTTTGCACATTGTCTACCCGTTAGGTTATAAGCTTCTTGAAGGCAAGGGCTGTCTTTTGACTTTTTTTGTATCCCTACTGCTTAGCACAGTGCCTTCCATGTAGTTAGAACTTAATGTTTATGAGTTGATTGACTGTGTAATGAGAGATATTTGCATAACTGCTCGGAGTGAAGACTTACTGATATCAGGGCACTTGTATGTACCATGATTCCTAGAGGAAAAAGGTAGATACTTTAGCTTCCATGAAAGTTGTAAGTCATTCTCATTTTATATACATGTTTTTGGAGATGGCTAGGTGACAGTGGATAGTATGTCTGAGTTGGAAGTTAGAGATGAATTTGAATCATGCCTTTGAAACTTATTAGTTATATGGACCGGGGAAAATTAGTTTATCTCTTTCAGTCTTCCTTTCCTCATCTCTAAAAATGGAGAGTTTTTATTATTATAATATCTACTTCACAGAGTTATTGTGGGATCAAATGAGATATATACATGCATATGTATATATACATATACATACATATATATACTATATATATACACACATGTGTACATATATGTACACACACATATCATTTTGCAAATCTTTAAAGGTTATGTGCATGTTAGCTATTTTTGTTATTGATTCACAGGCTGAAGTCTGTGCAAACTATACGAAGCTAAGCTAAAGTTTTCACAGTTCTGTATTGTGATTGACTGACGTTTGCCTAGGAAGAGCTAACAGTATTGGGTCTTTGAAATGTCCTATTGCTAAAGACTTATTTCATGGGATTTCTGACTTTGGGAAGGTAAAGATTGTGATTCTGACCATATGTAAAACTCAATGGGGAGAATCATAAGCTTTGGGGGACCTATTCTGTTCTTTTTAAAAATAGCTCCACTCACTCTATTGCTTTGCAAGGAAAACATCAATTAGAGTGAACAATGTTCTCTACATAATGTGGATGCCAAGCTGTCTCTAGATAGCTCCTTTGAATTTGCTTTGGGCTGTGCTGAGTCTTCTGTTAGGAGGAAATTATCAACAACAAGAGGAAATCCTGTACTAGTTTTGAATAGTCCTTATTTTAAAGGTACTTCCCTTCTTGTGGGAATTGTATGTAATCAGAACAACACTATAAGATATCAGAATTATTTTAGAAGGTTGCATTTCAGCTCTTATTTAAAAAGAGAGAGAGGAGGAGGAGGAGACAGACATTGTGCATGAGAAAGAGTCAATTGTTGGGCTAGATGCTTCCCAGGTTGCCTGGACCTCACCAAGGTGGGGCAGAGTTTAAGTCATTGGTCACAGGAAATTGAAGCTCCTTAGAGACACCCATGTTTTCTGGAGCACACAATGACTAATAAATGCTAAAATTACTTTGGAAAGTGTACTTTGTGTCACAAACATTTACCCCTTTCCTTGCAGGACTGACCCATCTGTCAACAGCAGGATGAGCTGGGGGGAAATAGACCAGTCCTGCCTGTAATTCTCCATCTGCTAGGCTAACTCAGCCAAACATGGAGATGTGAGGAACAACTGGATCACAGAGAAAGGAAATCTTGAGGCAGTTTTAAGAATTCCCCCTTTTTCTTCTGATCACATTCAGATTTGTGGGCAAGACCACTTCCAGAGTTCTGTCACCTGTTCTGGACACCGTATTTTTAGGAAGGACATTGAGGTGGGTGACAAGCAGGGTAGTGTTAGGGTCCTTTGACTCCTATCTACAAGGATTTGGAAACTTTTGACAGAAGCATGTCTGAGAGATTAGGGACGGACTAGGAGGTTGTTTTTAAGACTGCAGCTGCGGCTGACCAGAGCTCAAAGAGGATCATGACATAGCATTATCACTGCCCAGCCCTTGGGTATATTCTGTGCCCAAGACCTCTGAGAAGGTTACAGAGAAGCTGAGTGCAGGAGATTATCCTCAAGGCCACACACAGTACTGGGAAACACAAACATAGACACTCAGGAAAAATCATTCAGGTAACCAGATTTTCTACAGCTGGTGCCTGTAACAACGGGGTCCTACCAGGATCTTTTGTCTTCTCTCCTAACACATTCAACTCTGTAGTATAAAGACCAGTTTAGGAAATATTCGTTCAGAAGCCTGTGCTGTCTTTTCTCTTATAAATTGCCTACAGAGTGAGACAGACTCTGGCATTCTTGTTAGGGCTATTGGCAGGAGGCACTAGTTTTGTGCCCAACAGATCAGTTCTGCTTTTCTAGTTATGGTAACAGTGGAGGTGACTTGAGCTCATTTCTTGTGTGAATTGGTTGACTGAACTGGGTATGTTTAGCCTAGAGAAGAGAAGATTTGAGGAGTAAGGTTTGGAGAGAGATGATAGTGGGGAGAATCAATGTGGTGAACTGGAAAAACTACTGGGATGGAGGCAGAGGATCTGGGTTCAAATTCTGGCCCTGCAACTTATTTCTACTGTGGCCAAAACAAGTAACAAGACTTGGTTTCCCCCTTCCTAAAAAGGGGGGGTTCAATTAGATAATCTATAAGGTTCCTAACCAGCTCTAAATCTTATATTCATTAAATATTTGAGAGTTTATCCTTTGAGTGACAGTTGACTAGCATTTATTAAGTACCTACCTACATGTAGCTAGGTGGTACAGTGAATAGAGTGCTGAACCGAGTCAGGAAGACCTGAGTTCAAATCCAGCTTCAAAGCCTTACTAGCTGTGTGACCTTAAGCAAGTAATTTCATTCTGCCTCAGTTTCCTTATCTGTAAAATGAGCTGGAGAAGGAAATGGGAAACCACTTCAGTATCTTTCTAAAGAAAACCCCAGATGGAGTCATGATAAGTAGGATGTTATTGACAGAACTAAATAACAACCACCACCTACGTGCCAGGCACTTCGGTAAACATTGGACATTAGACTTCTCCTGTCCCGGGAAGGTAGAATTAAGACCAACAGGTGGACATTACAGGGGGACAGATTTTAACTCAATAAAGAGCTTCCTAATTCTTGTTGTTATTCAGTGTCCAACTCTTCGTGACCCCATGGGCCACAGTATGTCAGTGCTATCCATAGGGCTTCCTTGGCAAAGATGCTGGAATGTTTTGCCATTTCCTTCTCCAGTGGATTAAGGCAAACAGAGGTTAAGAGACTTGCCCAGGCTTACACAGCTAGTAAGTATCTGAGGCTGGATTTGAACTCAGGTCTTCTTGACTCCAGGTCCGCTTCTCAATCCTCTAAGCCCCTTGGCTGCCTAACAGTTAGGGTTGTTCCCAAATGTAATGGACTGTCTCAAAAAGCAGTAGATTTTTTGTCTCTAGAGGAATACCAAAGTAGAAACTGGATATATAAATTATAAAGTGGATTCATACTTCAAGTAGGTTTGCCTCCTAACATCCTTGTAATTCAGATTCTCCTTTTCAATGTCATCATGAGACCAAGGTACTGAGCCATGGGAGTGACTAGAAGCAGTGCTTTGTGGACAGATTTCCCTGTCAGGTGATTTCGTAGAAAAAGCTGACTTGAGGTATGACTAATTGCACTGTATTATTTACAGGAAATGGATAACAGAGTGGGTGCTGGTCTGTCTTGTTCAAGTGGGTCTATACTGGGTAGTGAGAAAGTGTAGGTTGAAAAGAATAGAGTGAGCTCTGGTTAAGGCTGGCAGGAGCCACCCAGCTTTTACTAAATTTTGAGGATATTCACAGCTGTCTATATTAGTTCAGGCTTGTGACTCAGTCTGCTCCAGAACCCCTACATCGTAATTGAGGAGCTAATTGACTCTAGGAGGGGTGGATTGGGACACTTGCCATGAATTGGGGCTGTGCTATAGACTAATTGCATTCTAGTAAATGTTTAACAATGGGCTTAAACAAAATGTTATGTACACAAGACACACTTTTAAGTTTAATCTGTATTATTAACATTTTCTTTGTCATCTTCTTAAGTCTAGTCAATAAAACAATTAATCAAGCTTGGCTTTGTCACTTTGCTGATTCCTCAGATATGGGCCCACATACTAAAAATTTAATGATCCGAGGAATTGGTCTAATTGGCTCCAGAACATCTGAGTTCTAGACCTGTAGTGTCAGACTCAAATAGAAAGGGCTCCCTCTGGGCTGCTTATTGACCTAGAAAACCCTAAATTAACATTATCTATGTAGTATTGTATTTTTATTTATTTTGCTAAATATTTCTCAATTACCTTTTAATGTGGTTGGGCCTTACTCTTACTGATAGAGAGTTTCATTCTTCAGCTCTTGAATCTTTCATTGGGAAATATGCTCTGGCCCCTTGCCAAATGACATCTCCCAATAACATCTGACTGGTTCTTTGGTATCTGTCATGGGATTGTATAGAAGAAAAATGGAGGAATTACCAGTCTTGGTAGGCTATAAGAGTGGTAGAAAGGCTTTAACTTTCTCTTCCTAGGAGGCCGGCCTCTCCCATCTTTCCCTTGTACTTGGGATGGGGGTGGGGTGTCAGGTTTTCATGATATAACATGAGCTTGCTTTGGTGAGTTGGAGTCTTTTGACTGTCTTTCTCTGCTTTTGTGTTTCTTCCTTGATCAAAGGTCTTTGATCAACAGCTACCAATCATGAGAGATAAATGTTTCCAGCGTTGGTGGCTTCTTCATGAGTTTGAATTAGGGTTACTGAGTTGGTACCAACTGATCCAGTAGTAGGCGCTTCCTGCAACTGTATGGATTCTTGGAGGACAACATCATATTGAACCTGAAATGACTAATAATTTGTAACTGACTGAGTAGAATGTCTGGATGGTACAAGCCTGAGGTAAAAATGAAATATCTGTTCAGCATTTACTTTTTGGAGAAATAATGATGGATTATTATTTTGTATTTTAAATACTTGTAAAAAGTGCTTATGAGTCTTTTAGCATTTCTTTCATGGTCCAAGAAATAAATAGCTGTTTTATTTGTTGTTCAGTTGTATCTAATTCTTTGTGACCCTATTTGGGGTTCTCTTGGCAAAGATACTGGGGTGGTTTGTCATTTCCTTCTCCAGCTCTAGGAAAGTGAGACAAACAGGGGTAAGTGACTTGCCCCAGAACCCACAAGTGTCTGAGGCTGGATTTGAACTCAAGAAGAGAAGTCTTCCTAACTCAGGGTCTGGCACTCTATCTAATGGACCATCTAGCTGCCCCAGCAGTCCTATTACTTGAATCTTATTTTGTACTTGGAGTACTTTTTAAAGAGGAAACTGTATTAATCCCATTTGGGGAGACTCTAAATATTAGCCACGTTTAAAATTTGTTTCAGAGATTTTCCCAAGAGTTCTGCTCTGGAGCAGGGTCATGATGAACCAGAGAAAGCAAGAGAAACCTGATCCCTTCTTTTTGGGATCAGGTGCTCCCCTCCCCCCACACCATAATCTAGGTTCAGAGCCAGAGCCACATGTGGGAGGGCACCTATTGGGCTGCCAGCAACACAATGATTAAGATTCTGGTCAAATTAAGCATCAGACTATTAATTTGAATTGTATCACCTGAACTTACTCCAAATCTCATTCTCTGGAAAGGGTGCCAGTAGTTTGCATCATACACAGGGGAAGGAGTAATGAAAAGTGCCAGTATGGGTTTCTTGTCTGCTTATTCTCATATTGACCATGACTGAGATGGAATGTCCAATGGGTGAACAGCATGATGTATATTTCAGGTCAGGCCTCCACAACCCAATTGGGAATGGTCTTCCAGTTGGTTTGGAAATCTTACCTGGTAAAATCTCCCCAAACAGCTGCAATGCTTCCCATTCCTGGGGCTTCTGGGGATTCCCAGAAGAGAAGAAAGCTTAGTTAGCAGCTGTCTCTCACCTTCCCTCTGTCAACAGCTTTTTACTATCAGCAGGACACTGTACTCCGAGTTTCCTTGGAGATTAAGAACTTGGGAAAATCGAAAGGAAAAAAGATGGTGGGCTGCTACCCAGAGTAGTCTC
This sequence comes from Petaurus breviceps papuanus, assembly GCF_028583685.1. Lineage (NCBI taxonomy): Eukaryota > Metazoa > Chordata > Mammalia > Diprotodontia > Petauridae > Petaurus > Petaurus breviceps. Next base: position 93,761,373 of record NW_027186304.1, on the reverse strand, counting down.
CCAAATGCCAAGAAGCCATTTTCCTTTCCACAGCACAGAGGAGAGATAGAAAAGAAAGAAGAGAAGAGGAGAGAGAAAAGAAAGAAGAGGAGAAAGAGAGAGAGAGAGAGAGAGAGAGAGAGAGAGAGAGAGAGAGAGAGA
>NW_027186304.1:93739142-93761222 GCF_028583685.1 Petaurus breviceps papuanus | reverse complement strand
GAGAGAGAGAGAGAGAGAGAGAGAGAGAGAGAGAGAGAGAGAGAGAGCCTCAACCTATCCCTCTTACTTCCTATTCTCTCCCTTGGATTGCTGTAACTGAATTCCCTCAGACACAAGTAAAGCAAGAACAAAACAAAACAAAACCCTCAAAACTGACACAGGTCTTTTTTTGAAGATTTTGGCAGTTCCAATTATGAAACTAATTGAAAAACATTCCTCTCTACAACATGGTTAGCCAACCAGAATCAGTTATAGTCTCTCCAAGAATTGTCGTAATGATGTCATGTCATAATGATCTTCCAGGCTCAAGGTTTCCAGGTTCTCCATGTGAAGAAATTACATCAGCTGATCAAGATGTTGGGGTCTACCTGAATTCCAGACCCCTATTACACATGATTTGATGATTTCTAAAGTTCCTTGAGACTCTAAATCTATGATAATAAAATATACCAAGTATGTGAAGGGCTTTATAAGTGACATATTTCAAGTGTCCATGATTTTTAAAATTTGCATGGGAACTCCCTCTCTCTATTAATACAGATAGCAACCCAATCTCAAGTCTTAGTAGATGGTTTAATGCATAATTGAGGGTTGAAACAATTATGGCGGCCTTTTGGTCATGAGCCTTTCCAAACTTAATTAGTCTGATCCTCAGATGACAAAAACATAGTTCAGAGTTTCATTTAGCCTGTAGAATTGAAGGCCTTTCCCCTTGGCAATATCTGCTAGACTTTGAGCTCTGCTGGTGCCCTATGAGAATCCAGGGTTATCGTCAAACTAGATGAAGCATTAGATTAGGAGTTTAGTGGACAAACTGTAGAAATGCAAAATAATGTTAGCTCTATTCTTTTTTTTCTTTTTGTTCTTTTTGGAGGGGGGAAGGCAGGGCAGTTGGGGTTAAGTCACTTGCATACAGCTAGTAAGTGTTAAGTATCTGAGGTCGGATTTGAACTCAGGTCTGTGCTCTATTCACTGTGCCACCTAGCTACCCCAAGTTAGCTCTATTCTTGAATAATAGCTACTTGTTATTTTATTTGGCTCATGTGGAGATTCTATTAGTTTACTCAGAAGTGATAAAATAAATCATACAGAGTTAATTTTTAAATTTAGTTTTTAATTAAATGAATTTAACTTTCAATTAATTAATAATTTTTTTCTTCGATGATTCAAAAGGTGCTTCAGACTCATGTGTTGCCTCCAAAATATCATTCTTATCCATGTAAAGTTGTACAAAAAATGATTATTTGAATTTTCCATTTTTTATTCTAAATACATTAGAGTTCACACTCTTACAACAGATATAGCCTCATTTAAATTTAAACATTCTTATGTTTTAAATCAAACTCATTTGCTAATTTTCATTTCATATAACATTCTATTTAGGCTAACTTTTGTCCAGGCTCCTATCTCCCTCCATGTCTCTGGAAAAGAAGAAGACATGGCAAGCCTATTTCCATCATAAAATAATGCTCTCTCATACAGAGGAATTGTATGAATGCTGTTATTGCCTGATGCCTCATTGCCTTTTGCTGTTTCTTTCATAGAGTTGCCTGACCTATCCCATGCTGACCCCTCTGTTCCCCCCTCCCATTCTTCCTGCTTGACTACTCTTCCAACATCTGTTCCACAAACTCTTGCCTAATCCTTTGGATCTGTTGACACTGGTGAACTCTTTGGCTTGACCCTGGCTTGGCATTTTGTTTGTCTTTCAGGTCACAGCTGGGACAGCTCTTTTTATCCCAGGTGTGTTCTCTCACTCTGGGCTTGTTAATTGCCCTTAAACACCAGCCTGCACACATACACACACACACACACACACACACAGCAGGCCCCTTCACTGTAGGGGGATGGGGAGTCAACCCCCAAATCCTCAAGAAAATGAACCAAAAAATTAAAGATTTTTTTATTACAAGTTTCTTTTCCTTTAAAAAATTGCCAGTTCAGCATTCCTGATTTTGTAGAATAGAGCAGTTCTAAAAAAAAGTTGAATGCAAATCTATTTGAGTGAATGGATAATGTCTGCACATCAGTTTTTTTTTCTCTGAAAAATGAGGAGGTTAGACTGGATAAATACCATTGGTTCTTGGAATTCTGAACATGTGATCCTATGGAAATATATTAGGAGAGTTCATTCTCTAAAAGAACTAATCCTATATTCCTTTGTAAGGAATTTCTTCCCAGTATCTAATCAGTTACCAAGTCTTACTGACTCTATACCCATAACTATCTCTTACATTCCTCTTATTTTTTCCTTAGTTACTGCTCTATTTCTGGCCTTCATCACTTCTTGCCTGAAATATTGAAATAATTGGATTCCCTGTTTCTAGTCTGTCCTTTTTCCATTCCATGCTCCACTTAGTCATCAGATTGATATTCTTAAAGCACAAACTTGATCTTTACACTTCTGCTCAAGAAACTTCAGTGGCTAATTATTACCTTTAGATAAGTACAAATTCTTGAATTTAACACTTAAAACATTTTACATTTTGGATTCATTTCTATCCAGACTGATTTCATTTTTAGTTCTTTGTACACATTATGTGTTCTACCCATACCTGAGCTACTTGCTGTTCCTTTTCCTTGTCATTTTATTTCTAGTCTCATGCCTCTGTACAGGTTGTCCCCATGCTTGGAAGGTTCACCTCCATCTCTTGGAATCATTAGCTTCATTCAAGACTCAACTCAGTGATTTCCTGTCAAGATCGCTGCTTCAACAAGGAGGCAGATTACTCAACTGCCATACCCATACTCTAGAAATACACTGACATTCTCACTAGATGGAATAATGATCAAGAAATCCAATAAGAAAAGTGACTTCTTCCACCCCAGAACTGAATAAATAGTTAGTCCGAAGCCCAAGAACAATAGGAAAAGCAGTCACTCCAGCAATGCCAGTCCCGATACAGGGTGGATTCCTTTTACAGTCAGAGACTAAACATGTATAGCTTGTGAGGCTCTGTGTTCATAGGCAGCAAGAGTAGAAGACTCCCCTGAGGAAGCCACAGTGTGATAAGAAAGCCCCAGGGTAGGAACTTTGGAAGCAGCAGCAGGCAGTGACCATGAACCAGCATTCAGCCACTAGTGTGGTGCTTCCGTACTCAGAGCTCAGATGAGAACAGCCCAGGCCAGGTGTGGGGAACCTGTACCAGGTGGCCCTCTAGGTCCTCAAGTACAGCCCTTTAACCAAATCCAAACCTTGCAGAAAAAATTGAAGTTTAGATTCAGTCAAAGGACCACATTTGAGGACTTAGAGGGTCACGGATGGCCTCAAGGCTGCAAGTTTCCCACCCCTGGACCAGACCCTTGGGTTCTAAGTTTCCTAACACTCAGTCCAGAGATGCCAGAGAACATCCTGAAGATCTAGCACTCTGAAAATTTTTTTTTTTGTGTATGTATAAGTTACCTGTTTACTTAATCTTTTCTTCTGTTTTTTTTCCCCTTTAAAAAAAATATTTACTTTTAGTTTACAACATTCAGTTCCACAATCCCTTGAGTTCCAGATTTTCTCCCCCTGCCTCTCCTCTCCTCTTCCCCCACCTCCCATGGCGGCATGCAGTCTGATATAGGTTCTGCAAATACCTTTGCATTAAACATTAGTCAAGTTGCAAAGAAGAGTTATAACCAGTGGAGTGAACAGCGAGAGAGAAGGAACAAAACAAACAAAACACAAAGAGGGAAAGCAGGTAGTTTGCTTTAGTCTGCATTCAGACTCTGTAGTTCTTTCTCTGGATGTGGACATCTCTTTCCATCACGAGTCTTCCGGAGTTGTCTCATAACCTTGCATTGCTGAGAGGAGCCCAGTCTATCAAAGTTAGTCATAATTCATATAATGTGTCTGTAATTATGTACAAAGTTCTCTTGGTTCTGGTCTCCTCACTCAGCATCAGTTTATACTCCAAGTTATTATGAAGTCCATCTGCTGCTCATTTCTTACAGCACAGTAGTATTCCATTACATTCATATATCACAACTTGTTTAGCCATTCCCCAATTGATGGGCATCCCTTTGATTTCCAATTCTTTGCCACCACAAAAAGAGCTGCTATCAATATTTTTGTACATATGGGTTAGCACTCTGAAATTTAGGGATGTAGGAGAGCTTAACTCTTGAAGACTGAGGTCAGCCTAACAGCTCAGAAAATTCAAGGTGTAACCAAGTGGTAGGAACACCTCACCTAAAAGCATAGCAGGGGGAGGTATTGTGCCTGGCCCTCACGCAAAGCCCCAATTCCAAAAGGCAAAAGACATGACTTAGAATCAAGAATAGCTTACCTGCAAAACTGAATATAATTCTATAAGGGGGAAAATAGATACTTAATAGAATAGAGAATTTCAAAGCATTTTTAATGAAAAGATCGTTGCTAAATTAAAACTCTGGAATACAAATGCAATAGTCAAGGTAAATTTATTTAAAGAATTAGAAGGAGCAGTATAATGATTTAGTGCTAATATCCTTTCTTTATTCTTTTAAAAGATTTTATTTATTTTATTCTGAACTTAAGAAATAATACAAACATTTCCATAACATAGTAAAATAGAAAAAAGCAACCCAATCCCACTACTAGAACTAATATTCTTACGGGGAAGGAGAAATAATTGTCCCTTCAGCGCTTTAATGTCTTTAAGGTCTAGTAAGGGAGTCAAATAAGAAAGAGGTAGATTGATTTTATTCTGAGGATTTGAAGAGGGCAAAGAGAAAGGGGGACAAAAGGAATACACTAATGTAGAAGGGAGTGGAACTTGCTATTTCTTATAATTGCCATGTGTGAGAAGAAGAGTATCTAAACATGGAAAAAAGGATGACAGGAGAATCAGAAGAACCTCACTTATCTGAAGTGGGCAAAGCTGAACTTATGCTCTTGCAAACACATAAACACACACAGTTTATGAAGAAAATATATCCTGGTCAACAGGGAGACAAAAGGAGATGGCAGGAGTGGGGTGGGGATGGTGGTAAAGAGGGAAGATAATAACGGGATGGAAAAAGTTACAGGCAAAACAAACTTTCTGATCAAGGAGTGGAGATGAAAAGAGGGAAAAAGACAAAGTTAGAATCTGATGGGGTTTCTTGGATCCTGCCTTTTAGACAGTTGGGGAATGGTTGTATGAAATGGTTGCACAAATTATGTGAATACAATGAAATATTATGGTTCCATAAGAAATTATGAAAGAGATTATTTCAGAGAATCCTGGGTTGCATCAACTGAGGCAGTGAAGTAGGTAGAACAAGGAGAATGATCTGTCCAAGCACAGAAATATTTTTTAATGAAAAAACAACGTTGAAAGAATTCTGATAATTTTAGTGAGGATCTTGTTGTTTGTCCTTCTTTCTTGAAGAGTTCCATGACAATAGTGAAATGATGCTATGACTTGCAGATTAGTTGGATTTAAGTGAGATTGGGCTGTGCAAAATCACCAGCCTCTTTTCCTCCGGAGTCATCTGGGTCTAGTGACAAGACATAGATCAGGATGACTGGAGATGGCCCTGGATGAAGGATCTGAGGATCCAATGTGATAATGAAATGAAGTATTTGGCCATCTTAATAATCTCCCTAGTCAATAAACATTTATTTAATCTTCACTATGTGCCAGGCACTATACCAGGTATTGAGGATACAAATAAATAGAAAGCCAGTACCTGCCCTCAAGTAGCTCACAATCTAATAGAAGAAGAAAACACACCAAAAAACCTGAAAAGCTGGGGAGAGGGTGGGCCAGAGAGAAGGTGCCATGGCGGGGGAGGGGGAGAAAGTATCCAACACGCAGGCATGATGGAGAAGTGCATAGAAGACCAAAAGCACCTGACAGAGAGTTCTTCTTCATTAAATATCAGCTCTTATTACTAAGGTCCCTTTGTCATGGAGCCTACGAGAGTCACACAACCTCAAGGATGAATAAAAACAATGATAAAAAACCGAAAACTCATTTCCTACAGACATGAGCTCATACTTCAAGCAGAGAGGTAACTGTGGAAAGTATAAACATCTTTAAACTAGGAGCCAGAAGACCCGAGTTCTTGTCCTGATTTTGCCACATTGCATTTATGCTATGTGGGGCAGGGCTTTACTTTCCTCATCCATATAGTGAGAGCAATGATCTCTGCCCTACCTGCTGCAGAGACAAGGTATTTCCCATATTTGAGATGATGATGCATGTGAAGATGCTTTGAAAACTATGACGTGTTTTACAAGCATAAGGTATCAACATTATTATTATCATTAGTATTATAAATGTGGGAACACAGCCCATTTATTGTTTGTGTCTTTATTCAGTGTAAAAGTGTTCATTTATGTGAGTTTGTATGGAGCAGTACATATCCTACCTGTACTGGTCCTGACTTGTGATGCATTGATTTCCAATAACTAGAGGTCTAGTTTTAGGTGATTATAGATATTATGCCTTTAAAAATATTATCTTTGCAAAGTCATTTCTATACCTTCTGGCCCCTTCCCCCAAAACCTTCCCTTATCATGAAGAAAAATAGGTGGACAAAACCAACCAAGAGAGAAACTGTCTGTCTATATTAGCCATATTTGGCATATGCAGTCATCTGGACTCTGGATTCAACAGTGGTAATTCCATTTTGACTGAGTTCAGTTAACTTATTTTTTTTAATTTACATTTTGGTGGGCATTCTATATATTGTTCCCCTGGCTCTGCTTGCTTTGTGCTATATCAGTTAAAAAAGTCTTCCCATGATTCTCTAAATTCTTCATATTTATTTCTTGTAGCGCAATAATATTCTGTTACATACACGTACCACAATCGCTTCAACCATTCCCCAGATGCTGAGTACCCACTTCATTTCTAGCTGCTATGGAAAGTCTTGCTTTGAATATTTTGGTTTATATGCGACCTTTTTTTAAATTTCCTTGAAGTGCATATATATCTAGTAGTGGGATTGCTGGGTAAAAAGTTGTGGAAAATTTAGTAACTTTTCTTGCATAATTCCAAATTGTTTTTCAGAATGTTTGGATCAGATTTTAACCCCCATAAAAGTGTATTAGTGTGCCTGATTTCCCACAGTCCTTCTAGCATCAACTATTTTAATCTTTGGTATTTTTTGCCAATTTTACAGGAGCGAGGTGAAAAGTCAAGAGTTGTTTAAAGCTGCATTTTTCTTATGTCAGAATCACAGTATTGAGAGTTGGAAAGGGCTTCAGTCTCCATCTAGTACAATTTGTGCCCCAAAGGAATAGCCAGTATAACATACCTGAGAAATGATTATTGTAACCATTAATATTTTATAATTAGCATTGATTTAGCACTTTAAGATTTAATAACTCTGGGAGGTAGGCACTAGTATTACCCCCATTTTACAGATGAGGAAATTAAGGACAATAGACTTGCAAGTCAGTGACTTGCCCAGAGTCACAGTCAGGATTCTAACTTGTCTTTCTGACTCCAAGTCCTTCACTCTATCCTCTGCTCCATCTAACATTTCTCCTTTTGAAAACTGTCTTCATATGCTTTTCCCACTTACTTATTAGGGAAGATGTGATGCTTTTGTGCTATAGAACTGTAGAATTGTGGGATAGAAATTGATGATCTCTCAATTCCCTCCTGGCTCAGAATCTGTTATCCTATGAACTTTGCGTGAATCAATTTGCTTTGTGGAGCTTTGCCCCAGTATCTAGAAGATTTTTGTTATGCCTCCCACCTTTAGGATTTTGATCTGTTTTAATGGGAACATTTAGGATTCGATTGTTAATATTAAGATCTTTTTTTCCTCTCTACCTTAACAAAGGAATCTCTGGCCACAAATCTCTAGTCATATATCCATACCTATATCTATCTAACTCTATTTCTATATATCTGCTATGAAGATATATATATATATATGTATGTATATATGTGTGTGGATATATATGCATATATATTATATATGCTAAAATAGGTAGGCATTTCATTTAGAAATGAACTGAAGCAGTTTATCTAAATTCAGAATGATCTCAAAAGGGTTCCTCTAAATCAGGGCGACTTGAAACATAATTTCACAAACACATATGCATATATGTGTATGTGTGCATACACACATATGCATATACACACATATATAAATGTGCTATTTGATTATTGGTCATATAGGAGAAGGCAACCTGGTTTATATTCCTGTATTCTTCTTTGTCATATGGTTGTATAGATGTTAGCAGTAAATGAAGGTAGTTGTCATTTTTTAATTTAATTTTATTTTTTGTGCTTTTTTATAGGGGGAAAGGCAGGGCAATTGGGGTTAAGTGACAAGGTCACATGGCTGGTAAACATCTGAGGCTGGATTTGAACTCAGGTCCTCCTGACTCCAGGACTGGTGCTCTATTCACTGTGCCACCTAGCTGCTCCAGTAGTTGTCATTATTAATACCTGACTATGAGCCCCATAAAATCAAGCCATGTGAGCAGTGTTAGAAGAACAGCTCACGTTATCTCAAATATGCTAAGGAAACAGAGAAAAATGATTACTTTTTAACTCTTGGAAGTTTAGTCTAGGAAGCAAAAAGCAGATTACAGAATACAGATAAAACTTGTTTTTTGGCTTAAATAAAATGATTATTGGGAACTTCAGTTGTCTTTTAAAGGGAAGCTATGTTGCTAAGATATTCAGTTTGGAGGTCACAAATGCAAATATGTCTCAAGAATGATTGTTTAAAGAGTCAAGGAAAGGACTTGGGGTTCGGCATTTGTGTTCTATGTTATATTTGATAATCTCATTTTTTTTTATAGTGGATAAAGAGATGGGACAGAAGGTTATTGGAGCAATGCACCAGAGACCTGGACAAAGACGTTTGTGAGGTCTTTGAGGTCAGTGACTGTGTCTTCTCTTTTCTTTATATATCCAGGGATTAACACAGTCAATGCCTGCCACATAGTAAGCATTCACCAGATACTTGTTGATTATTTGGTTACTGAATTACCAATAAATGCCTTTCCCTCACTGCATATCATCCTTGTCTTTGCTGCTCACTATGTTGGACCAGGAAAAGCAAGAGGTAGAGATGGAGTCCACTGGAGAGGTGTTCCCCTCCAATTAGATTCATACTTAAAAGAAAATTTTAATGTGGGTTTCCATGCACAATTGCTTAAAAGTAATTGTTTGCTGTGCTTTTAGCAGGATTGCTGATTTTTAAAACTGGTAATTTCAAAATTTCCTTTTGTACATTGTTTGTTGCATTTCATTTGGGTAAGATAAGGAGACTAGGTCAGGCTCATTGTAATTTATTGTCAGCTCCATTTCCTGGTTCTCACACACACCAGACTGACATTGTTGTGTTTGGATTCACAATATCACAGGGGGATGTTTATGTCCCCACCCAGACAGCTGTGTTCATTGAAATAGAAGGAATGATGACGATGTTTATTCCCAGACTAGTTAAACACGAAGCCCCTAGTCTCTCTAAAAATAGGTAGCCATTTCATTTAGAAATGAACTGAAACAGTTTACCTAAATTCAGAGTGACCTCAAAAGGGTTCCTCTAAATCAGGGCGACTTGAAACAGAATCTCACATTATTTTAGGGATGTCTGAACAACAGTTGACTGAACTAGTTCATCTTTGGCATTTTGCATTTTGGGCTTCTGGCACAGTCAGCAAATTCTGAATCACAAGTTAAGAGACTCTTTTTGTGTCTGTCTTCTGACTTGGCCAAATCTTGGAAGCCTCAGATGTACCCAAGTCTTTTCTCAAGAGATGTTTAAATCAGGGTGCTTGGATGAAGGCCTGAACTCTGACCTTCTCTGAGGCTTTTTCAGGATAGACTTTAATCCCAAGTCATTCTAAGCTTATTTCAGAATAAAGCAAAGGAAATGGGTACTGAGGACTCTATTTTCCAGTAAAAGGTCTTTTTTTGAACTGGTCCACAGGGAAGCAAATTAGGTCTCATTAGAATTATTATTAAAATTGGTGGGCAGAATGCTATCTATTACCAGAGAGAGAACTGATGAACTTTGAATTCAGACTGAAGCATTTTTGCACTTTATTTTTCTTGCTTTTTTGCTCACAACATTGCTAATATAGAAATATGATTTGCAGCACTGCATATATATATGTAATGAGTGTTACATTCCTTGCCTTCTCAGTGGGTGGAGAAAGGGGTGTGGGGGGGATTGAAAAGAAATATTTGAAAGAAGTAAAGAAAACAATGTTAGGAAGATTTTTTTCCTCATGCTCCCTATGTCCTACTTACAGGATAAACTCAAAGCATCTCTGTACATTTAGCCAGACCTTGTGTTAGTGAAGAGCTGGTTTCCACAGACTCTTTGATTATCCTTCCCACCCCCATTTCTAGAGATTCTGGAGGGACTTCTGGGCCAAAAGTCTTGCCTCCCCATCCCTTTTGTCCTCAGGTTCCCACAAATTTCTCAGGTTCATCAACAGTGAACCTGATGATCTGCCATGAGCTGCTGGAAGAGATTGTTTTGAGAGAAAGAAAAAAAGAGAACAACACAGAGGAATTTAATCTTATTAGACAGGAGAGAACCTTCCTTTGTATAATCTCAGTGATTTATTTATTTTTCTTTTTGGAGGGCAATTGGGGTTAAGTTACTTGCCCAAAGTCACATGGCTAGTAAGTGTGTCAAGTGTCTGAGGTCAGATTTGAACTCGGGTCTTCCTGACTCCAGGGCCGGTGCTCTATTCACTATGCCATCCAGACGCCCCAATCTCAGTGATTTATTTAAAAATACATGTGTACATGCATGTGTAGATGTTCACACCCACAATTATGAGTCTGCTTCTAGAAGTCTGTGATGATGTTTAACGGAAGGGACCTTCCCTCAATTCAGAGGATGTACAGGTATTCTGTGACTATTTCCTATCCACTTACGGGTGGCAAATAAAACTTTTTACCTGGCAGCTGATCAAGGACTGAACATGCATACACAAGGCTCTAATAGAAGAGCTCCAGATCTTTCCTGATGATTATGGAGATAAGAACTGATGGGAGGGAGTCATAGAGTCAATGGCCTACTCTCTTAGGAGGACCAACATATTATTTTCAAACATGGTGCTTTGGTCTCTGTTGTGCCCATTTTTTCCTCCTACTGTGTTTCCCCGATAATAAGACCTATCCCGAAAATAAGCCCTCCCCTTACTGTGCAAGATTCCTCTAAAATAAGCCCTCCCCCGAAAATAAGCCCTATTGAGATTGCTACTGTAGTGAAGGTGATCCCGTGCGCTACATGCTACATTACGGTACCCTCTGTATGCACCGCCCCCCCCCAGGTGAAACGCACTCCGCGCTTCGAGCTGCATCCAATCAGAGCTGCAGCAGTGAGTGCGTCATCCTGTTCTTCCCCAGTGATTTGCTTGCTGGCACCATTGACAGCAGTGCCGCAGAGGGGAGCTGAGGCAGGACAACATAAAAACCCGGTATGTAAGAAGTCGTGACTTGGGTGAAGAAGTCATGGGATAAAATTACTGACAGCTGTGTCACCAAGGCACTATGAGCAGGTTACCTGGACAAGACATATTCATTTAAAGAGAGCTATATTGCTGGACATGACAGATTGGGTCCACTTCTTCTGAAGGAAATGGAGGTGCAAGACATCCAGAACGGAATTCAGGGTATGGACACTTATGATGATGTTGAAGAAGATGACATGATCATTATTGAATAAAGATACATTTTTTTTGTTCACATTTACCTGTTTATTAAAATTGCTGTCAATGTTCATTAAAATAAGCCCTCCCCTGAGAATAAGCCCTCTGGTGTTTTTCTGTCCAAAAAAATTAATAAGACAGTGTTTTATTATCGGGGAAACACGGTAGCTGAATGAGAATGAAAGGGTGAATGGAAGAAGTTTCAACGTGGTGAGTTCAAAGGGTTGAAAGAACCACCCGGGGTCCAACACATCCCATCTAGGAGAGGGGAGAGTGTGGCACAATTGGGAGGGATATAGTTAGCTTCTGTTTTGATACAGTTTCTTTGTAGGAATCCCTTTGTAAGAGCTAATAGATGTTAATTGTTTATTGGTGATATAGAAGGGATAGCAACTGCTTAAGTGATACTAGGGAGATTTAGCAGATGGGCAAAACCAGATTGAGGGTAACCGAGGGGTCTCAAACCCTTTGGTAAATTAGGGGGTGTCTACCCAGGCATGTGAAGACTTCCCCTGGTGAAATGGGCAAATGAGAACAATTTGTTCCAATGGCCACGAAAGTGGTTGAAGCAGGCGCTGTAGAGCGCTTAGAGCTTGGTTAGACATCAAAGACACCAAGGTGATGCATCCCAAGCCATCACCAGTCATCTTGACTTTGTCTTGCCACTGGGCTTTGATGACTCTGGAAGAGAGAGTGAGGCCAAAGACTTCTGTAACTGTGCCTCATTTAAATCCAATTTATGTATGAATCAGAAAATATCAGAAAATGAATTAGATAAAAATATTTTACCTATCTCAAAGTCCTATGGTGACAGGCAAGTAGCAGATGTGGGTACTCTGGGAGCTGTTGTCACAATCCTGCACACAGGTGGCCCAGGCCATAGGGTCTTCTCACTGGAAGCAGCAGTGGGATTCAGCAGCCCCCTGAGCAGCCTTTTAAGGATTGCACTGCTCACCTCCTGGTGTGAAGAAGGGGCTAGAAACAGTGACCTAAAATTGTCTGCTTTACCCAGCCTTGACCTGCTTATTGAGGCAGGTGAGGATTCTATCCTACAGTCAAAACACAAAAAAGTACAAAAACTTCTGCAGAGATGATTTCACTCACCATCAGTACATAGAATGTATGCACACTTATGCACAACACGAAATCCTGTAGAACTGATAGATGAAGAGCTCTTGTTGTAAGAGCACTTGGCAGGTTTTATATCCAAATAGGAGCCCTGAATGAAACACGGATTGATTCTGTGCTGCTTTTGCTAATTTTGGCCCAACAATTAACACCAATAAAACACAGGTTCTTACTAGCCAGTACCACACCATCTATACTTGGAACCATTGGTTACAGAAAATGTAGAAGTTTTGAATACTGTGGATATGTTCACTTACCTTGGCAGTACACTTTCTAGGGATGTACATGTAGATGATGAGATTGATGCACATATTGTCAGAGCTAGCTCAGCGTTTGAGAAACTCTGAAGGAAAGTGTGGGAAAGAAGAGGCTTTATTAACCTGCCTACCAAACTGAAGGACTATAGAGCCATCGTGCTAACCTCATTATTGTATACCTTCGAAACCTGGAAAGTATATCAGCACCGTGTCAGCAAACAGAATCACTTCCCTTTGAATTGCCTTAGGAAGATTCTGAAGATCACCTGACAAGATAAGGTTCCAGACTCTGAGGTCCTTTGGCTAATCGCCAAGCATTCAAACTCTACTTGCAGAGAGCACAACTCTGATGGGCTGGCCATGTTGTTAGAATGCCAAATGCATGTTTGCTAAAAGACTATTTTACAGAGAACTCACACAAGGAAGGTGCTCACATAGTAGTCAGAAGAAGCAATTCAAGGACACGCTCAAGGTGTCTCTGAAGAACTTTGGAATCGATTGTCTGATATGGGAGTTGCTGGGGAAAGACTGCCAAGCATGGTGTGCCTGCATCCAAGGAGCTTTGTTCTGTGAGTGAAGCAGAACCACCTCAGTGCCTAGAATGTAGTAGGTGACTGATATATTAACCAACTGATCTTGTTAGTTCTTTCATTTTATAAATGAGGAAACTGAGATCCAAGGAACCTTAGTGACTTGTAGTTAATAAATAGATCATGCAAATAACCAAGCCAAAATTTGGAGCCAGGGGCTCTGACTCCCATTCCAGCCCTCTTCCTATTGTGTCACACTTTCTCTACTGTGGAGGCCCTTTTAGAAATAGCAACATGAGGCAAAATGGGTTTTCCAGAGTAGAAAAAAAGATTGTGCATGTGTTTTCTCTATGGGAATGGTAAGGGAAGAAGTGTGGTTTCAATCCTAAATCAAAATGTTTAGAAGAACATGCTTGTTCAATCCTTCCACCAAAAGAAAAGAAGGAAATGGTCTTACTCATGATACATAGAACTCTGGTCTATTTTTTGATGTGGTTGAAAAATTAAAGGACATGACCTCTAATAATTTTCTAACTGTTTTTATTTGTTCTTTTTTGAGACTGCTCATCCTGCTTCTAGTTAGTTGGGTCTCTGGGAAGGAAGAGGGAGAAATGAAGAGAAAGATGTAAAGAGGGAAAGAAGTTCCTTTTCTCATTCAGTAGCCAATCTTCTACCCCAAATTACTAAAATATTCATTCAAAAATATACAAAAGGATCATAGACATTGGAAATGGGAAAGAATAATCTGGTCATCTAGCTTTCCCCCTGGGGACCAGTGGAACATCTTTTTGTAAATTCACCATGTCTTTTCCCACTCCAGACTAAAATGACCCCTTATATGAGGCTTCCATCCCACCCCTTGGGATATGTTTCCACTCTCATAAATCTTTCCATAAAGACAATTTTAGGAAAAAAGGGCCTTTTTTTTTTTTGGTTGTTGTTCTTACAAGGGAAGTTCCAGATGGGAGGCTGCCTGTGCAACTGAATTACTGCCTAGAGGGAAGTGGTCTTCTGAGCTTATGGGTCCGGGGACATAGAAAGTCCTTCCAGAAGGACTCCACTTTGTGAAAATCCTCCAGCTGCTGGGAACTAGACAGCATCACTAGCGCAGATCCTATAATAGCAAGCCCTCTGCTGTTGCTGGAGTCCTTTGAGTATCCAGCGTTAGGGTATCTGATGTATTATCATGTTATGGTGGTTTAAATCCAGGGACACCAAAAACTGTTGAGGTGGGGGCTTTGCCCACCAAAAACTGTTGGGGTTTCATGATATGTTGTGGTGGAACCATCTCAAAGAATTCAGTCAGACCACCTCTAATCCAAGTACAGGCATTTATTGAGATAGATGCCTCTCACGAAGTGGGCTAAGTTCCAAGAGGAACCAGCAGCTTTAGAGAAAGCAAGATGGATTTTTATAGGGCAAAGATGCAATTACACAACAGAAATTTACATGGAATACAGGAATATCATTAATATTAAAAAGGCAGGAGGGGTTTGTTAAGGGATTAGGTAATGGAGGAGGGGTTTGTTAACTGGACTAGGTAATGGAGCAGGGGTCCGGTCTATGGTTCGGTGGTTGAAAACATTCTGGTCATTCTGCCCTCCATCTGGCTAGCTATTGTGGTCCTGTCTTGGGCTAGATGGGTGATGTGATTGTGGGTGAATACAAGAACACACCTGTTTCTGTGGGAGTGGGTCTGGGGGCAGTGACCAGGGGCTGGGGGCAGCTTTATTAGGATTCTATCAATGTCACTCCCTTGCCCAGGATTTATAGAAGTTTCCTCTTGTTTATCATATCGAATCAAACTCCTCTTCTTAGCTTTTAAAGACCTTCATAATCTGGTCCCATTCTATCCATACAACCTCATTCCATAGCACATGTACCCTCCCCTTCCAGTCACACAGGTCTCCTGACTTTCTCATCTACACTGAGCTCACTCCGACCTCCAAGTCCTTGCTCCTGCTCTTTCCTCCACACTAGGAATATTTTTTAAAAAATCCAGCTCATGTTCTACTTTCTACTCCATGTCAGCTGGCACCGAACTCTTCCATCACTTAATAGTCTATAGGAAACAATTTAAATTCTAATTGCTTTCCAGTTTCTTCATGTTTGTTAATATTGTCTCAACAAAATAGTGAGCTCCTGTAATGGGAATGGGAATTTGAAGATGTTCCCTGCCCCTTAATAGACCTAGGGGGGAATTTGAAGATCTTCCCTGCTTTGAAAGTAAACTCTGCCCCCTAGGGCTCAGAGGAAGCTGGGTCAGAGAGCTAGTCTGACAGTTGCAGAGAGTTGGAGAAGGAGGAGCTCATTAAAGAGATAGAGGATTTTGTGAATAACTATTGGTCTTGTATTGGTTTGTGGGAAGGCTAAAGGATGCCGTGGCTCTCAGCGTTATTATGGCCTCTGAATATCTTTGGTACTTCGGCTTACTGGTTTTGGGATTTGGTTTTCTAGTGTCTAAATAAATCCTTCAACTTTATCCTTTATCTGGAGAGTGTGACATATTTTGCAATTGAACATCACAACAGTTATAGTTGCCGTCTCCATTGTGATTGTGGGTGCTGTAAATATTGCATTAGTGCTACGGCTCCTTAAGGTGTGGGAAGCACATTTTATACTTTTATAGAGCACAGCCATCAACCTTAGGTACATACTGAAAATGGACATTCAGTTGGACCCATAATAGGATAGGAAAGATAGCCTTTGGGATATTTCAAAGTTTTTTTTCTCCCAGAAATAGAACCATCTTTTTAATATCCACATTTTTCTAGTATTGTTATATATCTATTAGTCATGGAACACTTAAAAAATCTCTGAAGAATTGAAAATGGGTGTCAGTGCACATTTGTAACCTATATCAAATAGTTTACCATCTTAGAGAGGAGAGAGGAGAGGGAGAAAATTTGGAAGTCAAAATTTTATAAAAAAGAATGTTAAAAATTGTCTTTACATGTAATTAGAAAAAATAAAATACTATTTAAAATAAATAGCAAAATAAGCAAAAATTAAAAAAAAGGATATCAGTCAGATGGCATGAATGGTAAATTAGGGTAGCAGTAGCATATGACAGATAAGGAGTTACAAGAAGAAGAATGAATGAAGGATGTTATCAAAAAATGCTTGGTCTAAAAATACTTGGTCATAACCAGTGGACATTTGTTCAAATGCTCTATTGAGGTTCCAATAATATTAAAAGAAAGTCAGGAAGGCCCTCAGAATATTGGATAGCTTCACTATGAAGAACTTATGTGGAAGCACATAGATTAGTGTTGGACAGGTTGAGTAGACATGGGTGGGTTGTGATCTGTGTGATTTAAAGAAATCACAGATATTTTTTGTGCAGTGCAAAGTACACTTTCAACAAATATTTTTTGACCAACTGATTAAAATCAGGTGCATCTTCAGTTGTGCTCAGTCATACAAAACTAATCTGTTTCAGACTAGTGGTTATGAGTCATATAAAGAGAATAGGAGTCCTTCATTCTCAAAGAATTTATGACGGTACAGGTAAAGAGTGAGCTTTATATTTTTTTCTCCTTTTGGGTAACTGATCTGTGGAGCTGTCAGAAAATGCAAGGGTAGGTAGTGCCAGGTGTGGTAGGATCAGGAGAAAGTTTGTTTTTATCACCCATTTCTTTATAGAAGAAGAAAGCTGAGATGAACCATGATATAATAGGAAACAGGATGGCCTGAGAGAAAGGTTTTGTACAACTTAAGGCTAATTTATGTTCAAAGTGGCAAATTATAAGGTATTTTATACCTTATATTGCATGCAAAATGAGGTTCTAAACAGAGACTTCTAGATACAGATCCCACTTGCTTGCTCTCATCTTATCTCTTCTCCTCCCATCATGGCTCCTCCTTGTCTCCTTCCCCATAACAAAAAAAAGAGGTCCAGAGACTTTGAAGTAGAGAAGATGCACTGTGAGTCCAAGTGTTCATATACCTAAAGGTGGAAGAGATTTAGAGGTCATTTAGTCCAACTCTTTTATTTTGCATACGAGGGAACTGAGGCCCAGGTGAAGTTAGGAGATGCCCACGGTCATATAAACTTGAAGTGGCAGATCTAGGATATGAGCCCAGGTTGTGTTTAAGTCATTTATTTTACTGTGCCATGATGGGTACTTGTCAGATATTCCCTCTTTATAGAGAAACAAAGGTTAATGGCAATTTTCTGGTAGCTGCTCACTCCCAGCATTGATGGAAGTCCATTCACTGGGATTTTTGAATCATCAACTGGCTTCATCAACAAAGAATTCTTTTTCATGTACAGGTTGGACTGGATGGTCTAAACAGAGCTGAAGTTAAAGTCACAAAACCTGTGTTTGAAGCCTGGTTCTGCTAGCTGTGTGATCTTAGTCAAGTCATATACCTTTCCTCATCTGTAAAATAAGAGGATTTGACAAGATGGTCTCTGAGGTTCTTTCCAGCTCGAAATTGATGGTTTTGTGGTGCCTTCCAATGCGGAAATTCTATAAAAAAAGAGGCTCCTCAGTCCCTTAGGCATCTTTCTTACTGGTTGTTCCTATGTATAAAGTTTGTTATTCAGGGCTCTAGTACTTCCATTTAGATTTGTGGCTCCTTAATGGGATGAGAAGGGACTGTGGAATTTCCCCATACCCAGAGCAGAGTCCTGTACCTGTTGAGCTGAAAAGTCTTAGTCACTGGTAGATGTTTTTATGGGCATCTTGGTTGCCTTCTAGCTGCTGTGGTAATCACAAGTAGTCCTTACAGGCATTTGCTTTCTTAGTCCTTAAGGTTTTTGTTCACTGTGCCTTATCTCAATAATGGACACCTTCCCCAGGAGAACTATGTTGTAAAGGACCCCAAACTGTGTTTTCAATCATATTTGCAAATTTTTCTGTTTTGATGATATCTTAAATCAGTTCTAGACAAAAACCCAACCAAACCAACATAACCCACAGGTTTTTAAAAGAGAAATTGCTTCATTTCAGAACCCAGGGGAATGGATTACTTTGGTCTTTAGTCATGTCTTTCATGGTGTCAAAGTGATCATAACCTGGGAAGGAGAATGTGTGATTGCCTTACAACCAGGGCAAATGTGACTTAGAACATGACCTTATTGTTTCCAGACAGCCAGAGCAGGCTAAGTGTTGCCTTATAAACTGGCTAAAACAGGAGTGGAGAGGGAGGCACTCCACAGAGGAGAGTGGGCAGCCCCCAATCACACTTCCATTCTACTTAGTTCAAAAGGCTCCTGCTATTTTGACTTTGTGGAGTGAGACACCAGAGCTCCCGGAATGGAAAAACAGTTACGGCTTTCCTATCTGTGGATCTGGGTGTTATAGTGGCAGAGAGGGATACATGATCCTATGGGCAGGAATCTCAGCCAGACTCTAAAGCTGAAAGGTGCCGCAGAGATGAAGGAGACTGGGTTGTATGTGAAGTCCAAAACCCTCTAGGGGAGAGTGGGTAGAGAGGGGGGAGATCTACCACCTAGTTAGTGGTCCCAGCACTTGTCAATGGTTGAGCCATTAAATTATGTTCACCTGGAGTTTGGGGCCTGACTTCTCAGCTAGAGAAAGTCCCACACTGTCAGTTAATACAAGGGAAGGGGGAGGTGGGAGTTGGGGGTAGGGAGGGTAACCAGAAAATCAAGCTTATTTCCAAGAAGAAAAAAAAAAAGGACAATGCTGGAGCCACCTGTGCAAACCTGTAAAAGAATGGAGAGTTTTTTAGGCAAGCAGGCTGATAAACAAAAACAAAGCAAACTAAACATACTTACATAAAACCCCAGTACACAAACACACCCCAATCCAAACACCTTATAATAAAAGGATTCCAGAATTAGAGGGAACATTAAGGTTATGTAGCAATAATAACAATGATTAGCGATGGCATTTATAGAGTTTGTAAAGGGCTTCTACAACTGTTTTCTACTATTTGCTTCATTTGGGGGAAAATCCTTCTTCCAGTTCAGACTGTTACGTGTAATGTAATTTCTAATCTTAAAGAACTGCCAGGAGCACTGAGATCAAATGACTTACTCAAGGTCACATAACCAGTGTATGTTAGAAGCAGGACTGGAATGCATGTCTTTATGACTCGAAGATTATTTCTCTCTGTCTCTGTCTCTTTATCCTCTGCTACCAACAACCTAGAAACCCTATGAAGGAGGTGCCAGCAGAAGGCTTAATACATCTGATATTAAGGCACCCAGACCAATTGGCCTGCTCACTCTTTGTAGGTTGTTGTTGAAAAACAGCAAAGCTAGCAAATGCTCTTACTTTGGCCACTATTCGATTGTTCTGCTATGATTCCTTAGCCTTGATGACTGTGGACAATTTCTCACAGAACAGCAATAATCCCTTTCTATCATTGTCTTACAATCTTTTTTTGACTGTAAGAGTCAGGACCCAATACTAAACCTCTGGCCACATGTGGATATTATGTTTTTTTTGAAGGGGTGGTGGGTGGGGAATTGATTCTGAATTCAAATGTTTCTGAAGGAAGTGGTTTTATCCATTTTGCTCCATGTTTTCAAAGTTCTGTCTACCTCAGTTAGGAGCAGTCCAGCTATTTAGTTAACAGTTCATTTGTATGGGGATAGAGGTGAGTGACAGAGATCATGCTACACTTTGCTTTTACCTCAGAGAGAATCATTCCTCTTCTCATTGGAGAAAAATGACTGTAATGGCTATTGTTTGATATTTATTTCAGAGAAACACATGCACCCAGCTTGGAGCCTGACAGATCCTTCAGCAGCAATGTGATTGTCTCACCTTCTTCCTAAGTAAAAAAGCAGGGGAGCCCACAAGCCTAGTGAAGACAGACACTAAGTTGGTCCAAGGTTAGTCCAGGGTTAGTCTGAGGTCACATTTTACTAGAATAATATCAGCCAGGAAAGTTCTATGATTTCATCACTGTAGGAATGCCCTTTAACAGAACACAGATTGTGACCACCTATGATTTAGTACCACTAAGTTCAGGCTTTTACAACTCATAAAAAAGAGAGATTATAAAACAATTACAAGGGATGCTTTTATGAAGACTTGCCCACAGTCATTGAGGCTAATGAATTATGGAAGGCAGGGTTTCACAGTGGCAAAAATAAGAGTTTGCCTGAGTTAAAGTAGTGGACTAGCATTACAAAATTAGCAAGAAAGTGTCAGATGTGGAATTTGAACTCAAAACCCAATCGTGACTTCCTAGCCACTAGAACACGGTGCCATTACCTTGAGGACAGGGACTGTTTCATTTTTGCCTTTGCATCTCTAGTGCCTGGCACATAGTGCAATTTAATAAACACTTGTTGAAAGAGTTTGTTTCTAACTATATCCATGATTTAATTGATATATGCTATTTCCAATCAGGAAACTCCCTTTACCAATGGAGGTTGTTACCTGTAATGCAACTTATTGTCTTAGAGAATTGAACTTAGAGAATTGTTCCTTCAAGAGTAGCAATGAGATTAAATGACTTGCCCAAGATAACATAGCCAGTCTGTTAGGAGAGGCAAGACTTGAACTTAGGTTTTCAAGATTACAAGGTTGGCTTTCTATGTATTATATCAGGCTGCCTCTGGGCTAGAATTATATATATATATATTTTTTGGTTAGGCAATGGGGGTTAAGTGACTTGCCCAGGGTCACATAGCTATAAGTGTTAAGTGTCTGAGGTTGGATTGAACTCAGGTCCTCCTGACTCCAGAGGTCAGTGCTCTATCTATCTCCTATGCTACCTAGCTGCCTCACTAGAATAGCATTTCAAAGAAATTGTCAGCCCTATCAAGAAACCCTGAAAGCAAGAGGGATTTCAAAGGTTCTCAAAAAATCCTTTCCCCCCTCCATTCTCTCCCACTTAAGACAACTAAATATGAACTTTCTCTTTTGAATCAGTAGCAGTTTTAGTTTTATTTTTTGCTAATGACATTGATGGCGTGCCACAGCAGCTTGTCTCTATTGGAGCAAACTAATCCAGTTTCCTAGGTCATAATCAGGACTCTAGTTACTGCATTAGAGAAATAGTAGAAGGCAGTTTAGTTGGAATGCCTGCAGCATGAACAAACTTTCTGCTCAGGCACTGTTTCTGAAAATCTTCCAAAAGAAATGTGAGCTAGCGTGGCCAAAGGTTATCTGACCAAGAATTCATGTAGTGAGTGGACAAGGTGTTGGACTCAATGTCATGAAGTCCTTGGGATCAAAGCCTACCTTAGATACTTCCTAGCTTTGTGACCCTGAGCCAGTCACTAAACCCTCTGAGCTTCAGTTTCTTCATCTGTAAGATGGAACAATAACACCTACCTCCCAAGGTTGTTGTGAGAATTGCATGAGGTCATGTATTTATTTTACATGTAATTGAGAAAAAAATAAAAGAAAAAAGCCCTAAAAAAGAGATAATTTATATGAAGCATTTTGCAAATCTTAAAGCCTATATAAAAGTCTCTTGATCTTAATATGTCTTTAATTTCACTAAGAGAAAGGATGTGCTTTATAGTGGGGGGAGAGAGAGAGACAGAGACAGAGAGAGACAGAGAGACAGAGAGAGAGACAGAGAGACAGAGAGAGAGACAGAGAGAGAGAGAGAGAGAGAGAGAGAGAGAGAGAGA
>NW_027186304.1:93678394-93739042 GCF_028583685.1 Petaurus breviceps papuanus | reverse complement strand
CAGAGACAGAGAGAGAGAGAGAGAGAGAGAGAGAGAGAGAGAGTGAAGGGCTCAGAACTCAAGGAGACCTGAGTTCACATCCAGGGGGCACAGTGGATTACAGCAGTGTGCCTGGAGTCACAAAGACCTGAGTTCAAATTCTGCCTTAGATGCTGCCTAGCTATGCAGCCTTGAGCAAGTCACCTCACTACTGTTTGCCTCAGCTTCCTCAGCTGTAAAATAGGGAAATCATAGGCTCTCCTTTCCAGGGTGGTGAGGATCAATGAGTTAATATTCGAAAAGCACTTAGCAGAGTGCCTAGCACATAGTAGGGACTTAAAAGACAATCATTTCCTTCCTTCCTTGGTAAAAGGAGTCTTAAATCAGAAGTTACCTACAGTGATGGTCCAAAAAAGAGAGGAGGGTGAGGGGGGAGAAAGAGACACAAAGAAATATAGAGACAGAGAGAGGAGTGACGAGTCATCTTAAGGCCATCTGCACTTCACCAGGAGTCATCTTCAGTGCTTAGCTCAGGGCCTGGCACATAGTAATCACTTAATAAATGTTGATTGATTAGATTGATTGAACCTGACAACTAGCAAATACTTCCTAGTTTTTTACTTTACAGTAGGAAATTTCCAGTGGCTATACCTCACCTGACCCCTTGCTGCCCTGTTCTCTATGATTTCTCTTCTGAACCTATGTCAGCATAAATCTTGGACAAAACATTTTGCTTGGATTCTTTCTCCTTGGTTTCTGGGCTCTCATGGCCCCTTGTTTCGATTAGGACAATTTGTTACAGTACATGGCTGATTTTGGCTCTAAAGGGTTCATAGCCAACATGAGTCTTGCTGAGATATGGTGATAACCCATTATGATTTTTAAGACAAGGAGGCACAGTAAGTTTATCATGCTGGGAATTCCCTGCTGATAACCTTCTCACAAAGATAAGAGCTCTAGCTTTGCCAAGATAGAATTTTGGTACCACATTTTTCTCTGTCTGTTTCAGAAGGACACAAGGGTGGGACTTAGTGGCAAAGAACACTTGGGACTAGTGGGCCAAAAAACCCAAGACTTTATCTTTCTTTCCTGCTCATAAATAGAAGTCTCCCAGATAAGTGAGAAATAACTGAGCTTAATGTGGAGTATTACTGGTCTATTATATCTACAGGGCAACTTGGTGGCACAGTGGATGGAATGTAGGACCAGGAGTCAGGAAGATTCATTTTCCTGAGTTCAAATCTGGCCTCAGACACTTACTAGCTGTGTGACCCTGGGCAAGTCACTTAACCCTGTTTAACTCAGTTTCCTCATCTCTCAAATGAGCTGGAGAAGAAAATAGCAAACTGTTCCAGTATCTTTGCCAAAAATTCCCCAAATGGAGTCATGAAGAGTAAACCTGACTGAAAAATAACATTCCTAAAAAATAAAATATCCTAAAGGATAGCATGGAATAAATAAATTTGCAATCACTGGAGAGAATAAGAGTTTTTCTGTGAAGAAATGAAGCATGATTTTCTGTTAAAACTAATCACTGTTCTGATAGGAAAAAGCAGTATTTAATTTCTTTTTTTCACAACATAGTATAATAAAAAAGATGAATGCATATGAAACTGCAAATCTATCATGTACTTGCTATTCCTTTAAATATGTAATAAAGTTATGCAAATTCCCCCTCCCACTGTCTAGAAATGGCTACTATTAGACATAAATGTGTATACACACACATATATAATAATTCTAAGTACACTTCTGTTTATCAGTTCTTTCTCTGGATGCAGATAGTATCTACCTTAATATGTTTTTTTTGTCATTAATTTGGGTATTTATAATAGTCATAATTACTTAGTTGCTCAAAGTTGTTCTTAAAACAACATTGCTATTACTATATAAAATGCTCTCTTGCTTCTGTTCATTTCACTGTTCATTATTTTGTGCAAGTTTATCCATGTTTTTCTAAAATCAATGAGCTAAAAAAATTAAAAAATAAAATCAAGGAGCTCATTGCTTTATGATGGAATACTATTAGATTGGGAATCTGTCTTTAAGTAGCATTGAGTTGGAGGTTCACAGATGTTGGAAGGGGTTTTTGAGGCCGTATAGTCCAGTTCATACTTGAACAATGTTTCCTTCAACTAATATTTGTCCAGCTTTTGAATGAAATCTCCAGTGAGAGGGGATCTATGAGAAAATCTGCTGGCACACCTCAGAGATATTGTGGGTTCAGTTTCAGACCACTACAATAAAGCAAATACCACAATAAAGCAAGTCACACGAACTTTGTGGTTTCTCAGAACATATAAAAGTTATATTTACACTATACTGCAGTCTTTTAAGTATATGATGGTATTATGTCTAAAGAAAACCAAGGTACATACCTTAATTAAAAATACTTTATTGTTAAAAAATGCTAACCATCATCTGAGCCTTCAGCAAGTCCTAATATTTTTGCTGGTGGGAGGTCTTGCTTCAATGTTGGTGGCTGCTGACAGATCAGGGTGGTGCTTGCTGAATGTTGGGATGGCTGTGGCAATTTCTTAAAATAAGACGGCATCAATTAACTCTTGTTATTGACAATTGTTGCATCGATTAACTCTTCCTTTTACTTGAACACTTAGAGGCCATCATAGGGTTATTACTTAGCCTAATTTCAATATTGTTGTGTCTCAGAGAATAGGAAAGAGAATAGATGTGGAATGGCAGGTGGGTGAAGTCAAAACACAAACATTTGTTGATTAAGTCTGCTATCTTACATGGGCAATTCCTGGTGCCACCAAACAATAACAATAGTAACATCAGATATCACTGACCACAGATCACCATAACAGACATAATAATAATGAAAAAATTTGAAAAATTGCAAGAATTACAAAAATGTGACAGAGAGACATGGTATAAGCACATGCTGTTGGAAAAATGACACCAATAGACTTGCTTGACAGAGGGTAGCCACAAACTTTCAATCTGTAAAAAATGCAACATCTGTGAAACACAATTAAATAAAGTCTGCCTGTAGAAATTCTACTTTTGGATAGCTCTGTTCTATTCATGTAAACCATTGTTATAAGATTAGGCCTGATTGTTTTGAGATTATCATGGCAGGTTTAAGGAAGGCTCTCATGCTTATAGAGCATACTTGTGGAAAAATATGGAAAATACCATTTTTCAAAGGTTAGTACAGGTGGCCTTTGTGTCCCCCAAATAATATTTTGTCTAACACCAACTTGTTTTTTCTCCTTAATGATAAATCCCCCAAATAATTTTTTTGCCCTTACCCTTGATATACAACTTGGCCAGTTGGGGTGTGTGTGTGTTTGTGTGTGTGTGTCTATGTGTGTGTTAGCATCTAAAATCAGAGTATAAGAGCCCCATTCTCAGCAGAGCACTTTGGAACACACGCTCCTCTCAGCCACGAGCACATCTTTCTTCTGGAGCATTCCCTTTCTGATGAATTGACCTGTGTCTTTGTGCTTCCCAATACAGCATCATCCTTACATGAGTTATACTCTGTTACCATATATGCCTGAGCTTTGTATCAGATCCCCTTTTCCCTTTTTCTTTCCTTCTCTTCTACATTGCTTTGAATAAAACTTTGGGTTGAACTGACTCCCATTGTTTTACTTATTATTCACAGCAAACTCACACACATCACTCACTCATTAAGGGAGTGTTTTCCTCAGTGTCTCTGCCTGGCCCACAGGCCTTTCCTTACACAGATGCACCGACACTGGGGGAGTATGGTACCTTGAATTCAGTTGTAGAAAGCAACAGTCCATAGGGTAACCCTATATCCATGCAGGAGGGACTCCTTTTTTTCCAGATGACTGTCAAAAATAATAATCTTCTCCCTCTGTCTCTGTCTGTCTCTTTGTCTCTGTCTGTCTCATTCTCTGTGTCTCTCTCTGTCTGTCTCACCCTCCCATGCTCCCTTGGGATGAGACATGTGTGATTTCATAGACATAAGAATCCCCATATAAGGAAACTTCCCAATATAGGTTCACCTTCTCTGTTACTTAGAACCTTAGAGCATTGCTGGGGTGGGGTAGAGTGGGTGAGCTGCAAGGTTCAGTAGCTTTCAAAGGTCACAAAGCCAGTGTATGTCAGACATGGCACTTGAACTTAGGTCTTCTTGACCCTGAGAAGGGGGAGGGGAAAAGCTTTCAAACTTTCTAAACCTGTTTCTTTGTAATTGGACCATTAAAGGAAATGTGTTTCTTGACAGAAATCAAGGTAGATTTCCCTTTTCCAGAGAGGGAACCTCAACTTCAACAAAGTTCTACAGAATGTAACAGTTCACCTTAAAGTCTCAATGGGATCCTTATCATTATGCCTTATGGATTTAGATGAAGCAGAGTTACTTCCCATATTACTTAATCCTTATTGAAAACCCTTCCAGAAGAATAAATCTCCAATCTCCTTTGCTGATCTGCTCTAGCGATTTGGTAGCTTGACTGTCAAACAGTGTCTAACTCCCCACTGTTGACTTCTTTGTTTTTTCATTTGACCATCTGGTAAGATGGTTTTAAATGTACTTGCTATGGTGTTTTTTTTGCAAGGGTGTTGGGAAAATTAATTGTTATTTATAAAATACTTTAAGACCTTTGACTAATTAGCTTTTATAGAGTAACAGCAAGCTGTTTTCTTATTTTGATGTTCTGTTTCACGATTTTTCATAAATGTGCAGTGAAGGATGATGCAGAATTATAAACATAGCTAATATCTGTATAGCATTTTAAGAGTTACAAAGTGCTTCACAACTACCTTGTAGGGGAGGGAGCTACATATATTTTTATAGTGCATATATGTATATATTCACATTATATATTTTATAATATTTACTATATAACATTATCAACTCATAAAATAATATATAATACCATTATATATGAGATGATCTATAAACATGTATATGTATATATAACACATACAAACATACATATTTATGAGAGGCAATGGTAATATTGTGGATAAAAGATCCAGGTTCAAGTGCAATCTCTGATATGTACTGCCTCTATGACCCATGAATGTCCCTAAACATCTCATTCCCCCTACTCCCTCCTGCAATTCCCTAAGCCTATAAGTTACAAAGAATTTGATGAACCACATTGGGGAGTTTCCTTATATGGGAGTTCCTATGTCTAGACAGACAGACAGCTAGATGGAGGATAAATAGATGATCAGGTAGTTAGGTGGCACAGTAGATAAAGAGCACCAGGCTTGAAGTCAGGAAAACTCATCTTCATGAGTTCAAATCTGGCCTCAGACACTTACTAGCTGTATGATCCTGGGCAAGTCACTTAACCCTGGTTGCTTCAGTTCCTCATCTGTAAAATGAGTTGGAGAAGGAAATGGCAAACCACTCTAGGATCTTTGTCAAGAAAACCCCAAACGTTGGGGCGGCCAGGTAGCACAGCGAGTAAGAGCACCGGCTCCAGTGTCAGGACGACCTGGAGATCAAATCCCGGGCTCGGACACTCAGCACCACACCCAGAAATAACTGGCTGTGTAACCTTGAGCAAGTTACTTAACCCTGATTGCTTAAAAAAACAACAACAAACAAACAAAAAAAGAAAACCCCAAACGTGGTCACAAAGAGTCAGATATGACAAAAATATCTTTACAATTAACAGATGATAGCTGTTTGATAGATGATAGATTGTTAGATAAATGATAGATGCCAAATTGATAGATAGATGACAGATGGATGGAGATATACACACATATAGACGCCATCCCCCAGTGGGTCTGAAAAGAAGATGGTACATGAGTATAAGGCTACCTTCCTTTTCCCCTGCCCTGCTTTACCGTCCACCCTGAAGGTGACCTCTTCTCTATGTGTTGGTCACCCTCATTAGAATGTGAACTCCTTGAGAGCAGAGACCATCTAGCTTTTGTATTTGTATTTCCAGCACTTAGCGCAGTACCTGGCACATAGTAAACACTTAATAATCATTCATTCATTCTATATTTTGTAGGGTCTGATTTGGGGACGTCTAGGAAGCCTCTCAGAAATGTGAAGACTTACTCTGATTTCTATGAGAATCCTTTCTTCAACTGATCCATCCTTGAAGAAATAGGTTTCAATGTTTAAAGAGTTTGCATCCCACACTTATCAGATTGGCTAAAATGATAGATGAAGAAAGCAACAAATGTTGGAAGGTATGTGGAAAAATTGGGACATTAATACACTGTTGGTGGAACTGTGAACTGATCCAACCATTTTGGAAAGCAATCTGGAATCATGCTCAAAGAGTTATAAAACCATGTATACCCTCGCCTGGCAATACCACTATTATGTCTGTTTCCCAGGGTGATCAGGGAAAAAGCAGCTCTCACTTTCTTTTAAAAAATATTTATTTATTTTTAGTTTTCAGTATTCATTTTTATAAGATTTTGAATTCTAAATTTTTTCCTTCCTACCCTCCCTCTACCTAAGACGGTGTGTAATCTGATATAGGTTATACATGTACAATCATATTAAATATATTTCCACATTAGTCATGTTGCAAAGGAAAAATCAGAACAAAAGGGAAAAAACCACAAGAAAGAAAAAAACAAAACAAAAAAGGATAGAAAATAGTATGCTTTGATCTGCCTCCAGGCTCCATAGTTCTCTCTGGTCATGGATAGCGTTTTCTATCACGAGTCTTTTGGAATTGTCTTAGATCATTGCATTGCTGAGAAGAACTAAATCTATCAGAGCTGATCATTGTACAATGTTGCTGTTACTGTGTACTATGTTCTCCTGGTTCTTCTCATGTCACTCAGCATCAGTTCATGTAAATCTTTCCAGGTTTTTCTGAAATTTGTCCACTCATCATTTCTTATAGAACAATAGTATTCCATTTACATTCATATACCACAATATTTTCAGCCATTCCCCAATTGATGGGGCATTTTTATAGCAGCTCTCTTTGTGGTGGCAAAGAACTGGAAATTGAAAAGATGCCCATACTCAAATCAGCTCTATGTCAAATATTCAAATGAATTATAAGGGACCTGTGAAGGAAGATGCTATCCACCCTGGAGAAATAACTGATAAATAGAAGTACTTATATTATAGTTTTACATATATTTAAAAATTTGTGTCAAATGGTGGCTTTCTCTAGTGCAGGGTGGAGTGGGTGGGAGGACAGTTTGGAACATAAAATGTAACAAAAAATTAAATTTAAAAAAAGATTTTGAACACTTTTGTCCTTCAGGATGACCTGGTTCAGGATTGGTCCTGAACGAAATTGCAGAAAAGGACTGACCACTACCATTTCTACCTGGTTTACGTATAGCCCCTCACTTTGTTCCCCAACATACCATGTTATGTACACACACTCACACACACACACATCCACACACACACCCCACATTTGGTCTGGACCTGTGAATTCTTTGATGAAGGAAAATCCCAGTGTAGAAACTCTCCACCGATGTAGATTCCAATTCTACTGTAAATTATATCCTTAGAGAGTTATCTGTGGGCATTGAGAGGTTAAGTGATTGGACTCACAGCTAGCATGAATCAGAGGCCAAAACTGAACCCATATCCTTCCAATTCCAAATCTGGTCTTCTGGGTGAAACTCCAGATATTTCTCTAGTAGAAATATCTAGTAGATATTTGTCTCCTTAATTTACAGTTAAGAGAAGTAAAGTTCAGAATTGGGGAAGTGATTTGTCCAAAGCCACAAGGCTAATTGGATCATAGTTGAGCACAGACCTTCTGACTCCCAAGTACAGCACTTTCTCTCACTATCTAGGAAGAGTTATAACATGCATGAAATTGTAAAGTACAATATACAAGGCAACTCTATATTGTTAATGTTTTTTTAAATTTGCTTTTTGGAGGGGGGAGGAAGGGCAGTTGGGGTTAAGTGACTTGCCCAAAGTCACACGGCTAGTAAGTGTTGAGTGTCTGAGGCCGTATTTGAACTCAGTTTCTCCTGACTCCAGGGCCGGTCCTCTATTCATTGTGCCACCTAGCCACCTCCTATATTGTTAATGTTAATGGGGTCACAGGTCATAGCTTTAGACCTGAAAGAAACTTAAGGCCCATCTAGTTCAACATCTTCATTCTATAGATGAGGGAACTGAGGTCCAGGATGTTTATTGAAAACAAGTATTCTCATCGTGGCTTGGACATGAATAACAACTGCTTGGGCAGAATTCATTAGGATACTTCACAATGATACACAGCCGTCATTAAACATTCCATACACTCATCTACCATGGGAAGCCTATTTGCTAAAGGAAGGAGATGTGAGTTGTTCCCTAGTGGGGAAGGAGGGAGGGAAAACCAGCTTAAGTGTTTCTGCAGTTCCTGCTCTGGCATATGTGTCACACAGTTTATTTTTCAAAAAGTGACACATAAAACACTTAATTCAATTTAACAACAAGGGCTGGCTTCCATGTAGCTTCTTATGTGTGACTTCAACAGATTTTCCCGGGGGTGGCTTCCACATGCTTGCAAGGAGGTATGGCCTGAATTAGCTGAAAATTAAGTGTTACCCCTCTGTTTACGCAGTTATATACCTCAATGCAAACCCCCAAGGAAGGTCTGCTTCTGTCATGAAGTGGTCTAACCAGAGCTCTCTCTTGTATTCTTTTATTCCCTAACATTAGAGAGAGGGAGAACACAAAACACATGAGGAGAAACGACACACTTGGGCTCTGGCTTCCTCTATTATCTCTGAGGAGTGGTCATTCACTGCTTCTCTCCTCCAGAGGTCTTACAGACTTTGCTGCAGAGGAAATCCTTCCTGCCAGGTTGCTCAGCAACACATTGAGACTCAATAAAGTGAGAGTACTTAATGCTGCGTTACAAAGAAAATCCTCCACTCGATGGAGCCCTGAACAATACACTACACAACTGTAGTGATTCAAATTAGTCAGCAGTATTAGCCTAGTGGTTTATTGCTAGGCACAAGATCTTGCTAGGCTTAATAATATCTCAACTCTCTGAACTGAGAGAGGGGCTTGGTCAGGGATATCCCTAGGCAAAAAAAGCAGAAAAAGCACTGGATTTGGAGCCAGAAGATGTGGGTTAAAATTCCAGTCCTGTCATTTACCAGTTGTGTGACCTTGGACAAATCATTTAACTTCTCTGGGCTTCATTTTCCTCATCTATAAAATGGGGGTGGGTAGTCTAAATGGTTTATGAGGCCCATTCCAGTTCTAAATCTAGTTCTAGAGCTCTGACTCCCTAATAACTAACTCCTAGCTTCCCAATACCTTCTTGCTGCCTCTTGGATACCCAGAATCCCTCACTGTTGCCTCTCTCCAAGAAGCCTTCAAGGACACTACCACTTTCTCCAAAATTACTTCTTCTTTTTTCTCTCTCCCTACTCCCCAAATTCCCTTCTTTCTAACTATTAGGAGCAAAGCAAAGTAACTAAGCTAATTTACACTTAGGTGTGACTAACAGTGACCTGGCTTAATTTGCTTAGTGTCCCGCAGGGTGTTTAGATTTTATAAAGAGACTCTTGTAATCCCAAAGACTAAGCCAGCAGTAGTGATTTATATATATTGAATAAATTTAAGAAACATTTATTGAATGAATTGATAAAGGGTGGAATACCAAGCACCGGGATGGAGCTAGGCTGGGGAGAGACCTATTTTAGTCAAGAGCTTTTTCTGGAGGTTACTTCTCCTTTTCCCAGACACCTACATCTATGCATCTATAGGTTTTATGGATCAAGTAGATTGAAGTTGGGATGTTGCCTTATATCTGTGGAATTATGGGGGTGGGTATAGAGAAAGTATTAGAACTGGATATTGTTGACCTTTGGGTTTGTGACAAAATTCTACCATAATCACCGATGCTATTTGTTTAAGGCGCTGTGTTAGGCACTTTCACCAGGCTACAAGACAGTTTACAAGACATGAAGGAAAGCATATAATAGTTTACAAGCTGTCACACACTGAGTTCAGCAAAAATCTTTTCTCCTGAGCTCATGTTACATTCTCACCACAGACCTAGGTCTTACATGAGTACACATATAAACCCTATCACTGCCCCAGATGACACAGTCTCCCTACTATTACTACATTTGCAGATGCAAGGAAAAGACTCCTTTGAGCTATGTATCTACTATGGATGCCAGTAGCATCTAGCTTACCAATATTAAGCTAGGGAAGCTTGAACTTTCTTGTCAGTGGAAGGAATCTGAGTAACAAATATGTAGATCATTGGCAGGGCTCCCTGAAATACAAGGCAGAGTAATAAAATGATATCTGGGGTCACAGATCACATCAAAAGATGGAAACATTTGTGATAGCTGGGCAGAGATAGTCAGCACCTGACAGGGATGTCAGTGCAATTTCAACAATGTACAGCCCCGCTGAAAGTTAACCTAGCATGGCAGGCAGATTGTAGGAACTTAATGTCTACCATCAATCTCCCTCCTCCCCAAATGTACCATGGCTCCCCATTGACAGTATGACCGAATATGAGGACACATTTTTCTATCTGAAGGCATTTTTGGAGATAAACATATGGAGATTGTGGTAGGTTATAGTGAGATTTGAGGGAGGGCTGTCAGGAGGACTTAATATTGAGAAGCAGAAGTGGGGTCTCTTGTAGATAAGAGTAGGCTTTGGTGGAGGTGAATGCACATATAATCTGATTTGGGATTATGGGGTAGTCATAAATGGTAGGGACTATGCTTTAGTGGCCAATTTGCCCTTTTTCCTTTGCCCATTTTTTGGCCTTAATTTCGGTTTCATTTTTTTCACCAATTATTCACCCACGAGTTACTTTGCACTAATCACAATGTCTAGTGACTGATTGAATGTCATAGGGACCAATGATCATTCAGCTCTAAAGGTATTAGAAGACAATAGACAGCGAACAAGAAGGAACCTCTGGGGGAAAGGGTGGTAGAAGGAAGAGAATTTGTAACTGAAAATAAAAATAAGATAAAAAATGAAAAAAAGGAGGGAACTCTAAGGTTTTATATTCTAGCCCCTTTATTTTATAAGAAAGGTAACTGAGACATAGAGCAGTTAAGTAATTTGCTCAAGTTATATATGGCAGTGGCAGAGCCAGGATTCAAACACAGATCCCATGGATCTAATTCCAGTATTGTCTCCATCAAGCTAAGATGCAGCTTGATTTAATACTTCCTTCCTAGGCTGTGTGAGCTTGGGGAGAAGCCTTTAGCCACAGGATTTAGGCACCTTAGGCTAGTGAGCACAAGCCCAACCACTCCACTGGTTTGTTATGACTCAATGTTTACTTAGTGCAGGTTAATGTCCTAAAGGACAAATTTTGTAGTTTTTCTTCACCAACCTCAGAGAAAAACATAATTTGGAAGAGAAAGGTGTCCCTTCTTGACCACAGAGGTAAAAAACTAATCAGTAGAAAGACTGAGAAAGATGAGAAGGGAAATGGTAGTTTCTGTTGAGATTCTCCATACCCATCTGGGCAGATAATGTAAAGAGCGACTCCTCCGAGGAGTGGGGCTTCTTGGGAGCTATGGGTCACAGGCTGATGGGGGGGAGGGTACACTATCTGGGAAGAAAGTGAGAGCATTTCTAGCTCACCCTACTCTGCACATCCCTAGAAGTACACCTACTAATGTTTTTAAAAAGCGAGGACACATTGTTGGGCCACACAGCAAAAGCAGAGGATTCTGCTATGTTTGTATGGAATTGTCTGTATAGGGGCAGGAACCTCTAAAATATCTCCTCTTATGTTTCTTCCATTGCTAATACCCCATACAATCAATGCACTACTAACATTAGGCAAACACAAAATGAATTGAACCCAAAGCTATTTCCCAATAGATGAGTGGTCAAAGGATAGGAAAAGGCAATTCTCAAAAGAATTTTAAATTATTGGTCCCATATGAAAGAATGCCCCCGATCACTAATAGTAAGAAGCAAATCAGAACAGAAGATTTTGCCTTATGCTTGCAAATTGGGAAAAATGACCAAGGAGCAAATAAAATTGGAGAGGTTGATTGTGAAAAACAATCACACTTATGCATTGTTGGAGGAGTTATGAATTGATATAACCAATTCTCCAAAGCAACTAGAAATTATACAAATAAAGTGACTAAAATGTCCATAGCCTTTGTCTACTGCTAGATATATGGTCCAAGGAAGTCATTGCCAAAAAAAAAGATTCCATATAAAATTTTGTATAAAATATTTATAGCAGTACTTTTGTGGAAGCAAAGAATTGGAAACAAATAGATAGCCATTGATTGGGGAATGACTAAATAAGTTATGGCACATAAATGTAATGGAATATTACTGTGCTGAAGGAAATGGTGGACATGATGAATACAGAAAAGCTTAGAAACACTTATATGAACTAATGCAAAGTGAAGTAAGCAGAGCTAGGAAAACTATATGTAATGATTACAATAATGTAAATAGGAAGACTAACAGCCACTAAAGAACTGAAACTGAGTGTTGTGAAATTATAAAGAATTGGTTAGGCCCAAAAGAAGAGATATTAGATAATACCTTTCTCACCCCTTCCTTTGTATAGATTGATGTCCATGGGTGTAGAAAATTGCATATTATTTTAAAATTAATTTCCAGTGTGTTGACTGAATTTACCAATTCTGCTCTCCCTCCCAGTCCCATTCCTCTTAAAAAAATTCTTTGTTATAAGAAATAGTTCTCCAGGAGGGAGTCAAGCAAATGTCCTTTGTTACTTTTTCATTCTGGGTTATTCCCTCTAATTGTTTGTATTCCCTGAAGTTTTGTCCTGGGTCCTCTTCTACCTCTATATTATGTTTCTTGGTAATTTCATAAACTTCCATGGATTTGATTACCATCTCCATGCAGATGATTTTTATATTCACTTATCTAGCCCCACCCTCTCTCCTGGCATCCAGGTGGTATAACAAATAGAGTGTTGGACCTGTAGTCAGGAAAACTCACTTTCCTGAGTTCAAATTTGGCCTCACACACTTAGGAGCTGTGTGACCCTAGAAAAGTTACTTAATCCCGTTTGCCTCAGTTTTCTCATCTGTCAAATGATCTGGAGAAGGAAATGGCAAACCACTCCAGTATCTTTGCCAAGACATCCCCCCCGCCAAGTTCCGTTATGTTATTTTGATGTATTGTTTTTTTTTTACTTAAAAAATGCTTTATTAACTTCTGATTTACATCATTCGCTACCATCAGATTTTGAGTTTTAAATTTTCTCCCCGCTTTTCCCCTACTCACTGCCCCAAAATAGCAGTCCCACAGGATATCCCCTCCTCTAATCTGCTCTCTCCCATATTTTCTCCCATACCCCTTTTGACTTTTCCAGTGGATCTCTATGCCTCAGTGCCTGTATATCTTATTTCCCAATTACATGTAAAATGGTATTAATAATAGTGTATATATATATACACACATATATGTACATATATATGTATATTTGAATATTTGATTTTAAAACTTTCAATTCCAGATTCATTCCCTTCCTTCCCCGTCACCCACCCCCACTGGGAAGACAAGCAGTTCAGTATAGGTTGTACATGTGTGGCTAATGCAAAACAACAACATAGTAGATATATTGTAAAAGACTGACTACACTTCCCTCCCTCCCATCCCATATCCCACCCACTCTACTCTCCACCCTGATCCTGTCCCTTTTCAAAAGTGGGTGCTTCCAACTTCCCTCCCCCCCAGCCTGCCCTCTCTTCCATCATTCTCCCTCTCATTCCCTTCCCCCCCTATTTTCCTGGAGGGTGAGATACCCTATTTAATGTGTATTTCACTCCCTCAAGTCAGATTCAATGGGAATAAGGTTGACCCATTCGCTTTTGCCTTCCTATTCTTCCCCTCCATTGTAACCATTTCCCCCTGCCTCTTCTGTATGAGATAGTTTACCCCAATCTGTCTCTCCCCATCTCCTCTCATTATATTCCTCTCACATCTTAATTTCACCTTTTAAGTATCATCCCTTCCTATTAAATTGGTCCTGTGCCCTCTATCTATGTATACCTGTAAACATATATACACACATTCACATATGTATTCATATGCCCATATACCCTCATATATTTCTAATCCCTTCAACTACTGAGAAAAGATTCATAAGTTACAAATAGTTCAACTTTGATAAGTTCCTTGTGATTTCTTTTCCCTGTTTACCTTCTCATGCTTCTCTTGCTTCTTGTATCTGAATGTCAAATTTTCTATTCAACTCTGGTTTTTTCAGCAAGAATGCTTGAAAGTCCTCTATTCCACCGAATGACCATATTTTCCCCTGAAACTTGATACTCAGTTTTGCTGGGTAGGTGACTCTTGGTTTTAATCCCAGCTCCCTTGACCTCCGGAATATCACATTCCAAGCCCTTCAATCCCTCAGTGTAGAAGCTGCCAGATCCTGGGTTATTCTGATTGTGTTTCCACAATATTCAAATTGTTTCTTCCTGGCTGCTTGTAATATTGTCTCCTTAATCTGGGAATTCTGGAACCTGGCTATAATATTCCTAGGAGTTTTCTTTTTAGGATCTTTTTTCAGGAGGTGATCGGTGTATTCTTTCAACCTCTATTTTGCCCTCCAGTTCTAAAACATCGGGGCAGTTTTCTTTGAGAACTTCCTGGAGGATGTTTTCTAGATTCTTACTTTGGTCATGGCTTTCAGGTAGTCCAATAATTTTTTAATTATCTCTCCTGGATCTATTTTCCAGGTCAGTGGTTTTTCGCATGAGATATTTCACAATGCCTTCTATTCTTTCATTTGTTTGGATCTGATTAACAGCATCTTGATTTCTCATAAAGTCGTTAGCTTCCATTTACTCCAATCTAATTCTGAAGCAATGATTCTCCTCATTGAGCTTTTGAGATTCTTTTTCCATCTGGCAAATTTGGCTTTTTAAAGCATTCTTCTCCTCGTTGCCTTTTTGAGCCTCCTTTGCCATTTGAGTCAGTCTGTTTTTCAAGGTATTATTTTCCTCAGTAAGGCTGTTGACTCTCATTTCATAATTTTCTTGCATTGTTCACATTTCTCTTCCCAATTTTTCCTCCACTTCTCTTATCTGCTTCTTAAGGTCCTCTATGGCCTGTAACCAGCTTGTATTTCCCTTTGAAGCTTTTGGTGCAGGAGTTCTGACTTCACTGTTTTCCTCCTGTTTCATGCCTTGCTCCTTCTTGTCCCCAAAATAGGAGTGTAATGTTGGAATCTTCTGTCTGCTTTGTTTCTTTTGCCTGCTCATTTTGCCACTCAATTACTTGACTTTTGGGCTTTTTGCCATAGCAGGACTCTGCCACCAGACAGGGGAGATTTTGTCCCAAATGCTGGGGTTTTCTAAGCTGCCGGAGGTATTAGATGGGTGCCCTCTCTGAGGTTTCACATGCTCTGGCAAGCTGGACACACACCCCAGGACCTCCACCCTAGACTGCAATCCAGATCCAAGAAGGTTAAAGCAAGAGCGATTACCCCTCAGACTGGTGTTTGGTCCCCCTACACTCTGCAGGCCAGGAGCTGAAGCCAACACATGGCACTGGCTGGCTGTGCAGGTGTCTCAGGGGCTTCTCGCCCTGGGGGTAAAAGCCACGTATTCCCACTTACTGGTCTCAAAGTCCAGACTGTACTGGCCTCTCACCTTGTCCTTCGCATCTATGTGTTGATAAATCTGGAAACAGACACAGCTGCTGCTGTTCTAGAGTCCCTCCAGCCATGGCTGGTCAGGCCTGCCCTGGGGCTAAAGCCTCGGCATGGGGCTGGGCTCAGCTCCCAGAGTGCTGTGCTGGATTCCTGCAGGCCTGCTGGGCTGTCCTCAGTGGGAGGTTAGCTTTTCCATGTCATTTTGTGGGTTCTGCAGCTCCAAAGTTTGTTTAGAGTCCCCTTTTTACATGGATTGGAGAAGGTGGAAGCCGGAGCCGAGGGAAGGTCCTGCTTCTACTCCGCCAACTTGGTTCCACCCCCCTTGATGTATTGTTGCTAGATGTCAAACATGCTTGTTTATTTAAGTCTAGCAAGTCATTTTCATATTTACAAAATGCCTGCTATGTGCCCAATATTGTAAGCTGCATATGGCACATTTTTAACTATGGAAGTTCAAGTTTGATTTAAAATAAAACAGATGTAAATTGAAAAAAAAAAAGAAGTCCCCTACCCCCAAATGGAGTCATGAAGAGTCTGACACAATTGAAAAACCTTTGAACAACAAACCCTCTCTCCTGACCTAAGCCTTTCATCTCCAACTACCTATTGGATATCTCTTACTAGATGTCTTATAGACATCTTAAACCCAAAGTGTCCAAAAATGAACTCATTATCTTTCCCCCTTTTCCAACCCTCACTTCTTCTGAACTTCCTTATCATCCAGGCTTGAAACTTAGGCAATCCTCCATTTAAAAAAATTTTTTTGCCTTTTTTGGAAGGGGGAAGGCTGGGAAATTGGGGTTAAGTGACTTGTCCAAGGTCACACAGCTAGTATGTGTTAAGTGTCTGAGGCTGTATTTGAACTCAGGTCCTCCTGACTCCAGAGCCTGTGCTCTATTCACTGTACCACCTAGCCGCCCCAATCCTCCATTTTTTACTTTCTTTCATCTTCCATTTCTAATCAATTCTTATCATCTCAATCTTCATAAAATTCTTTCATATATGACTCATTCTCTCCTCTGACACTGCCACCACCCCGGTGCAGGTTCTCATCACCTTGTACCTGGACATTTTGCAATTGTCTTCTCATTTGTCTTCCAGACTCACACGAATCCATCTTCCACTCAGCTGTTAAACTTCTTGTGCTTAAGCACAAGACTGACCATGTCATCTCCCATGGCTCCCTATTACCTTTGGCTTTTATAGCTCTTTGCAATCCGGCCCCTTTCTACCTTCCCAGTCTTCTCATATCTTACTCCTCTCCATGTTGTCTATGACCCAGTGACATTGCTTTTCTTGCTGTTCCTCTCACACATAATGTGATCTCCCTAATTGGAGCATGTTCACTGACTATCTCCCATTCCTGAGACTGTCTTCATTTCTACCTCCCAACTTTCCTGGTTTCCTTCAAGTCTTAGCTAAAGGTCATCTATAAGAAACCTTTCCTTGTCCTCTTTAATCTTAGTGACCCCACCCAAGTTATCCTGTGTATTTAGTGTTTTGTACATAGATGTTTACATATTGTCTCCCACTGTGAGCTGTTGAGAACAGGGACCATCTTTTGCCTTTGTTTATATACGTAGCATTTAGCACAGTACTTTGTACATAGTAGGTGCTTAATAAAAGTATATTGACTGACTGAAGGGCAAGAATATAGGAGGGAATGTAGATGGTGTAAAAACAAAAGATATTGACCTAAAAAACATAAATTTATTTAAATCTAAAAATCTTTTTAAAAATAAAGAAAATTACTTGGACACACCTCATCTTCCATATGCCACATAGCTGCCTTTTGCCCTGAGGTTTTTCTCTGAGGCTACCTGGGTAATTTTGTGGCATCTTGAATCTGGTGGAGACTCAGAGATGGTTCAGGTGATGTTCTGGTAGGACTGGCTTTGGTTCTGAGTCAGTATGAAATTCTGTGGCTATTCCCACCCTTTAAAGTAGATGTCCATTGAACTCCTTATTTCAGGGGGTTAGTGGAGTTGGATGGAAAAACATATTTTGAGGACCATGTTTCAGTATAATTGATTTCCTTTGTAGTTCTATGTCTTCTCTTTTATACATTGGGAATTGGCTGGGTTGCTTCCACAGAGCTTGCACCACTCTGAAGGGGAACAGGATGCTCAACTCTCAGAATTCTTATCAGGTTCCCTGTGGTCCCCAAAGGACATTTTCTTTTATACTGTGATGCTTTAAGCAGCTGATGGTTGGTTGTGGAACAGATCTGGCAAGGAACCTTAGCCTGGGGGCCCTGTGTCATGCTTTGATAGCTATAGCTGGGATCATATTGATAGACCAAATTGTATCTTGCACAGCCCTCTCTCACTTAAATCAAAGTCAACTGAATATCATGTCATCATCTCCCTGATGTCACGGTCCTTTTTCAAAAAGAAGGACAAACACAACAACAACAACAACAACAAAGAATCCATGTGTAATGGGAATGGGAATTTGGAGATCTTCCTTGCCCCTTAATAAGCCTAAGGAAATCTGAAGACCTTCCCTGCTTTGAAGATATTCCTTGCCCCTTAATAAACTGAATGTAATCACATGGAGCCTGTGGTGGGTTTGCTGTGGTGTTATGGCTTATTAACTTCTTTGTTAGTATTATGGATTCGGCTTTCTGGTTTTGGGATTCGGTTTTCTGGTGTCTGAATAAATGTTTTGCTTCTGTCTTATATGTGGAGAGTCTGTTGTATTTTGTGATTGAGCACTATGCTGGCATATTTACAGTCACCATTGGTACTGTGAATTTCGTGTTGGTGCTACACCATGAAAGAAAATTTCTCAGGTACTGATCTCATAAAATAATTGGAGTATTAACTTATTAAATGACAGTCTGCCTGAGACTAAGATGAATATAGGCCAAGGCAAGAGATAGGGTGTTTTTTTTCTCCTTTGAAAGAGGGAAATAGAAAGATTTGGAATGGAGGTTTGGAAGAAAAATTGAATCAGGAAAAGTAAAAACCAACATTTTAAGAAAAGGTTACTTTTGCTCCACTTCCTTAATGTTTCATAATAAAAAGATTTCCACTTGTGAGTATATAACAGATGAAAAGGAATTTTTTTCTCCTTGCCACTAGACTCCCTTAATCAGTTAATTAAGTCTCTGTCTACATGGCTCCAAACATCTGGATGAGGAAATAAAAGATTTGGGCTAGATATTCTCCAAGGTCCTGTTCAACTCTAAATCTATGAGCCACAATCTAGAAAATAAAGTATTCCAGATGTTTCCAAATATTTGGACAGTGAATGTTATGTAACATAACATCAATTATTACTATGTCATTTCATTGCAAATGTCATCTAGTTTCAGTTGGAGAAAACAACATTAACACCAAAGT
The DNA here is from genome assembly GCF_028583685.1 of Petaurus breviceps papuanus. NCBI lineage: Eukaryota > Metazoa > Chordata > Mammalia > Diprotodontia > Petauridae > Petaurus > Petaurus breviceps. The sequence goes on along the minus strand of NW_027186304.1, from coordinate 93,720,165 downwards.
CCCAGCTATGAAAATGATGTCCCAAACTCTGGAGTTATTTGTCCAGCCTAAGGTTCTTTAAGATTCAAATCTAGTTTTTGTCACACTAGTCATTGCATGAGACATTCAGTCCCTAGAAGAGATTCTCTTAAGTTTTTATTGTGTCCTAGATGCCTTTGGCAGTTAGGCAGAGCCTATGGACCCCTTCTCAGAATAATGTTTTACATTCATAAAATAAAATATAAAAAATCATAAATAAAACAAATTATATTGAAAGAGTTATCAAAATAGTTTTAAAAAAATACATGTTCACAAATCCCAGGTTAAGGACCACTTCTCTAAGGGAACTAATTAGTTCACTCCACAATTTAGAATGCAGTAGATTAAAACCAACTCTTAGATTTCCCAGTGAAAGTGAAGACGTAGTCAGCAGAAGTGACAGATGGGCCACAGAAGTGGCCTGTAGCCTGTGCCGGTTGACCCTCCCAACAGATGGGCAGCTGGATTCTTCTTGGTCTTTCAGGAGTTCTAGGAAAAGTTGATTGACATTTCTGTAATTATTCATATGATAGATCCATGTGAGTATTTGAATAAGGGGAAATGAGTTTTTGCTGAGGTTTATTTAGCATCTTCACTAAGTATCTGCATAGAGAAGGACCTCCCTAAATGCCGTTGACTGATCAAAGCTCATTTTAAGAAAATAGTAATACTTGTGCCTTAAGATGTTTTTTATTTGATTCAATGAACATTATTTGTTAAACACCTATTATTTGCCAAGCACAATTTAAAATCTAAGATATAAATGTTAAAGCAACATATTAGAGCTTAAAGGTAATGAATGGTGCATCCTAAAGAAATTATAAATAGTTAAATGACTTTGGACAAAACTCCTGGGTTCTCAGGCTCTTCATCTGTAAAATGAGAGGGTTGAGTTAGATATTTCCATTGTTTTAAATTTGCAACGATAGGGGAGGGGGCATCTCAGGGTATTGGGAATTATTTTGGAGTTGAAAGTCAGAGCATCTGGATTCAGAGACTGGCTCTCCCATTTCCTAACCATATGATCTTGGGTAAAGCACTTAGCTTTTTTGGCCATTGCTATCCCGTATGTAAAATGAGGCTTTGGAACAAATGCTCTTTAAGGTTGCTGCTGGTCCTAAGTCCTATGATTCAAAGACATAAGGAATAGGAAACAAAACAAAACAAAACAATCTTACCCCCCATTTTTTTTAACTTTTAGGAAAAATATCCTAAACAGATCTGAATGGCAAGTAACACTCTAAAATTCAGTAATGCTGAAGTAGTCCATGGCAAGCCAATGAGATGTAAGTGTGCAATGTGATCTCCCAATGGAAAAGGCCAGGGCTATTTTGGGCAATAAGCACCATGGAATAAAGAGGTGATAGTTCTTCAAGAATCAGTTTGGTGCCTCTGGGTTGAGAATGCCTGCTGCTTTCAGTTTTGGGGCCTGCCACCCTTATCCTTATCCTTTAAAGATGAAAACAAATTAGGATGATTTACAAGAAAAGCATAAGGGTAATTAAAAGGGAACAGAGACTGACATGATAAAAAATGAAAGGAAAACAATATATATATATATTTGTATAGAAGGAGATAGGGATGGACAAGGAAAGGGCTAGGATGATGATTATACCTTTCATCTATTTAAGATTAAGTTGCTGGTCACTTTCAGTTAATGGAGGACAAAGATCCACGTTTAGAAAATAAAATATAGGTCAAATACAAATGGTAAATAAACCAGCCAATAAGTATTTGATTAAACACTTACTATAAGTCAGACACTGTGCTGAATACTTTGTTCATCCTTGGTTTTCTAAGGGGACAAATGACATCACAGGGTGATGTCTTGACTCCTGTGTAAACTGGATTTAAGTGAGGCAGATTTGCACAAAGTCATCAGCCTCACTCTTACACAATCATTGAAATCCAGTGGCAAGACAAAAGTCAAGACAACTGGTGATGATTCCCCAGTGGATGCAGTGGATGACCTTGGTGTCTTTGATGTCTAACCAAGCTCTAAGTGCTCCACCTTCATGACCTTTGGAACAAACTGTTCTCATTCACTCATTTCCCTAGATGACATGCTTGGGATAGACAACCTCTAACCAACAGGCCTCAAAAAGCTAAACACCAGAGATACACAGAGAAGTAAAAACCATGCCTACTCTCAAGGAATTTACATTCTAATGGGAGGGACATGTAAATAAAAGTTTCTATCTATCTATCTATCTATCTATCTATCTATCTATCTATCATCTGTCTATCTATCTATTTATCTATACATGAGTGCATATATGTACATATATATTTATAAACACATAGAGTATAAATAAGGTAATATCAAAGAGCAAGGCACTAGCATGTTGGGTGTGGGGTGTGGGGTGGGCATGGGCAAGAAAGGCCTTCTGCAGGAAATATGTACAAAGTAGATGGAAAGTAATCCCAGAGGGAAAGGCACTAGCAGCCGGAGAGACTGAGAAAGGGCTCCTGCAGAAGGTGAGATTTGAGCTGAACAAATCCTAACATTAGGGAATGATAAAAACGGTTGGTAACAAGGATGATGGAATGTTGAAATGTTGGAATTCATATTTACACAGAATAAGTATTCTTTAGCTCTGGAAATTTAAAAAGTATGGAAGTGTTTTTATTTTTTCTTTTTCCCAAAATAAGTAGTTAGCATCAATTCTATGCAGAAACAGAGAAGATAACATGGGATTTTGAAGTTATCTTTAAATGTATTATTTTATGAAGTCTTAAAGACCATAGGAAAAAGACTAAAGGTTAGAAGATAGGTTCTGCTGGAGATTTCACTTAATATTGGTGGAGAGGATAAAGTATTGAGAAGGTGGAATTATTCTGGGAACCATCTATCCTGACTCTCTTCTTTTTTTTTTAAATTTTTTATTTTATTTTATTTTTTTAAGCAATCGGGGTTAAGTAACTAGCTCAGTGTCACACGGCCAGTTATTTCTGGGTGTGGTGCTAAGTATCAGAGCCCAGATTCAATCCCAGGTCATCCCGACACTGGGGCCGGTGCTCTTACTCACTGTGCCACCTGGCTGCCCCAATCCTGACTCTTTTCTATTTTAGATGCTTGTATCCCTCATACCTTTGACTATCTTGTTCTGCAATCTGAGGCACAACAAATCAAACTTAAAAAATTCCTAGTACTTGGGCAAGGCTTTTAAGTATTTGTATTAATTACTTTTTATGGTGGTACTGAGAAAGGAGTATCTGTGGAGGGAAAGATTAACATAAGAACAGAGGTGAAGCTTAGACACTAGGTGCCACAGTTTCTCTTCATTACCACCCTGGAAAAGTGTGAATCAGGCTCAGCCAGCCCTCAGTCAGAAATGCCAGGAGAAGCTATATTAAAGAAATTTAGTGTATTTGCTCAGGTCCACTTACCCAGAGGCAGGCTACTACTTCAGCCTCTCAAATCTGAGGGGTGTGTGGAGTCTCTTTTCTTTTGCCATTGTCTCCAGCTCCCACCAGATGGGTCATCCCCTCTCCACCTGGAGCACCCATCCCCCTGGTCATTCTTGGGGAAACAGTGACTAGTATTCCTTTTAGATTCTTAACTTTCTTTTTTTTTTTTGGCCTCATTTAATATTTTGTTTTTCTCCAATTTCATATAAAAACAATTTTAAACATTTGTTTTTCAAAACTTTGTGTTCTAAATTCCCTTCCTCCCTTCCTCCTCTCCCTTCCAATTGAGAAGGCAAGCAATTTGATATAGGTTGTACATGTGCAGTCATGCAAAACATATTTTCATATTAGTCATGTTGTGAGAGAAAACAGACACCCCCCCCCCACCAAGAAAAAGAAAGTAAAAAAGGATGCTTTGATCTGAATTTAGACTCCATCAGTTCTTTCTCTGGAGATGGATAGCATTTTTCCTCTCATAAGTCCTTTGGAATTGTCTTACTATTATCTCCATTTTGCAGATGAGGCAAATAGAGGTTAATTGATTTGCCCAAGGTCACACAGGTAGTGTCTGAGGTCAAATTTGAACTTAAGTCTTCTTGACTTTGGGCTTCATGGTCTATTCACTGCACCAAGGAATACAGAAAGTCATACTCCCAAAGGTTGTTCCTCATTTCTCAAAGTATCAAAACTGGGTTTGGCTGTAAAAACACTTGGACTCCAACTTCTAGATTTCTGTGTCTCATTCTCCCAAATTTCCTAAACTCTCAAGGTTAGAGAATCTATTCTCTTTACCTGGACTGAAAAAGAACCAATGCAGAGGTCAAGGGCTGAGGCAAGCTTTTGGGGCAGCATGGGCTCAGAGGGAACTGGGGCATTCAGGGCTTCTGCTTATAGGATGGTCTCTCCCTTTACTCACTGTGTGAGTGAAAGAGTCACTGAATGATGTGGGTAAAATTAAAGGTCACTGAAAATGACTCAAGCATTTTGAATATGCTTCCAATTCTGGATACCTAGCCAACTGAAAAAGGCTTCTCTCGGGGCGGCTAAGTGTTGCAGTGAATAGAGCACCAGTCCTGGAATCAAGGAGGACCTGAGTTCAAATCCAACCTCAGACACTTAACACTTACTTAGCCATGTGACCTTGGGCAAGTCACTTAACCCCAATTGCCTTGCCTTCCCCCCTCCAAAAAAAAAAAAGCAGAAGGTGTCTCTCTACCATGTGGTTAGCAGAATGGACCCAGTTATGTCTATGCCTGCTTCATAGTCTCTCCAGGCCACTATCTTCACACATAATCACAGGTAAGGATGGCAGTAGTAAGGAGGCATTCTACTCCTGGAAGCAGGCTTCTTAGCTTCTCTATGTAGAAACTGTATTAGCTGAGCAAGGAGAAGGAGTCTGTGCATATTCTAGACCTTAGTTACTAAAAATAAAAAAACTCACATATTATCAGAGTTGGAAGGGCCCTCAGAGGCCCTTAATAAAGGTTGTCCCAAAAGTCTTACTGCATTAACCTTTAAGCAGTTCCCAAGACTTTGGACGCTGGCATATTTGGGAAACTGGCTCCTTAACGTGTCGTTGATTTCCAAAGTCTTTTCTCTTTCTCTGGGGAGTCTGTCCTGAAATGGCAAACCACTTTAGTATCTTTGTCAAGAAAACCCCATGGACAAAATGCCTGTGTGGTCACACAGGGTCAGACACAAATGAATAGAAATAACTAACACTGGAGATGCCCAAGATGGGTAGAAGAGCCCACCAATGAGGAGACTCTATACAAATGCTCCAGGCTTGAGACCTGGGTTATGCTTCCCTTTCATATTTAAAGTGTTTAGAGTTTTCTCTGGGGGTATGGAGAACAAATATCAGGATATCATCTCTATATAGTTCCTCACTGTCTACACTCAACCTTTAAAAAAATTAAACCAGCAAAAGAGTGATTGACAAAATAGAAGAAAACAGTAAAGTATTGAAGACATAGCCCTCACACATGCAGTAATTAAATGAAGTTCAAAGCAATATTTAGTACCATGTGACATCAGGTAAACGATCCATTGAGAAGATAACTGGAGACTGTCCTTACTTTTTTGGAGAATCTTACTGGTTGTCTAATTACAAACCATGCCATGTTTATTTCTTCCTTCATAGTGCCTCAAGTTTTGATAGAATCTGAAAAAACAAAAAGGTGAGGTTGATTCTTATGTAGCAGAAGCAGAACATTAGTGGAATTGAGTTGAGCTTTTTTAGGCCACTTCCTGGTACATGTGTCCTTCAGCACTGATAATGTATCCCTAGAAATGGTCAGGAGGAGCTCAGCTCAGCTCACCCATGTTCCATGGAGTGGTCAATAGGGTCATTGAAGCCTTGACTGACTACACCTCCCTTCATCTCCTCACCCTTCTCAGTTTATCTGAATAGAGAAATTGTATTAGCTGAGAAAGGGGAAGGGATCTGCTCACCTTCTAGATCTTTGTTACAGAAGTTACTAAAAAAAAATCACATATCATCAGAGTTAGGAGGGTTTTTGAATAAAAACTGTCCCAAAAGTCTTACTGAATTAAGCTTTAAGCAATTCCCAAAACTTTGGAAAGTTGTTTTGAGTGCCAGAGGGCACAGTATTAAAATCCCCCCCCCCAATGCTTTTCTTTATAGAGGGCAGAACCTCAGTTCTCAGATCACTTCAATTTTCATTTGCTTCCCTGCCTGGTAACAAGATGCCCCTGTGCTGATTACCCCCTAATGTACCTCCCTCTTTTTTGTGGGTTGACTCTCCCTTTAGATTGTAAGCTCATTACAGGGCAAAAACAGCCTTTAGATTGTAAGTTTACTGAGGGCAAAGACAGTCCCCCATTAAATGTCTTTATTTTCATACCATCGAGATGTGTGCTATAGTAGAAACAGTGTCAGATTTAAAATTAGAAGACCTGGGCTCACTCTCTAGGTCTTTCATTTTCTTTCTTGTGTGGGGTTCGATATATCACAATTTTTCCAGACCCAAGTTCTCTTATCTGTAAAATGAGAGAACTGGATTAGATGTATTCAAAGTTCCCTTTCAGCTCCTGATCTAAGACCCTTTGGAGTCATGAAAGAGACTAAATCTGTCATCCTCTGTTATAAACTGTAAAAATTTGTTATAAATTATTATAAATCTCTGTTATGTCTGTTATAAATGTCTTTTCACTCTTTTCTTGTATTCCAATCAGCAAGTCTGAAAGGGACCAATGGATATTGTTTGTTCTGTCACCAGGGGAATGGAGAGAGCTATCTGGTAGATGTCTGTTTTAATGAAGGCAAAATTCAGCAATGGTCTGAATGATTGCAGGGCTAAATCTTAGAGTAAAAATGCTATCCTATTCTGAAAGATTTCCTGCTCAGTAATTCTTACATAGTTCTGTAGAATTTCTGCTTACTTTGAAGATATGAGACCCAAATAAAGCCATCTTATGTTTTAGTAGGTGACCCATGGTCCTTAAGGCTGGCACTACCTGGGTCTGACCCTGGGGGTTAATCCAAGGGAATGATTTTCTCTCTTTGGCTCCTTATGCCCTAACTCCCCCTTTTCCCCTCCCCCACCTGCAGTTTACTCAAGGAAATCTCCACTTACAGTTTAGATGATTCAAAATAATAATGTGGTGTCAGACAATATTTCACCCAACTGAAAATGTAAAAGATACAAAGGATTCACAGGAGCCCATAGAGAAAACACAGAAGGCAAAGGACTTGTAGTAGTTCCTAAGCAGATATAGAAAACACATCAAACACTCAAATACACTTTTTTAAACTACTGAACAAGCAATAGCCTTTCCCAAGAGACTTTCTCTGTTTGAATCACTCTTGGCAATAGTGGCAAAATCAATGTCCCTTTCTTTACTGGGCCATAGATTCCTGTTCACTGTTCTTCCATTCTTTGTGGCCACTGGGGTGAGTTTCTTCTTTACTTAAGAAGGATGGAGAGAAAGTCTGACTCTTCACTATGACCAGGTGGGATTTATACCAGGAAGGCAGGGTTGATTCAATATTAGGAAAACCATCAATGTAATTGCCCATGTCGATAACAAAACCAACAGAAATCATATGATTATCTCAGTGGATTCTAAAAGCTTTTTTCAAAATACAGCACCCATTTCTATTAAAAACACTAGAGATCACAGGAATAAAGGGAGTACTCCATAAAATGATAAGTAGCATCTATATAAAACCATCAGCTAGCATTATATGTAATGGGGATAAGCTAGAAGCCTTCCCAATAAGATCAGGGGTGAAGCAAGGATGCCCATTATCACCACTATTATTCAATATAGTGTCAGAAATGTTACCTGTAGCATTAAGAGAAAAAACAAGAAATCGAAGGAATTAGAATGGCAACAAGGAAACAAAACTACCACTCTTTGCAAATGATATGATGGTATACTTAGAGAATCAACTAAAAAACTACTTGAAATAATTAACAACTTTAGCAAAGTTGCAGGATATATGATAAACCCACATAAATATTAAAAATTTTTTATATGACCAACAACTCCCAGAAGCAAAAGATAAAAAGAGAAATTCCATTTAAAATAACTGTAAACAATATATAATATTTGGGAGTCTACCTGCCAAGACAAACCCAGGAACTATATGGACACAATTATAAAACATTTTTCACACAAATCAAGTCAGACATAAACAATTGGAAAAATATCAATTGCTTACAGGTAGGCTGAGCCAATATAATAAAAAATGACAATTCTGCCTAAACCAATTTACTTATTCAGTGCTATACCAATCAAAATACAAAAAATATTTTATAGCACTAGAAAAAAATAACAAATTTCATCTGGAAGAACAAAAGGTCAAGAACATCAAGGGAATTAACAAAATAAAAAATAAAAAGGAAGGTGACCTAGATCTCAAACTATATTTATTATAAATCAGTAATCATCAAAACTATCTGATACTGGCTAAGAAATAGAATGGTGGATAAGTGGAATAGATTAGGTACACAAGACAGCAGTCAATGACCATAATAACCTAGTGTTTGATAAACCCAAAGATCCCAGTTATTGGGATAAGAGCTCACTATTTGACAAAAACTTCTGGGAAAACTGGAAAACAATAGAATACAAACTAGACCAGTATCACACCCTATACCAAGATAAAGTAAAAATGGGTACATGACTATGGTGTCACAATGACACCATAATCAAATTAGAAGAGCAAGGAATAGTCTACTTGTCATTTCGATGAGGAAGGGAAGAGTTCATGACCAAACGAGAGATAGAGAGCATTATGAAATTTAAAATAGATAATTTTGAATATATTAAACTAAAAAGCTTTTGTATAAACAAAACCAATGCAACCAAGATTAGAAGGAAAACAAAAAGCTGGGAAATAACCTTTACAGCAAGTGTCTTTGATAAAGGTCTCATTTCTCAAAGACATAGAGAATTGAGTCAAATTTATAAGAATATAAGTCATTCCCCAATTGACAAATGGCCAAATGATACGACTAGGCCGTTTTCAGATGAAGAAATCAAAACAATTTATAGGCATATGAAGAAGTACTACAAATAATTTTTGATTACAGAAATGCAAACTAAAACAAGTCTGAGATACCACCTTGTACCTATCAGATTGGTTAATATGACAAAAAAAGAAAATGATAAATGTTGGTGAGGATATGGGAAAGTTGGGACACTAATGCATTGTTAGTGGAGTTATGAACTGATCCAAGCATTCTGGAAAGCAATTTGGAACTATGACCAAAGGGCAACCAAACTGTGCATAGCCTTTGACCCAGAAATATCACTATTAGGTCTGTATCCCAAAAAGATCACAAAAAAATGGAAAAGGACTTACATGTGCAAAAATATTTATAGCAGGCCTTTAGGTGGTGGCAAAATATTGGAAACTGAGGCAGTATCCATGAATTGGGGAATGGCTAAATAAGCTATGGTATATGAATGTAATGGAATACTATTGTACAATAAGAAATGATGAGCAGGCAGATTTCAGAAAACCCTGGAAAGACTTGTATGAACTAATGCAAAGTGAAATGAGCAGAACCAGGAAAACATTGTCCATCGTATGAACAACATTGTACTATGAATGACTCAGCTCTTCTCAGCAACACAATGATCCAAAACAAGTACAAAGTACTTATGAAGGAAAATGCTATCCATATTCTTTTTTCACAATTGTGACTAATATGGAAATATGCTATACATGATATCATATGTATAACCTATATCAAACTGCCTACTGTTTTTGGAAGAGGGGAGGGAGTGAGAAAAATTTGGAACTTAAAATCTTGTAAAAATGAATACTAAATGTGGGGTGGCTAGGTGGTGCAGTGAATAGAGCACCGGCCCTGGAGTCAGGAAGACCTGAGTTCAAATCTAGCCTCAGACACAACACAAAAACTAGCCATGTGACCTTGGGCAAGTTGCTTAACCCCAATTGCCCTCCAAAAGGCAAAAAAAAAAAAGAATGCTAAAAATTGTCTTGAAATGTAATTGGGAAAAAATACTATAAACCCCCCCCCCCCAATAAAGTCTGACCCTTGAATATAAAAGTATTAAACTTGATTTGCCCATGTGGCAAATCCTAAGACTGGCGCTATCCAAGGAATTTCTTTTCTCTTGCTCAAAAAAGGCAGACTTTGGGAATGTGCTACTTAGTAAATAAAAGTGTTTCCTTCTCTGATCTTGAAATTTGGGTTTAGGGTCATTTCTCTCAGGTTATGTGGGCAAGCATATGTGTCCTTCTGCCATGTGCTTTTGTAGGAGCTCTATCAACTCTGCCATCTCTTGGGCTGGGAAAGCCAATTTTCAGCTTCCTGGTTCTCTGAACTGTGTTCAGAAAGCTGTGAGCAAACATTTGTAAATTTCACATACTATTGCTATTAAGTAGCCATTGTTGGTTCCTGGATGGGCTGGGAGACTGTACACAGCCTGCCTCCTCTCAGCACCTAAATCTGTCGTGGGCATTCTGCCTTTTGAACAGGAAAAATGAAAAGGGAGCTGCAAAGCACTCAACCTCTCTGTCAGCTTGCTATTATACACTTATGCAAAAGCATAACTTTTTTAAAATTAAATTTTATGTTTATTTTTAGTTTACATCATTCATTTCCACAAGATTTTGAGTTACAAATTTTCTCCCCATCTTTCCCCTACCCACCACCCCAAAACAGCAATCCCACTGTGTACCCCCTACCCCAATCTGCTTTCTCCAATATCTTTCCCCATTCCCCTTCCGACTTTCCAGTAGGGCAAGATGGATCTTTATATCCCAGTGCCTGTATATCTTATTTCCCAGTTGCAAGCAGCATAACTTTTTTGATGAAAGTTCATCCTCAACTACAAGCCATCCAATAGTCCTGGAAGCAGCCTCACTCACTCTAAATGAATCAATCTGATCTAATCCAACAAACATTTATTAAACACCTTCCTACTTTAGTTGAAGGAGATTGGAAATGTCTTATTACCACATGAGTTTTGAAAGGTCATGAGAATGAGCTACTAGAAGTTTAGGAGCTGGAGTCCCTGCTGGGATTTTCGGGAAGCCAAATTTGAGGAGTTAAGTCTCAAGAGATCCTCTTGATTTAATCCTGAATAGCAGAAATTTAGACTCAGCCAACCATCTGCCATGACTGTTTAGGATTGAGCTTGGTAGGGGTGAATGCTGTAGAGTAACTATTAAAAGTCTGAGCCCATTATCCCTAAGAAGAAAGGCAATATAGGGAAAAGTTTGTGCTTGGGTGTTGGGTAGGGGTGCTATGTTTATAATTCTGTCTTCACTATATTCTTGCAGTAAATATCTCTTTGTAAAAGTTAATTGATGTTAAATGAAACTGGGGCATTAATCATTAGGAGGTATAGTAACAGAAATGGGGGCTCAAGACAATAGCATTAGAGAAAGCTTTCCTAAACTTCTCAGGGATGTAGACAGTCTTGCTCTGCAAGAATTAAGTTCAGTTTCACCACAAAACATATATACTCAACCCAGCACTTTAGTTTCAAAGCTATTCCATGTATCCATATACTGGCCATATCTGAAAATACATGTTTTATTCTAAGTCTCTAGTGCATTACTTCTCTGCCAAGGGGAGGGAAGTATCCTTTATCATTAGTTTTTAGGAGTTGGGATTAGAGAAAACAATTTAAACACCAAATAAAAAGCATTTTTGTAGGCATGGCAGAACACAAAAAGATTATATTTATAAAATATATTATATATAATTAACAATAATTATATATAATAATATAAATATTCTTTATGAAATATTGGATTTCCATTTCATACCTTTTGATTTTTTGAAGCACAAAATTCTACATATTGCTTTTTTTTAAATAAAATTTTTTGGAGGGGGGAAGGCAAGGCAATTGGAGTTAAGTGACTTACCCAAGGACACACGGCTAGTAAATGTTAAGTGTCTGAGATTGGCTTTGAACTCAGGTCCCCTTGACTCCAGGGCCACTGCTCTATTCACCGTGCCACTTAGCTGCCCCCCTTCTACATATTGTTTTAAAAAAATTTACTGCTTGTCTCTACTTTCTTATTATCTTCCTTCTCTTCTGCATATTTTCAAAATATTACAGTATCCCTGAGCTCCCTTTGTATTACTTTTGCTTGCTAAACCACCGATCTTCACTTTCATTATCCTCTATTAAAAGCTGAAAATAGGAAAAGGAAAAAAAGGAAAGAAACCTTGCAACAAATAATCATAATCAAGCAAAACACCCACACCATGGCCATGTCAAAAAATGCACATGTCTGTACCTTGTATCTTTCAATTCTCTGTTGGAGATACTTAATCATAGGTCCCCTGTATATATGGTATATTATTATTTTGACTAGAGTTCTTAATTCTTTCAAAGTTGTTTCTCTTTGCAATGTTTCTATCTCATATAAAGTATTCTCCAGGTTCTGCTCACTCACTCTGCAATCATTTGTACTACCTAGGATTCTAAGAAATTACCTCTTGTAACTTTGTATGGCACAAAATATCCCATTATGTTCATACACCACAATTTGTTTAGCCATTCAGAGGTGTTTTTCTTTAAAATCTTGTAGTTATTTTGTAAATTGTTCTTCTGATTCTGTTCTCCTTACTCTACTTCAGTTCATACATGTCTTCCCAGGCTTCTCTGAAACTGTGCTCATTTCTTACAGCACAATGGTTTTCTATCAATTCATATGTGATAAATTGTTATCATTCCCCATTTGATAAGCACCCACTTAATTTCTAGTTCTTTGATATAATCAAAAGCACTAGAATGAATATTTTGTACAAATGAGTTCTTGCACAATTTAACAGTTTTTCAGGGGCAGTTAGTTGGACCAACTGTGCATTAGTGTACTGTTATTCCCACAAACACTTTTAACAATTGTAATTTTTTTCTTGTTTATCTTTGCAAATCTGATGAAAGTGAGGTAGAACCTTAGAGTTGTTCTAGTTTTCAATTCTCATAATATTAATGATTTAGAACATTTTTTCCCTGATACGTTTGTTTATAGCTTGATTTTCTTTTTTTGAGGACTGCCGGTTCATATCTTTTGGCCTATTGAGGAATGGTTATTGTTCTTATATTTGAATAATTTCCCTTTATATGTTGGATGTCACATCTTTATCAAATTTGCCTTTATTCCTACAAAAAGCTTTTTTTTGTTGTATTCATATAATTTCTGAATATTTCTTGGTAGATGGACTTCCCAACATTTTATACACTCTGCAGTTATTTTGAAGAGCATTTCCTTTTGTATCTTCCCTTCCTAAGTTTTGTGGATAATATAGAGAAAGACTGATGATTTGTACAAGTTTATTTTGCATTCTGGTGCTATTATGAAATTATTGTTTCAGTTAATTTTTAGTTGACTACCTAGGGTTTTGTAAGAGGACAATTATATAATCAGTCAAAAGCAATAATTTTGTTTTCTCTTTGCCTATGCTTTTTCTCTTAATTTCCCTTTCTTACCTTACTACTATAGCTAGCATTTCTAGAATTACATAAAATAATAGTGGTGATAAGACACTTTTTCTTTACCTTGACCTTATTGGAAAGACCTGTAGTATTTCTCTATTACAGAAAATGTTAGGTTTTAATTTTAGCTCGATCCTATTTATTATATTCCTGGGAAGCTAGGTGGTGCAGTGGATAGAAGTCCGGGACTAGAGTTAGGAAGTCCTGAGTTCAAATTTGGCCTCAGACACTTACTAGCTATGTGACCCTAAGCAAGTCACTTAACTCTGTTTGCCTCAGCTCATCTGTAAAATGAACTGGAGAAATGGCAAGCCATTTCAGTATCTTTGCTAGGAAAATGCCAAATGGAGTCACAAAGAATTGAATATGACTGAAATGAGTGAACAACATAAAACAATTTATCATATTAAGGGAAAGTTGATTTTTGATAATTTGATCCTTATGATTTTTTTTTATTTTTTAAAAACAGAAATTGGTATATATTGTCAAAACCTTTTAGAGCATCTAGTGACAGAATCATTTGAGTTCTTAATTAATATGGTCTATGATATTTATAGTTTTTCTAATATTCAGTCAATCACCTTGTATTTCAGACACAAATCTTATCTGATAAAAATGTATAATCTTTTAAAAATGCTTGTGTTGTCTCTTTGTTAATATTTTATTCAGTGTTAGTGTTGATATTCATTAGGTATATTGATATATAGTTTTTTTTTTCTTGGCTTTATCTCCTCCTGGTTTAGACATCAAGACTACATTTATATCATGAAAAAAAATTTGGTAGGAAATCTCTCTCTCTCTCTCACTTATATAATATTTTTCTTTTAGAAATTTATTTATTTTATTCTGAAATTAAGAAATAAAATAAGCATTTCCTTTACATACTAGGATAGAAAAAAAGATGATTGTACATTAAACTGCAAGTCCCTTATGTACAATTTGCTATTCCTTTTAAATGTATAACAAAGTTATGTAACTCTTTTTCCTCTTTTTTCTCCCTCCCCTTTCCCCTAGAGAAAGTTACTGTTAAGAGACAAATATGTGTGTATACAAACACATGCACACATATATGTAAAACTATTATATGCATACTTCTATTTATCAGTTCTTTCTCTGAATGCAGATAGCATATTCCTTCATATGTCCTTTGTAGTTAATATGGGTATTTATGATTTAGATACTCAAAGTTATTCTTAAAACAACATTGCTGTTATTGTATATAATATTCTCTTGGTTCTGCTAATTTTACTCTTCATTATTTCTTGAAAGTCTATCCATATTATATTGTTTTTGTCATCTGTTTTATTATTATTTTAAATTTCTGGAGTTTACATTAAATGAAACTCTTCAATGACTTCCAGTTCTCCTCTTTTCAGATTTAAGTAACTACCTGATTTAAGTTCTTATGTCATTGAAACCAGTGGTCTCAGGATTGAAGTTATTTCCAAACTGCCATGTGCTAGTCTACAACTCATTGAATGACTTGGAGTTGAAAGTACTATGAACAAAAAACCCTTGGTAACATCTAGCACATTATATTTTCATATAATGAAAAAATTCATACTTTTTTTTTGCTTTTTTTTTGGAGGGGAAGTCGGACAGTTGGGGTTAAATGACTTGACCAAGGTCACATGGCTACTTTGTGTGTGTGTGTGTGTGTGTGTGTGTTAAGTGTTTGAGGCCGGATTTGAACTCAGGTCTTCCTGACTCCAGGGCTGGTGCTCTATTAACTGAAAAAGTTCATACTTTCAAGCTATTTCATATCATCTCATAGTTGGCCTCCTTTATTAAGTCAGAGCCAGCTTGATTTATTAAAGGATTTCGGACAGGAGCATTGCTATTTGTGATTTTTTTCCAGTGTATTTTTCTTTCTTATTTTACTAGAGCATGAAGTAGTCCTACTTGCTGGCACATAAAAAGACTTCACCTTGTACAAGTTGACTTACCATTTGTCCTTTGTGTCAGTCATCACTGTGGTCCTGAATAGATGTAGTGCTAATGTAATATCCACAGTGCCAACAGTCACTATAAATATACCTGCATAGTGCTAGATCACAAAATATAACAGACTTTCCATATAGAAGACAGAAGAAAAACATTTGTTCAGAAACCATAAAACCAAATCCCAAAACCCAATTTCACTATAGTAGCAAAGAAGTTAATAAGCAACAACAGCACAGAGAGCCACAGCATTCTTTAGCCTACTCACAAACCAACACAAGCCTACCTATTATAGAAGGTGGTAAACACTAACTTTTACTCATAAGCCTAACTGTCTCCCTCAGATGCTTCCTCTCTTGACACCCAGCTTCCTGTGGGCTCTGCTCTACCCTTCAGCAAACTTCTCACACCACAGGCTCCATGTAATTACATTCAGTCTATTAGGGGGCAGGGAAAAACTTCAAAGCAGGGAAGGTCTTCAAATTCCTTTAGGCTTATTAAGGAGCAGGGAAGATCTTCAAATTCCAATTACCATTACAATAGAGCTGGAGTACAACCCTATTCTATGCAGTCTTATTCTTTGATTCTTAAGAACAATTGTATCACACAGACTGTGTACTGAAGAAAACAGTAGTATCTCCAGATTCCAGTTTGCCACTATTTCAGGGTTCCTGTCAGGCCTTCATAGTTACCACAGCAACTGCAAGGTACACACAATCTGACCTTCCTACTCTGCCATTGTAACCCCTTAAAACATGGAAAATGGGTGAAACTTAAAGGACATGTTGGTGTATAGTGATAGTATTTGGTTTTAATCCTAGCTCCTTTGACCTCAAGAATATCATATTCCAAGCCCTTTGATCCCTTAGTATAGAAGCCGCTAGATCTTTTGTTATCTTGTGTTTCCACAATATTAAAATTGTTTCTTCCTGGCAGCTTGTAATATTTTCTCCTTGACCTGGGAGCTCTAGAATTTGGCTATGATATTCCTAGGAGTTTTCTTTTTGACATCTTTTACAAGAGGTGATCAGTGAATTCTTTCAATTTCTATTTTGTCCTCTGGTTCTAGAATATCAGGGCAACTTTCCTTGAGAATTTCTTGAAGGATGATTTCTAGGCTCTTTTTTTTGATCACAGCCTTCAGGTAGTCCAATAATTTTTAAATGATCTCTTCTGGATCTATTTTCCAGGTCAGTGCTTTTTCCAATGAGATATTTCACATTGCCTTGTATTTTTTTCATTTGTTTGGATCTGTTTTATAGCATCTTGATTTCTCATAATGTTATTAGCTTCCATTTGTTCTAATCTAATTTTGAAGGAATTATTCTCTTCAGTGAGTTTTTGAAATTCCTTTTCCATCTGGGCAATTCAACTTTTTTAAGGTATTCTTCTCCTCATTGGCTTTTTGGGCCTTTTTTGCCATTTGAGTTATTCTATTTTTAAGGTGTTATTTTCTTCAGTATATTTTTGGGTCTCCTTTAACAGGCTGTTGACTTCCTTTTCATGATTTTTCTGTATCATTCTCATTTCTCTTCCCTATTTTTCCTCCACTTCTCTTGCTTGATTTTCAAAGTCCTTCTTGAGCTCCTCCATGGCCTGTAACCAATTCATGTTTTTCTTAGAAGCTTTTGATGCAGGAGTTTTGACGTCATTGACTTCTGGTTCCATGTTTTGATCCTTTTTCTCTCCAAAAAAGGATTATATGGTCTGAATGTGCTTCCTCTGCTTGCTCATCTTGCCAGCCAGTTACTTGACTTTTGAGCTCTTTGCTGTGGTAAATCTCTGCTTCCAGAGTGGAGCAAGCTATGTTCCAAATTGCTGGGGTTTTTGTAAATGTTGTCAGAGGTCTGAGGAGGGTGCCCTCTCTATAGCCACCCCAAGCTCTGGCACACTGCCACACACTCCAGGATCACAACCCAAGACTATGATCGAGATCCAAGCAGGTCAAAGCAAGAGCAATCACCTTCTGAATGGTCACTTGGTCCCCCTATGATCTGCAGGCCAGGAACTCAAAAGGCAGCCATGTGGCAGCAGCTACAGCTGCTGTGACTCTGCCATCTCTCACCCCAAGGGCAGGGGCCAGAACAAGCTCTTCTGTCACCTGGTGCCCAGAGTTCCCCTCTGACATTTTACTTTTTCTTTGGCGTTCATGGGTTGAGAAGTCTGGAAACCACCACAGCTGCTGGTAACTCACTCTCCTGAAGTCTGCTCTGGATGGTTGGGGCCTCCCTGGGTCTGGAACTGTGTGGCTCACATAGGACTGCGCTAGGCTTCCAGTCTGGTGGTGATAGACTCTTCCTGTCAGCCTTCCAGGCTGCCTTCAGTGGGAGATTTGTTTCTCTCTGTCACTTTGTGGGATCTGTAGCTCTAAAATTTGTTTAGAGTCATATTTTATAGGTATTGGAGGTGGTTGGAGCCAGAGCCCAGCAGAGTTTCTGTTTTTACTCTGCCATCTTGGCTCCACCCCCCTGTTCATCATTTCTATTTGTGCTGTACTGTGCTTATTGTGCTATAGCGCAATAGTATTCCATTAAAATTATATACTACCCCTTATTAAGCCATTCCCTAATTTATGCACATTCCCTCATTTTCTAATTCTTTGTCACCACAAAAAGAACTGCTATAAATATTTTTGTACAAATTATCCTTTTCCCTTAAAAAATCTCTTTGGGCTACAGACCAAGTAGTGGTATTGCTGAATCAAGGAGTTTCACAGTTTGATAGCCATACTCTCCAGAATGGTTGGATCAGTTCACAACTCCACCAGGAATTCATTAGTGCCCCAATTTTCCCACATTGTCTCCAAAATTTATCATTTTCTTCTTCTGTCATATTAACTTCTGATAGGTGTGAGTTGTTTAACTAGCATTTCTCTAAAGAATAGTGATCTAGAACATTTTTATATGGCTATAAATGGTTTTGATTCCTTCATCTGAAAATTGTCTATTTATACCCTTTAACCATTTATAATTTGGGGAATGATCTGTATTTTTTATAAATTTGATTCAGTTCTCTATATATTTGAGAAGTGAGGTCTTTATCTGAGATACTATCTATAAATATTGTTTCCCAGCTTTTTGTTTTCCTTCTAGTCTTGGTTGCATTGGTTTTGCTTGTGTAAAACCTTTTAAATTTAGTATAATCAAAATTGTTCATTTTATAGCTCATAGTGTCCTCTATCTCTTGTTTGGTCATAAATTCTTCCCTTATTCATAAATCTGACAGATAAACTATTTTATGCTCCGCTAATTTGTTTATGCTATCACCCTTTATATTTAAATCATGTACCCATTTTGACCTTATTTTGGTATATGGTGTAAGATATACATAGTTTATGCTATACTGTTTTCTAGTTTTCCCAGCAGCTTTTGTCAAACAATGAGTTCTTGTCCCAAAAGCTTGATTCTTTGGGTTTATTAAACACCACTTTGATTATTTACTACTATATATTGTATATCTAATCTTTCCCACTGATCTATCATTCTATTTCTTAGCTAATACCAGGTTGCTTTGATTATTACTACTTTATAATACAGTTTGAGATTGCTATGCTTCCTTCACATTTTTTCATTAATTACTTTCATATTCTTGACCTTTTGTTCTTTTAGATGAATTTTGTTGTTATTTTTTCTAGCTTCATAAAATATTTTTTTTGTTAATTTAATTGGTATGGCACTAAATACGTAAATTAATTTAAATAGAATATTCATTTTTATTATATTGGTTTAGCCTACCCATGAACACTTGATTTTTTTCCAGTTATTTAGATCTGATTTTGTGTGAAGTGTTTTGTAATTGTGTTAAAAAAAGATACATTCTAATGTTATCCACATCCAGAGATGAAACTTTGGAATCTGAATGCATATTGAAGCATGCTATTTTCTTTTTTTCTTTCTTGTGGTTTTTCCCTTTTTTTCAGATTCTTCTTTCACAACACGACTAATGTGGAAATATGTTCAATATGATTGTACACGTGTAGGCTGTATTGGATTGCATTCTGTTTTGGGGAGAGGGAAGGGGAGGGAAGGAGAAAAAAATCTGGAATTCAAAATCTTATAAAAGTGAATGTTGAAAACAAAAAAATGTGTGAAAATTGTTTGAACATGTAATTGGGGAAAAAATAAAATGTATAAAAACAAAAAACCAACCAACCAAACAAAAAAGACATATTCTATACAACATCTTTCTTGATCACCCTAGCTTTTAGTGCTCTGCCTGACAAATTTTCCTTAATTTTATGTATATTATGTACATACATGTTTTCTCTCTCAATAAGATGTAAACTCATTGAGGTCAAAGACTTATATTTTTGTTTTTGCATCAAGTGCAATTCCTAGAACATACTAATGAGATGCTTAAAAAGTGCTTATTGATTGATTGATTGAGGATTAGGATGATATCATCCTCTGAATTATCCAAGAATGCCATGCTGGGGCATTGCCATGGTATGGAAGAAACAGTAGTGCTGTTGGAATTGGAAGACCTGGGTTTGAAGTCCATTTTGGCTATGTACTAGCTCCGTGAATCTTAGTGAGAAGGTACAGTGTATAGAGGGCTTGGCCTAGAGTCAGGAAGACCTGAGTGCAAATATGATGCTTAATAGTTGTGTGACCCTGGGCAAAGTCACAACCTTTGTTTGCGCTGTTTCTTCATATATAAAATGGGGATGATAATAACACTCACCTCCCAGGTTTGTTTTGAGGACCAAGTGAGACAGTAATTTTAAGGCCCTTAGCACAGCACCTGGAATAAAGTAAATACTATATAAATGCTAATAATAGTTATTTTTAAGTCACAGTCTTACTTTCCTCATCTGGAAAATGGGGAAAAATATTTCAAGTATGCTGTCTTGGGGCAGCTAAGAGGCACAGTAAATAGAGCACTGGCCCAGAGTCAAAAGAATCTGAGTTCAAATATGGCATCAGACACTTGACACTTAACTTGCTGAGTGATCTAGGGCAAGTCACCTAACCCCATTTGCCTTTCCTTCCCCCCTCCAAAAAAAAAGTGTCCTATCTCATTATGAGAAAAGTGCTTTGTAACAAGCAAAGAACAACAAATAAGAGTTATCATTATTTGGAATTAAAAAAGGTAAAAGAAGGCTCCCTTTCTCAAACATTTGCCTAAGAATTTGTCTGAACATATTCTATTGGGCTAAGTTTAATTTTTATCACAATTTATTTTTTTAGACTCCAAAGCAGTGTCCATTGACTTTTTCCATTAAAGAATGACTAAGAAACCCTTTAACCCCTGCATGGAGAATAGAGATATCAATAGGGATTGAGCCACTTTCCCTATGCTGTGAAGGGATAGGAAAAAAAAAAGATATTTCTTTAAATCAACTCAACCTTTTTAGAAATGTCACTTAAAAATTTCAGGCCATACACTATTCTTTTAAATTAAAATTGTCTGAAAATGTACAAGCACGTTGTAGATGTACAAGCAGATCCCTTCATCAGGAGGTCATACTATGTGCCCTCTAAGGCTCTGTCCAGTTCTAGTAGTCCATGATTTTATGAAAAGAAGAAGTTACTGGATTATATACTCATTGGGGCAGGGAGCTATGTTTTATTTAACCTTATTTCCCCTCCCAGACTCCATCCCTATGATCTTGTCCAATGCTTTGCAGATAAAAGCTTCTCAACAAATGTTTGTTGGGAAGACAGAAAATTTAATATGAACATAAATGATGTTGGACTGATGAAAGTTTGGTTTCAGGTTTTCACTAACCAATGAGGAAATTTTGTAGCTGTTAAAATATGATTTTTCAAAATAGTGAAAGAACTTTTTCAAAAGAGAATTATGAGGAGCTTTCAATGCCCACATACATACATGTAGTCTTTGCTTGCATGTATACATATACATACCCAAACAAAAATATAAAGGTTTGTAAAAAATTTAATTCAAGCCATATCTCCTTTAAGTAGGACATAGTCTTTCACACAAATAGTGTCTACTAAAGAGATCATATTTTCTTGATACATAGTTTCTGGCAGGCTAGCTTTCAGCAGGTGTGGTTTCAATGTATTTTTAGCTTTGTAGGCACCCTTAACTGGCCTTATTCTCACTTTGAGGTGAATAGGGTGGGGAGGGAGTGTAAAGGCCACACTGTAATTCATTTCTATAATGGTTTCAAAAAAGGAACTTCTAAGAGGGTAGGATTAGCAGATCCCTAGGAGTGACTTTGGTCAAGCACCTCAAAGGCTGTGCATGCGTGACCTAATTAATCCTACCACATTAATTTGAGGGAAGCAAGGTATCTTTTTTAAAGACAGAGAAACTGAGACTTGGAGGAGTGAGATTACTTCTCAAGGTCACACGGAGTTTATGGTAGAGACAGAAATAGAAACCAGTTTTCCTAACTCCTTAGCTGCCTTTGTAGATTAGGCTGGCTTTTTCATACTCCATCATGGTCAACTAGCTTTCAATTTGTGCCCATTAACTGCTGCAATTTTTCTGGAATAAAGTAATTTTTTCCCAAGATCTAGTTGCATTGATAATTCCACTTTCAATCTTTTACTTCCAGAGACTAGGCCTTGGAGACTAAGTTACTCTCTCCTCCCTGGGATCCTGCAGCCTTGTCTTCATTTTTGCATCACTATTTTCCACACTGCTGTCCTTAAAAATGCTCCCTCACTTCTGCTTTCCACCTCTTGTTCTGAGAATTCTGTAATCAAATCAGCACTACTGATGCTTCTGAATAGGGAATGAAAGTTGACTTCACTATGGTTTCACTGACTATCTTTGTGACTTCCCAAGCCACCACTGCCTTCTCCTGCTATCAATCTTCTGTCTTTGTGGTTCCTTCCATCAGGATGTAAGCTCCTTAAGAGCAAGGATTGCCTTTGCTTTTGTAACACAGTTGGCTCTGGTTCTGTTCTCTTAGGGTCAGGTCTGTTACCTCTACCTCTTTCTACCCTTTTGGGACTGGGGGAGTTGCTCTTCTCTATCATTGGCTCAAACCCTCTCTGGCTACATTCCCTCCATTTTTAAGGGTTAGGGTATTTCTTACATGGTGTTAGATGGTCTTTCTACTTGGATTGTCAGGGGGACCTGGTTTTCTAGCTTCTGTTTTTCTCAACACCCACTTTCCTCTTAATTTCTTGAAATTTACTTTCTTTCCTAAACACTTTTATTGAAATTGCGCTTTTGGAGATCACCAGCTGATGCCCTAAATGCTAAATCCAGCAGTATTTATTATATTCTCAGTTTCCAAGACCATTCTGTTGCATCTGACTCTGTTGACTGTTCCTTTCTGACACCTACATCTCCCTTGAAATTTATAACATTATACTCTCCAGGTACCTCTCCTATATTTTATACCACTTCTATTTCTTTTGCTGCTTTCTCTTCCAGTTTTGGATATGTCCCAAAGTGCAGTCCTTAATCAATTACTCTTTTCACTAAGATATTCTCTCTTTAAAAACTCAGTCAGTCATTCTCATGACTTTGAATGTCATTTGTTGGCTGGTAACTCCCAAACTTACATTTGTAGCCTTTAACCATTGATTCTATGTTGCATCTCTAACTAAATGAATACTGACATTTCCACTTTCACATGTTATCATCATCTCAAATTTTATTCTTAACTGAAATTATTTTGCCCCATGCCAGAACCCTTTTCCAACTTCTGCATTTCTGCTGATAGCATTCCCATTCTTCTAGTCACCCAGGATTGAAACATCATAATTAACTCTCTTTTCTCTTTCTCTCCTGTCAATTCTTCCTTTGATAGGATTCCCACCATCGTTATTTCTTCTCTATTACTACTCTAACCCAGATCACCATCAACTCTTAACTGGATTTGTTCAATTGTATCCTGTCTAGATTGCCTAATCACATGGTTTCTCACTTTCAAACTATTTATCCTACATGCTGATATTAGTACTAGTATCAAATATAAATTCTTCCGTTTGGCTTTTAAAGCCCTTCATTACTTGGCCCCTTCCTACTTTTCCAGTCTTCTTATACCTCACTACCACTCACCTACTCTTTAACTCATTGACCCTGGCCTCCTTGCTGTTCCTCACATAAGACACTCCATCTTCCAATTCTTTATTTTCATTGAACGTCTTCCATGCCTGGAATTCTCTCCCTCCTTACCTACTCCTCCTAGCTTCCCTGGCTGAAGCTTCAAGTCTCAAGTAAAATTCCACCTTCTACAAGAAGGCTTTCTTGATCCCCATTAATGCTAGCGTCTCACTCAGAGATTATCTCCAATTTATCTTGCATATGTCTTGCTTGTACAAAGTTGGCTGCATATTATTTACCCATAGACTGTGATCTCCTTGAAAGCTGGGACTATTTTTTTCCTTTCTTTGTACGCAGGGTGATTGGCATAATGCCTGTCATCGAAGCTTTGTTGACTTGATGACATCAACTAACTTTTCTCAAATTGGGGCTTTTTAATCTTGTAATTTCTCTCCCTTCTCCCCCCAACTTGAATGGTTCTGTTTCCCACCAAATTGAGTTTAAATTCTTGCCCCTGATTATTTTTATTCATTTTGAACTTAAATACAAAAAGACAAAAAAGTCCATGTTTATAGTACAATACAAAAAGAGGATTGATATGAAACAATGAATCTCTATTTCACAGTTTATTTTTTTTTTGAAAAACTATGTAATAAATACTGCACATTATTTTCAAAACTACCATGTTTTTCTGTGCTTCCTGCAAAGTTTTCTTTTGGTTTTCATTGTGCAGTTTTTTTCCTTCCTCCTTCCCCACCCTACACTAGAGATGGCCACCATTTCTCTCTCTGTCTCTTTCTGTCTCTCTGTCTCTGTCTCTCTGTCTCTGTCTCTGTCTGTCTGTCTGTCTGTCTGTCTGTCTGTCTGTCTGTCTCTCTCTCTCTCTCTCTCTCTCACACACACACACACACACACACAAAACCTGCACATATCATATATACTTCTAATTATCAGTTCTTTCTCTGGTGGTGGATACAGCAGCTTCCCTTATAAGACTTTTGTAGTTGAGTCATATGTTTATAATACTCAAAATAACTTAGTCATTTCATAATTGTTCTTTGAACAATATTGCTATTACTTCATGCAATGTTTTCTTGGCTTCTCCCTGACTTTAAAGAGAAGCCAAGGTCTAATTCAATCTTACCTCTCTCATGAAACTATTTCTGATTATTCTAGTCCTCTAACTCTTCTCTGAACTCCTTTAGTATATTGGGTACCATACCGAATAGCATTTAATCATACATTGCTTTGTGCTAGTCATTTCCTGGCTTTGTTTAGTCTCTAAGGAAACTCTACAATCCTTTAAGGGAGGAATGTTTTTTGGGCATTTGAGTCTCTCACACAGTGCTTAGCAGAGTCCTGAACACATAGCAGGAGTTTAACAAACACCTTAGTAGGGCTGACTGCCTGTAGGGAATGAGTACAGTTAGGTTTTATAAAAAATAAAATGATTTTCTACCACGTTCCTAATTCTCATTCCACTCTTCCCAAATCTCAGTCACATTAAATATGAACTCAAGAACTTCTGGAGCTCTAGACCTCTGTTAATTTTTAAAAGTTAAATTTGATTTTTTTCCCAATTAATCAAAATCTATCTTCTCTCCTCCCATTGAAAAAGAAAGAAAAAAAAATCCCTTGTAACAAATATATAACTAAGCAAAACAAACTCCTGCATTAACCATGTCTAGAAAATATATGCATCTCAATCTGGACTTGACCTACTGCCTCTCTGTCAGGAGGTGGGTAGCATGTTTCATAACAAGCCCTGTGGAATTGTGGCTACAGACTTCTGTTCTTCAGCACGTAGACAGATTGGTCAATATCTCTACTTTGTTGTTATTCAGTCATGTCCTACTCTCTATGACCCCATTTGGGGTTTTCTTCACAAAGATACTGGAGGGGTTTGTCATTTCCTTCTCCAGTTCATTTTACAGATGAAAAAACTGAGGCAAATTGGATTAAATGACTTGCCCAGGGTAACACAGCTTGAGGGTGTGTGAGACCCAAATTTCAACTCAGGAAGATGAATCTTCCTGACTTCAGGCCCAGCTCTCTCTCCACTGTGCTGCTTAGCTGCTCAGGATAGCTGTATACTGCCTGTTAACTTCTGGAAGCAAAGATTGCTGAGCCAGGGCCAGTGATTTCTGAAAGATTATGCAGAATAGGAGAATTACTGCAGGACTGGAGATGGGTAAAGTTAATGATTTTTGAAAAAAGGAAAAGATTGGAAGCTGCAGACTCTCAGATAATGAGTTTAACTTTGATTATAGAGATTATATAATGCTTTTATTATATAAAATAAATGACGAGATTATAGAATGCTTTACTAGAAGGAAGATGAGTGAACAGGTAAGTAGTACAGATATTTTTATCCCTGTTTTATAGATGAAGACAGTGAAATTCAGAAATTCTAAGGGACTTGCCTATGGTCCCACAACTAGTAAGGTATCGTAGCTCTGAGCCCCACACTCTTGAGATCCATTATGCCGGGCTTCCTTTGTCTTCCCAGTGCCTGGCACAGTACCTTATACGTAGTAGGTACTTGATAAATTTCTCTTGATTAGACTTTTTAAGCTTTTTTGATACCTTTTGTTTTAATGTCCCACACATTTCGTGATATCTTCCTTCCCCTCTACCCTATTCCTTCCTTGTAACAAAGAAAGAATTAAGCATACTCCCAGCTAGCACCTATGAATTTTGGGGAAGGTTAGCCAGAGAGAAGACTTCTAAGGGACATAATAATTGTCTTCAAATATTTGAAAGATTGTTACCTGGATGAGTCATTAAACATATTCAACTTGATCCCAGAGGGCAGAACTAGGACCAATGGGTGGAAGTTGTAAATTTAGGCTTGTTATAAAGAAAGAATTCTTAACTGTAGGCATTTAAAATGCTTATTGACTTGACTTAAACCCTAAAGGGAATGGGCTACCCCAGAAGATGCTAGATCATCCCCTACTGAGGTTAGGCAACCTCTTGTTGGGTATGTTGCAGATGGGCTAATTTTTCCTGTATGAGTTGGACCACATAGCCAAAGAGGTCTTTTCCACCTCCAATCATGTGGTTCTTGAGCAAACTGTCTTCTTCATGCCACATCAATGATTGTTAGGAGGAAGCCATATTTTACATAGTTTGATCTGCTCTCACAGGAACCACATTTTTAGTTCCCTAAAATTACAAGCCCCTAAGAGCACATGGTCATAGATTAGTGCCAAGAGATGGTAAAGCTACAGTGCTTAGTCAGGCTAACAGCCTGGCAGCAAGGGTGAGTAAACCCAGATGCCTAAAGCACAGGGGATCAAATGACTATGGACATTTCCAATTCTGTCACTGGCCAGAAGTGCCATTGCTGGAAAAGCTCTTTACTACTATGCTCTGCCTTGATTTTCTTGTCAGTCAATTGAGAATGGTAAT
Source organism: Petaurus breviceps papuanus (assembly GCF_028583685.1). NCBI lineage: Eukaryota > Metazoa > Chordata > Mammalia > Diprotodontia > Petauridae > Petaurus > Petaurus breviceps. The sequence goes on along the minus strand of NW_027186304.1, from coordinate 93,693,450 downwards.
TGCTTCTAATCTAAATCTGGGGTATTCTGAGGCTAAACTAGTTTCTGTTAAATATTAAAGATGAGTTAGATGAAAGTGTTGAGCAGCATGAAGATCAGCAACGAATGGAAACCGGAAAACTCCTCCTCAATGAATATTAATACCTGCTGAGAACTACATCTGGGTGATGAAAATTATAAATGATAAGGAAGTGGAAGTTTGCTCTCTCTTAGGTAAGGATAATTATAGTATTATGAATATGAAGCTTCAGTCTTTCCCCTCTTTTCCTTTTCGGGCTCTTAATCCAGTTACAATACCATGCTATTTGTCAACTTAAAGGATTATGTGCTTTGTTAGTTATGTAAAGTCAATGAATAGCATTTTATGCCTTTTTTTTTTCGTCCTGGAGTCATCAAGCAGGAGTCTGACAAATGGTTATATGTAAGAAAATGTTTGAGACACATATAATCATAGGTTGCCCCCTGGTGGACTCTAGTAACTTCACAGTAGGTCCTGAAGACCTCAAGGTTCATTTGAAGCAGAACTGTATTTAATCAGGCTCCCCTTCCCCAAATACACACACACTTCTCCCCTCCACCCCTCCTCTTCCCCATATTAACATATGGGTAATATCATGTGACAAACTGTCAAATTGACATTTAAATTCTGATCCTTCTAATGCAAACCAAGAATGAAAGGAAAATGAATCAAAGTATTAGGCTATGTAGTAAAAACAGAAAAGAAACAGGGAACATTTGCACAGATATTTATTTCAAGAAGAAAGGAACAGAGAATGTTGAGGGGTCTTAGTTTCTTGTGCCAATTCTAGATGCCATAGAGCTTGTTGCTATAGAAATATTTACCTAAAGAGGTTTAAGTGATATTGAAGGCATATGCAGAGGATTTGGGGCTATATTCTGGTTCTTTTCATCCTGTAGTCATAGTATTGTTGTCTTAAAAATACAAAGGAATCTCACAGGTCATTTAGTCCAACCCCCATTTTATGGATGAAGAAACTGAGGCCCAGAGATATTTAATGACTTTCACAAGGTCATACTGCCAGTAGGTGGCAGAGCTAGGATCTTCATCCTGGTCCTCTTATTCCAAACCCCTTCCACTATACCATGATACCTCTTGCTAACCCAAATGAATAGAAAATTACACAGAATTAACTAATAGGTGAGTGTTACCTAAAGTTTCTGAAATTCGACTTGTAAAACAAATGAGTTGAAAATAACTGTAAGATGGGGAAACATCTTAGAAACAAACATAGCTCCTTCCTGCTTAAAATATGACTCATTTTTATTCTTCGGACTTTTCAGAAGATTAAAGCCATTAACTTTGAATTTACATGGAAATAAAAATCCATTCTAGCATTTTCCTTTTTGTATTTTTCTCCTTTGGAAACCTAACAGAAATGTACAGTGATTCAACGCAAATACATTACATGGAGAGAAGTTGGCTTCCTTGGCTTCTCTTAAGTCCTTACTAAAATCCCATCTTTTATAGGAAGTCTTTTTTGGTCTTCCTTAATACTGGTGAATTTCCTGCTTATTATTTCCCATTTACCTTATTTGTATGTGGTTGTTTGTATACTGTCTCCCTCATTAAAGTCGGAGCTTCTGGAGATCAGGATTGTCTTTTGCATTTCTTTGTGTCTGCAGTCCTTAGCACGTAGTAGGTGGTTCATGTTTTTTGACTAAGTTATTATTGGATCACTTTTTGGTTTCGATTAAATAGTTACAGAATCTCAGAGTTGGAAAGGATGTCAGAGGTTATCTAGTTCAAGATCTGAACAGGAATTTATTCTAGATTGATTCAATATTTTATGGACATGTACTTGAAGACTTGTGGGCAGAAGTTTTATGAACTCAAATAGACTAATGAATGTAAAGCACTTTGCAAACTTTATAGCACTATGTGAATGCCAGTTATTATTATTAATTATTTTTAGCTTCCAGTTACTGGGTCTCCAGTCTGGTGATGACTTTATTCCCTGAGCCTTCTATTGTCCTCCTACTTAATGTAAGTGGTATTGTTAGGGTGATACAAGGGTGTATGCTGGTAGATGTTTAGTAACCTGATTCTCTGGGGACAAGACAAGATATGCACACAAATTTTAAAGTTTAGTCTGTATTATTTGCACTTTCTTAAGTCTAGGTAATTAACAAAACAATAAATTAAGCCCTGGTTTGTAGCTTATTTTTGAGGTGTAAATGCTCACTTTGAAAATATAGTTGAATGGAAAATAATAAATAATGATAAAAAAGTTTAACAATCATCCTCACAAGTTGGTTAGAGCTGGCTCTAGCATCCTCCTGCCTATAATGAGGGGAAACCCATTAGGGTTCCAGAGGAACCCATTCCATTCTATAACTTCTACTCATTGCTCCTAGTTCTGCCCTCTGAGGATAAGTAGGTATAGTACTTAGTGTAGTACTACTTGGTATGGTAGATACAATACTAAATCAGGAAGATTCAAATTCAAATCTTAGATATTTATATGACCAGGATTAAGTTGCTTACTCAGCTTCAGTCTCAGTTTCCTGATCTGTAAAGTGGGTATGACAATAATACTAGGTGTGAGGAAACACTGTGTAAACTTTGAAAGAACTATACAAACATCAGCTGTTACTTGAAAATAACTAATCTTATACAGGTCTTACAGATACCCTTGTTTGTGAATTATGTGCTTACTGCCTCAAGCCTGAGAAAATTGCAGACCCTATTAAGTGAGATCCATAATCACTCAAGAAAGTTCAGCTTAAGCATCCAAACAAACAAACAAAAAATAAGTGGATGAAGAATGGCTACTGTACACACTACAACATATAGCTGAATGGAAAATCTATTGAATTATTCCATCAGTAGATATATCTTGAACAGGAAGCATTTATATAATGCCTACTATATTCCAGGTACTGGAAATAAGCATTTTACAAATATTACTTCATTTAATCCTCCTGTGAGGTAGGCACTGTTATTATCAGCATCTTGTACAAGAGTCAAAAGGATGAGCATGTATGGTTTAAGTTCCACTCTGCACCAATGTGCCATAAAATCATGAACTTTTGAAAATTTATCCCTTTATTTGATAAGCATTTACTGCGCCCTCTTGTGGAAACAAAGACAAAAACAAAATGGTCCTTGCCCTCAAGGAGCTTATAGATAAAATATAAATACAGATAACTGAATGCAAAATTAATGCAAATAATTTGGAGAGAAGAACACTGATAATGGGGTGGATTAGGAAAAGTATCTTTAAGGAAGGGTAGCTGAACTAAGTTTTTGAAGGTAGACAGAGATTCCAAAGGGGGAAAGGGGGGGAGAGGAGCAGTTTTCCAAGCATGGGGGACAATTTGACCAGAGAGAGAATATTTTATAAGAAGAAGAACAAGTAGTCTAAGTTAGTTGGAATATATAGTTGTGTGAGGGTTACCTGCATAATAAAATACATAAAATTATATAAATATCAGCTATTACCTCCTGCCATCTCATCAGCTACCCCACAAGTTCCCTAACAAGTATAATTAATCTCATTATGCAGATGAGGAACCTGATGGTCAGAATGGAGAAGTAAGTGATACAAAGTCACCTAGCTGACATGATGAGTCCAGATCTGGAGCTCAGGCCCCTAACTCCAAGACTAGGGGTTGTTTCCACTCTGCCAGGCTCATTCACCTTAGAAGATAATGTGATATAGAATCCAGACAACTCAAAGGTTCATTAACCTTCAGGAACTCACTTCAGTCCTAATCAGACCTAACACATCTGGTATAGGATGTTCACCTCTGGGTGTCACATTTTTGGGGAATACTTGGACATGTAGAAGGGCACAGAGAAGAGGGCAGCAGCATGGTGAGGAGTTTCAAGACTATGTCATACAGAATGACATTGAAGTAATTAAGGATTGTTAACATAAAGAAAAGGGGGGGCAGCCAGGTGGCGAAGTGAGTAAGAGCGCGGCCCCAGAGTCAGGAGACTTGGGATCAGTTCCGGGCTCAGAACTTAACACCCACACAAAATAACTGACCGTGTAACCTTGAGCAAGTTACTTAACCCCAATTGCTTTAAAAAACCAACCAACCAAACAAACAAACCATAAAGAAAAGGAAACTTGCTAGGGATGAGCAACACATATCACTGCCTTGGGGATGAGTGGAAGGTCCAAGGAGAGAGATGGCCCTTTTTGGGCTTGATGAGATAATGACCATGGAGGGCAGAGATAAAGCAGACCTATCTGGCACTTATTTTGATCTTTGATCCTAAATATAGAGCAAAAATATAAAGTTAGGATGGCTTCAAACCCACAAACAAGAGGTTCATAGGAGAGCACAAAGCTGCTCTCAATGGAGTTCATGAAAGAACTGGTAGGTCTGATTATTGAAAAGCTGTTGACACCTTTCTGATTAACTTAATCCAGCCCCCTCAACCACACATCTGGGGCAAAATGGGAATGGAAACCTGGAACAAGGTTCCTATAAAATCAATCTGTTACAGATTCTCAAAGTTCTGAGAGACCTCATGCATCATTTAATTCCACTTGGGTCTGAGATGGAATCCTTTCTGTAACATGGTCAGAAATGGAGGATGTGGATAGGGAGGTAAAGAGACTTGAGATCATGCTACATGAAAATCAACTAGAAGACTGAGGGGTGTCTAAGCTAGAGAAATGCAGCTAGGTGGTATAACATATACATATACATATATATACATAAACATATATACGCACATGTACATAAACATACATACATGCTCATATATGTGTATATATGTATGCATACATATACATACACACATATTGCTAGAATTAGAGTCAAGAAACCCTCAATTTAAATCCTGCTGCAAACATATCAAAGTAAAACAGGAATAATAATACCAGCTACCTCTCAGGGTTGTGAGGATCAAATGAGGCAATATTTGTGAAATGCTATATAAATGTTAGCTATTATTATTATCTAGGGCCAGGGTGCATAAAAGCTGTCAAAGTATTTGAAAAGCTGTCATGAGGAAAAGGGACTAGATTTGGCAGTATATTACCATAACTGCTAGTCTTTGAGTGGAAGCTGGATGACTCCTTGTGGGGAATGTTGTAGAGGGACTGTCTGTTAAGCTATAGTTTGGACTTGGATGGATTAGGAAACCCCTCCCAACTCATATATTTTGTGAGAGGAACAATCTGCAACTTAGAGGAGACAGTATAATTCAGTGATAAGAATGCTGATTTAAAGGACTTGGGTTCAAATCCTAACCCTGCCACATGCTACCTGTGTGATCTAGGGCAAGTCACTTAACTTCTTTGGGCCTCAGTTTCCTCATCTGTAAAATGAGGGGGTTAAGATTTGATGTCTTCTTAGGTCTCTTCTGGTTTTAATTGTTTGATATATGTAGAGTCCAGTGCATGGAAATTCTACTGTAAATATACCAAATATATTTGATTTCTATTCCAGGACTTGGTTAAGGTGTTGTACATTTAGAAATCTTCCATTTTATATTCCTGGACAATTAAAGGAATGGACTATCTTCTTTGTGGTTAGGTGTTAATGTACTTTGTATTATTAACTACATTAAATGTTTCTGATCCCCTGAAAAATAGGCTTGTATAGGACATGAAACTTAATTCCAAGTCATGTAAGCAATCGGAGACTCTAGGAAATTCTGACAATCAGTACATGTGATGGAAATACAGGACTGATATGTGGTTTGATATTTAGTTTGTTGTTAAATATTTTTTTTTTTTTAGCAATCGGGGTTAAGTAACTTGCTCAAGGTTACACGGCCAATTATTTCTGGGTGTGGTGCTAAGTATCTGAGCCCAGATTTGATCCAGGTCATCCCGACACTGGAGCCAGTAAGAGTACTCACTGTTAAATATTTTTTAAGGAGGAGGTTTGAAAAAAGGTTACCTGGAAGTCAGCTTCTTGATTGTAGTCATATATTCTTCACAATCCAGTTCCTAGATGGATTAATAAGATGTCATTACTGCTTCTATCCTGCAGCAAGGGTCAGTTGAAGTGGTGGGTATGTAATTGGTGTGAAAATCCTAGAGTTAACTGTCATGATAACAGTCTTCAGAGTAAATTTTGCAATGCCAAATTTATGTTAATAACAACTTTCACTTATGTAGTGCTTCAAGGCTTACAACGTACTTTCCATATAATAAACATAAAATAAATTTCACAGTTTTTATCTTCATTTTATGGATGAGCAAAATGAGGCTCAGAAAACATAAGGGACTTAAGTAGAATCACACATCTAGCAAGTGTATGAGCCAAGATGTGAACCAAGGTTTCCTGACTCCGAGTGTTCTTTCTAATACTTTATGCTTCCAGTTTCTATCTTTTGCTATACAACTCTTTGACAATTATGTTTTAACATGTTATAGGTGCCTTTTATTTTTATATGTCAGTCTTTTCCCGATCCCCTTCCAAATTTCCCATAATTGAATCCTTTCTTTTAACAAAGAAAAACAATCAAACAAACTCAATTGGCACAGTGACTACTTCTGACGGTGTATACCACATTTTGCAACTGTGTTCAGCACTCTGGCTAATTCTCTAAGACTATGAGTTGAAGAGAAAGGCCAACCTAGCTTGGTAGGGGGAATTTCTTTTTAGGTGTTCCCTATACCAATGTAATCAGTGATTCAGTTCCCTGTTCTAGTTAGATTGATTTTGTTATTATGACATTCTTTTATTTTAATTCAGTTGGAAAATTATGATAATTTATTTCTAGTTTGGCTAATAATTCTGCCCTTTTGGCAAGGAAAGGTATCTTTCTATTGCCCTGTTGCCCCTCTACTTAAAAAAAATGTGACCTTTTATATTTAGATCTTATCTCCTTTTGGAGTTGTGGTGGGGAATGCAGTAGGTAGGAAATTCTGGTCTAAATCTCTTCTCTGACAAACTGCCCTCCAGGTTTTCTAACATTTCTTGTTGAATAGGCCCTTCTTCCCCCAATAGTTTATGTGTGTATCTTTATTTAATGCCAAATTGTCATGATGGATTGCTTCAGTGTTTACTTATCTAGCCTGTTCTACTGATTTTTTTTTACATTTGTACCAAATAATATAATTAGTCTTGTACAATATCATTTGAGATTAGGTAACACTATGTCTCCTTTCCTCATTTTGCATTTTTGTGGGTAATCATCCATTTTCTTTAAGTGCTCAGTTTTGCAAGCATATAATTGCACAACAGTTTAAAATAATTCTTTTTCCTCTATTGTGAATTAAATTTATTTATTTTTGTTTTGTGGACTTTATTCTCTTTTCCTGAGCAAATTAGCTAATGATTTATTGATTTTATAGCAGTTTAAAATTTTGTTTTTCACTTCAATCCTTTGATGTTCACAGTTTTATCTATTGTTCTATTTCTCAAGATTTCTTGTTTTGAGCTTGTTTTGGATTTATCAATTTATTTTATATTTAAAATTGGATTCCCACTTTATAAACTGTTTATTTCTCTGTGTTTTCAGAGATATGAATTTTCCTCTGAGGGCTGCTTTAGTTGAATCTCCAAAACTTTAGCTGCTGATTCATTATTATCATTCTCTTTTCTATAGTTATTGGTTATTTTTATAATTTGTTCTTTGACCCATTTATTGTTCTGAATATCATTATACTTTATGTCTGTATATTTTGCTGCCTCTTTAAATTACTATTTTATTGTGTTTTCATCTATAAAGAATACGGTTAATATCTCTGCCTTTTAACATTTATTTATGATTTTTTGTGCCCTAACACATGGGCAGTTTTTGTAAAGGTACTGTTGATACTGAGAAATATGCAAACTTTCTAATATTACCATTCAGAATATGCCATAAGTTTTTAAAATATATTTTTTCCAGTGGTATTGTCAGCTTTATTATTATTATAGCTAGGATGTAGATAGTATTTTAGGATTTGGAAAGCACTTTACACTCATTTGATCCTCACAAATTCTAAAGGATAGGTGCTATTATTATCCACATTTTATAGACAAGGAAACTGAGGTAGAGATTAAATGATTTACCCAGGGCCAGATTTGAACTTGGGTCTTCTTTACCCACAGGTCCAGCACTGTATCATTTACTTTAGTCTTTGATCAGTGTAGAATTTCTCCTTTAAATGATAATCTTGATGTGTTCTGGAAACATGAAAGAAATTAATTGTTTAGTTATACTTCCTAATCTTGAACATTTCTCATTTGAAGTTTTTTGAATGTCTAATAGCCTGTTCAAGTCTGCTTTTATTTGAAATTCAAGTGCCTTCCTCTTTTTGAAAGTCCATTTTTTCATTGATTATAATCCTTGCCCAATTCTATGGGATATATTACACACAACATGCACTACTCTTCGTTGCTTTCTAAACTATTTTATTCCAATGCATTCTTTGATCTCTTATAGGTTAGGAATAGTCTGAGGCTATTCAGATAGGTTTTTTTAATGGCCAAACCCCATTTTTTTAACATCAAAATCCTGAACTTTAATCACTTTATTTCTTGGTGACTAAAGACTGAAATTTCTAACTTCTCTGTGTTGAAAATATGGAGAGTCTATCAATAAATACTTTGCCCTTAGCTTTCAATACTTTTTAAAGTGATTTTTGTGTCTTATTTCCTGTAAGAGAATATTCAGACTTTTCATGGTCATAGTCAATAAACTATTTATTAAGCATCTATTATGTGCTAGACACTGTGCTAAGTACTGGGGATACAAATATGAAAAAGAAAGACAGTCTCTGCTCTTTTTTTTTTTTTAAAGCAATTGGGGTTAAGTAACTTGCTCAAGGTTACATGGCCAGTTACTTATGCGTGTGGTGCTAAGTATCTGAGCCCGGATTTGATCCCCAGGTCATCCTGACACTGGAGCCAGTGTTCTTACTCGCTGAGCCACCTGGCCGCCCCTAGTCCCTGCTCTTACGAACCTTACTATGTAAGGAGGGAAAGGCAACACATAAACAAAAATTGGGAGGTGGGGGAGAAGGGAGAAGGGTACCTGATGGGACATAGTGAAGTCAAAGAGAAACAAAATGAGTGCAGTTGGAGAAGCCAAAGAATTTAAATGAATGCAGTTGGAGAAATCAAAGAAATCCAAAAATGAGTGCAACTGAGTGGGAAGCGAGGGGATGTCTGAGGCTTTTCAATGCATCATTATTTTTTTACAGGTCTGTAATGATCATATTATCTCAGTAAATCTTGTCCTCAATGTCAGTAGCTTTTCCTTTTATAGAACTCATGTGACCTTTCAGTGCTCCTGTCCTTTGATTAGTTCCTGCTAAGTTTTCCTCCATAGATATATTTTGAGCTCCAAATCTGCCATTATCATTTTCAAAGCCACTAATGTTTTGGAAAGATTCTCTATTATGTGGTCTAAATTGTCTACCCCTTTATTGGTCTTTTTGATTTCTTCTCTGAGGGCTCTGATTTCCACCCTAATATCAGCCTTAATTTTCATCCTAATACTTTCTTACTGTTCCCATTTATCATTTGAATAGTTATAGGGTTTCTTGGTATTGTATGACATTTTGTTTTTGGTAGTCCTGTAGAATTTATTGTTTTCCTTTTTTTAAATTTGGATTTTTCAGACCACTTTATATCACTGCTTCACACAGATAGTGTCTCAAAAGTCTTAGTGTAGCTTTAAACTTTAATAGCTATTATTTAAACACACATATATGTGTATGCATATATGTATATATTTTTCATTTCTCTTCTTTCCTAGATTATTTATTCATTGTTATTTTTTCTTTATAAGTCTCCCTTTTTCTTCCTATTTGGCAGCTAGGTTTATCCCCACCCTTTCAGTCAGTCTTACATGCCTTCTGCCACTCTGCTTCTCATTTAGTATCATACAACATCTCTATACCGTTTGACTTTCTACCCTATGGCATTTTCTTCTCTCCAGATGACTGGGGGGTGGTGAGGTGAAGTGAGTGTGTGGGTGGCAGACTGCGCAACTTCAAAGACTTCCCTTTATTGAATGGTGAAAGTTTCTGACTGGCTATTTACCTCATGGAAATTCCTCCGGTAGAGGACTATAGCTGGATTTGTATCACCCTTGGCACAGGAGATTGACTCTGTACTATTGGGTCTCTCCTTTCAGCCTTTAATGAACACCCATTGGTGAGTTCATTTTTTTTTCCTCTTTAAGGAGTGTGTTAGGGGTTCAGGCAGGGTCATTCCTGAAAGGGGAGGGAGAGAGGGTAACAGAGCAAGAGCTTATAACAGAGGTCATCCAGGGAGGACTGGGTGAGGGAACTGTCTCAGGCTTCTCCAGTTGTTTCAGAAAGTTTTACACTATATCATGATGTTTCCAATCTGATCTTTCTGACAAAGTTTGAATTGCTATGTATTTGGAGTGTTTCTTATTGTTTTGAGGTAGTAGGCTTAGAATTAGGCTCAAGGAGGCTTATTATGGCATCTTCGCAGTGTCCTATACTAACCTTTTAAATAATGTCACTGAATATGTGATCATCTTTTCTATACATAGAATTAAAACATAGTTGTTGAAACTTAAGAAAGATATTTAATCCAATCTCATACATTTGAGTGTTTACTAAAGTCATCAAATACAGGAAATCAACTATAGGAATCAAACTGTAGTCCAATGCTCTTCTATATATGATGCAGCCTCCCTTATCCCTGTTTAAACAAAGAAATCAAATGATTTCCCTAAAGAGGTAATATGAATCATTAGCAGAGGCATTCAATCTATGATTCCATTAATGACTCATATTGTCTTTTTAGAAAAATTATTTAACTTCTTTGTTACTGACCAACCCATGTAGAATTCAGGGATAATTAAAAAAAATTTAAAGAGGGATAAAGGAAGCAGCATCATATAGAGGGAGAGCATTGGGTTAGCAGTTAGAAGACCTGGGTTCTAATACCAGATTCTTGATTAAAAAAATTTTTTTTCAAGACATCAATGTCCAATCACTTCCCCTTTCTTGGCCTTGGTATCTGTTTTTCTAAAATGGGAGAGAGGGGTGGTTGGATAAGATCAGGTATTCCCAACCATAATGTCCATGAGCTTAGGTGGAAAAAATTACACCTTTATTTTACTAGCTTCTAACCAAAGTTAGCATTTCCTTCAATTATGGATGTAGGTACTATATATTATTCTGAGATGGTTCCAGAGATTTTGCCAGACTGCCAATGGGGTGGAAAGTACAAAAAAGGTTAATAACCCCTGGGCTAGATTATCTCAAATGTCTCTTCCAGGTCTATAAATCTATCACTGATGACTAAAAGTTCTATAAAACTAGCACTGTGAAGTATAAGGAGAATAATTTCTCTGCATATTTATATAACTAAACAAATTAAAGCTATTTAGAAAATATTCTTTTCTCCACTTAGTTCTTTCATCTTCTTTCCATCATAGTGTGGAAGTGACTGAGTTGGTAAAGGCCATGCCAGTCATTAAAAGGGTGACTTGCAATTGTTTCAATTTTCTTGCATATCTGGACTCTCCTGTGCTGTGCCTTTCTTTTTCTGTTCCTTTTCTTTTCTGATCCCCCACCCCCACTCCCTTCTATAGCTTTGGGCATGAACACACTTTTCCATGAGCTATCTATCCTGGAAACACTTTGAGTGTGGTCCCAGAGGAGTAGCCACTAGGGATAATTTTTTTTCTATTTAAACTTACTTATAGCAATGAAGATGGGGAGCACCTACAATGATGAAATTTTGGGTCTTTTGAAGTTGAAAAATTTTATCCCTTTAGATTGTTGCTGAAGCATTCAAAGGATATCCCTGTATAACTCCTGAGTATCTACATTTGAGATCTTTCTTTCAAAAATCTTTAATTCTTCATGAACTAATTAATGTTGATGATGATGGTTGTGCTGGAGGTCATGCAATTATGAAGGTTGAAAAAGGAAAGGCTTAGGGGAAAGAGGAGAGTTTCTGGAGTTTGAGGGAATTTATGGATTCATTATTGTTTAGGACTCTACATTTGCTTTCATGCTTCCATATTGATTAAGGGATAAACTTCAGTGGCTCATACTATCCCAGATCACAAAGTGGAGAACACAGTAGGAATCCAGCAAAGCCTTGTTGGTTGATTGGTTGATCATGTGCCTCTTAAATTCACAGGGTTGGTGCTTTTTCCTCCTTTCTTTCTCCCTTCCTAGCAAGCTCTATAGATGAAATAGGGGCTGGCATTTGTTGGCTGTGTGATCATGGGCAAGAAAATTTACCCCTTTGAGCCTCTATTCTTAGGTGTAAAATGACCACAGTAATGATCTGCATCCTAAATTGGATGAACTCAATTATTCACATTTTTATGTTTATACTTTTTGGCATAAGATCTCTAGCTCTTAAAATTCCTATCTGTGATTAACCAAAATTCGGCTGGGGTCATGTATATGCCTATTACAAGGATGTAGGAAAGGCAATAATACATTACAAGGTCAGAGTGGTGTTGATACACAGGAATAAGAACTTATAGGAAGGCCTGAGAAGTCTGACCTTGTGGTTCACGTCAGAACGATTTTCATTCTCCATATTTGAACCCACACAATCTAGAACATGGAGATAGCCTGAGAGCACAGTTAATGGAGTGCTGGGCTTTGAGACAGGAAGACTTAATTTCAGATCCTGCCATGTGACTTTGGGTAACCCACTTAACCCTTCTTAGCTTCAGTTTCCTCATCTATAATAAAATAGGGATAATAATAGCACTTACTCCACAGAGTTGTTGTGAGGGTCAAATGAGATAATATAGGTAAAAGTACTTTCCAAACTTTAAATTGCTACAGAAATACTAGCTGTCGGGGTGGCTAGGTGGCACAGTGAGTAAAGCGCTGGCCCCAGAGTCGGGAGGACCTGAGTTCAGTTCCGTCCTCAGACACTTAACACCCACACACAAAAAAACTAGCTGTGTAACCTTGGGCAAGTTACTAAACCCCAATTGCCCTCCAAAAGGCAAAAAAAAATAAAAGAAAGAAATACTAGCTGTCATTAGAAAGTGTGTAATAAATTCTTGATTGATTGATGTGGTTAATGGGATTCTCATGTGAGAACTGGAAGGGGATGATACTCTTCAGAACCATGGGTCTGAGTCTTGATGGTTCTTATTCAGGCCTTTACTAATTTTTAGATTGATGAATCAAGGTTTCCTGTAAAGGGCTTCTAGGAGAGACATTATCTACTGACATGCTCCCTGCTGGGCTGGGAATGGGATTCAGTCAATGGGGCTTCCATTTCCTCCTTGACTGTCCTTTGGAAATGCAGTATTTGATTGTTGTTGTTGTTTGTCCTGCAGAAGAGGACCGAGACATCAGGAAGGTGGTGCCATGACTTGCAAGTGTATTGGATTTAAGTGAGGCAGGACTGTGCTGAGTCACCAGCCTCACTCTCTCCTCCAGAGCCATCTGGGTCCAGTGGCCAGATATAGATCAGGACAACTGGAGATGGCCCCCAGTATTTGATCGTCACACCACTGAAGCAGCAAGAGAACAGACCAGACCTTTTTCAGTTCACAGAACCCCAATTCTTTATTAATCACAGCTTGCTCACAATGACATACAGGAAAATAGCACTAATGAAGAGGAGAATATGCAGGCAGCAACCTTCGAGAGGTGGGGTTGGGGGAAACAACTTCAAAACTGCGAATATTTTTGAGTGGGTGTGTTTGGTGAGTCCCGTAGTTGGCAGCTAGTGCCTTTCTAGCCCTCTATTACAGCCCTCATGGTCAGAGATATCTTTTTAATGAGGCAGGGTCCCCTAACACTGATGGAAAGGCCAGCTTTGAATGGAAGTCAGCAGTGTGTAGGAGTGTATATGTAAGTGTGTATATGTCTTAAACGCAACAACCAGCTCACAGGTTCCAAGTTGAAAAATATTCAGTAGCATCATACTTGTACTATATGTAATAGCATAAAAATGAACATCATCAATCATGGCATCCACAAATAAGCCACCTGACACACTAATTAATTCATTCCATCAAAAGAACTTAAACTAGACAATTAAGCCCACTTTTATGAAGAGTGTTTTATGGCTGTATTTGTACCATTTAGGTTTTGCCATGCTCAGCACTTTATAACATTCAGCTTTTTGCTTCTACTCAGATCGATCTCAGCTGTCTTTCCATCCATCCCTTTTCTAAATTTGAAGTCACATTTGTTGCCCATAAGCCAATGGAAGCAGAAATGAATGTGAAGATTATCAATTTGTGTCTTAGAATTATTCTGTTGTCTCTAGGCTGTTAAATAGATTATGAACATACAAATGTCAAAGAGCTATTAATTTGGATGGTTTCCATGTGGAGTCACAATACCTGTGATCTAGTTATTGTCTTAGCCAAGCTCAGAGATTATGAAGCAATCTAGGCAATTAGGCATGATTGGTCTCTAGCACCATAACCTACTACTGACCTCATCGTTTTGTTGGAATGAAAAGTGCTGGGAATGGAGTTGGACGTGGGGAGCTTCCAAAAGAACAGACCTAGCAAATTCGATTGAGTGGAAAGAGACAACATCAAAAGCCTGTTACAGGACATGTAAGATTATGAAATAACTTGCATAATGCAATACTTGTATTTTTTAACAAAAATGTAAGTATTTACAAAATAAGATCCAAGGTTTTTTTTAAACATCAAGCAAATCATTCTGCAAAGAGACTGCATTGTTTTTATTTTTGTTTTTTATAATGAGTTCTTTTTTTTTTTTAAACCATGTCATACATTTTCCCATACTGATATCGCGTGATCCATTATAATATAGGCAGGGGAGTTTACTAGAGATGGGGATATGTTATGTCTGCCGTTATCTTCAGCCAGACAGTTCCACCTGGAGTTCCTTGTTCCTACGGACCTCTGCAGCATGCCTCTCCTGGAAAACAGCAATGAGAGAAATGTCATAAGGAGATAGCATGGTGTAGCAGAAATAGCATTGGCCTAGATTTTTGTCAACTGGAAAATCCAAGAGGACTTGGATCCCTGAGGTTCCTTTCTACTTTTTGTTTTTTTTGCTTTTTTTTTTTTTGAGGGGAGAAGGTAGGGCAATTGGGGTTAAGTGACCTGCCCAAGGCCATACAGCTAGTTTGTGTGTGTGTGTGTGTGTGTGTGTGTGTGTGTGTGTGTGTGTGTGT
>NW_027186304.1:93674302-93678384 GCF_028583685.1 Petaurus breviceps papuanus | reverse complement strand
TGTGTGTGTGTGTGTGTGTGTGTGTGTGTGTGTGTGTGTGTGTGTGTGTGTGTTGAGTGTCTGAGGCCAGATCTGAACTCAGGTCCTCCTGATGCCAGGGCTGGTGTTCTATTCACTGCACCACCCAGCCACCCCCTTTCTACTTTTCTACTTTCTACACTAACATTCTATGTTCAGATGTTCTCTAAGGATATGATTACATGACTAAAGCAGGGTTTTTTTAACCTGGGATCTGTGGGCTTTTAAAAATATGCATATAGGGGAGGCTAGGTGGCGCAGTGAGTAAAGCGCTGGCCCCTGAATTGGGAAGACCTGAGTTCAGTTCTGGCCTCAGACACTTAACACACATGCAAAAAAAACCAAACTAGCCGTGTAACCTTGGACAAGTTACTTAACCCCAATTGCCCTCCAAAAGGTAAAAAAAAAAAAATGCATATGTTATGGTAACTATTTCATTATAAATGGTTTATTTGTAATCCTACATATTTTATTTTTATGAATGTAAAAATGTTATTCTGAGAGGGAGGCCATAGGCTTCACCAGGCTGACACAAGCAAGGGTCTATGACATAGAAAAGCTAAGAATCCTTGGTCTAGAGCTCTATAGACATGCTTCCAGTTTTGTAACTCTATGAATAGATGTTATCTGAGCTTCTTTGATCCTATAATGTTATAAGGCTGTATTATTTGACCTTAGAAGGAATCAAGTACTTTTCTGTTCCATTTAAAACTTCAATTATTTGGAAATATGGAAAAACATGCTACTCTTTCAATACATGTATGTGCCCCATTTATCTAGTCAATTGCAGAAGAAATGAAAATTTGGGTCTAATGAAATCTCATAGTAAGCAAGCTTTCTCTTATGAGAAAGAACACTGGATTTGAAATCAAAGGAACTGAGTTCAAGTTCTGATTCTGCCACTTAAAACTTATGTGTCCTTGGGTAAGTCTCTTTATCCATCTAAGTCTCAGATTCCTTATCTAATAAAGTGGAGGACTTGGACTAGATAGCGTCCAAGGTCCTTTTCAGCTCTAAATTTATACTATATTAGTATGATCTCACCAGATTTAGGAACTATATATTCAATATGTTTTATGGATTAGTATAGGAAGAAGCTGAGAAATAAACCTTTTGTTTAGGAAACAGTCTTACTCCCTTCTCCCTTCCTCCAATTCAATATAACCTTTTGGGAAATCTGTCAAATTTAGTGTCTTATACTATTTGCATATGCTTGTGCTATAACTATTGCTCTCTAAGTGAAGTGGTAGTTCTCCTTATGTGAGTTCTTTTATGTGTTGCAACCCTTGCACAAGTTAATTATTTACTGTCACTGGGCCCCAGTTTCCCCTTCTAAAAATGAGAGGGTGGCACTGCATGATCTCTAAGTTCTAGTTCTAAATTCTGTCATCAATAACAATGACAATGTGTTTTTATAGATTTATTCTTAAGTGGACACTCAAGAAACCATTTGTTATATAAATTTTAAAATTTAATTACATTTTTGTAACCAGAAAAAGAAAGCACTATTACTTTAATGAGCTATCTACTAGGATATAGAAACAATCTCCATATTAGAGCCAGATGTTATAACCATATTCATTATAGACAATAATCCTCTATCTTGTTCTACTTCTCCAATCTCCGTGCCTTCTTAATGCCACCTGGAATGGCTTCATCCACAGCTGTCTGTTGAAATCCTTCCCTTTTTTTAAAATTCATGATGTCCCTCCTTATTTTTGCTTCCTCACCAACACTGCCTAAGCTGTAAGTAAACAGTTTCTCCTTAAATCTCTTATCTTTCTGTAGAGAACCTCTCCTAGGTACTTATATTCTGTTAAAGTTATTTGCATACATGTCTTACCTTATTGAAGCCTAAGCTTCCTGAGGTCAAGAACTGTATTCCATTTAATTTCAGTATCTGCAAAGGCTATAACTGTCCACTGCTTGTAATAAGGGCTTTAATAAATGGATGCTGAATGAAAATGTTGAATCACATTGTCAAGAAAATGAAACTAAAGCAGATAATGTTTTGGGAGTAGAAGGTGGGGATGATATCTTTTTAAAAACTACCATGAGCTGGACAGTGAGGTCGAAGCTGGGGTTGCCACTCAGGTGTCTGCACTGATTCTAGCAACAACAAGGTGCTGCCTAAGGAGAGGAAATGGCTCAGGTTGGGAATGGAGTAGGTCAAAGCCTTGAAGTAGTGGGATCAGGCCTGTGAGTCCACTGCATTTCCAGTCCAGAGAGATAAGGAAACCAAGAAGAAAGAAAGAAAGAAAGAAAGAAAGAAAGAAAGAAAGAAAGAAAGAAAGGAAGGAAAGAAGAGAAATAGAGAGAGAAAGAGACAAGGAAAGAGAAAGAGAGAGAGAAGAGACAAGGAAAGAGAAAGAGAGAGAGAAAAAGAAAGAAAAAGAGGAAAAGAAAGAAAGAAAAACAAGGGAGGAAAGAGGCAGAGAGGAAGGAAGGAAACGAAAAAGGAAGGAAGAAATTTGCTATGAATCAGGGGAGATTTCCTCCCAAGAGAAGGTATGATTTACTGAAAGGAATCCTGGAGGAGGACACAGGATTTGAGTTCTAATTTTGCTTCTGTGAGTTTTTTACTCACATGATTTGGGACAAATTTGGGACTGAATTTTTGAGCGTGGAAAAGACCTTGGAACTTATCCAGTTCAACCCCTCCTTTTGAAGATGATGGCATTAAGTCATTTAAGTACTCCGCCCAGTTTATAAATCATCAGTAGCAGAGATACAACTAGAACACAGATTTTTCCTCTCTGAGCCTCATTTTCCGCATTTTAAAAATTAGAATAAGAATATCTTCTTTATTTACATTGCAGAGCTCTTGTGAAGGCAAATGAGATAACATGGCATGGAGCTTTGAAAGCTATGTAAATATAATGTATAATCATGGTGGCATGCACATGTATGTATATATGTGTATAATACACACACACACATATATATATATATATCACCATCTTAAAGAAATGAACAATTCTTGTGAAACTGTGACAGAGGAGCAGTTTGTATATATACATCACTTTGAGGGGGAAGGACTGGGGTGGAAAGATAATATCTAATAAAGCTGAGATCTGTTTATTTTACAATTAACAAAGGGACCCCTTTATTCATTTTTTGAGTACCCCAACTTTAAGATGACAACAATGGTAACGATGTAATCCTTTTTAGCCCAGAACTCATATTGCCTGTGATTTAAAAGAAATTCTACATTTAGTTTATATTCAGCTCTATAGATATTAATAGTGCTTTTGACTGAAGAGGTAGCCACAGAATTACATCTTGGCATCTAGATATTTAACCATATTGTTCTAAATTGTTATATTTAAATATTGATATAAATGTCAGTGATTATTATCCTTTGTTGTGTTTTTGTAAAAAGGAAAACAACAGTTGACATGATTTGAGTACAATCATCTATTTTTGTGGACTTTCTTTAATTTATTTTATGTATAACTTGTTTGCCCAAGTTATTTGCATGTTTTCTTCTATATCGGACTGTGGACTTGAGGGCAAGGACTGTTTGATTTTGTTTTTTTCTTTTGGTTGATTTTTTTACCTTTATTTGTATCCCCATTACTTAGCACAGTTCTAGGTACATAGTAGGTGCTTAATAAATACTTGCTGATTTTATTTGTTCTTCAAGCCTGGAGAAAGTTTAGCTACTGGCTCCATATTGCTACACTAAAATTGCATTGTTTTCCTGGAGGCAGCTATGCCTACTGTGGACACGGTTTTCAGAAAGAAACGTTTCTGAAAGGTACCTATAAATGGCTTCAACTTTCATAATTAGTCTACTAAGAAAGCAGCTTGAGTGATTCAGATAATTTTTGGAGAGTCCCCCCTACAAAGTTGTAAATTAGCCGAAGAAAGAAAACTCTTATTTGTCACAGTGATTAATACATATGGTCTGTGAGCTAGAAACTCAGTGGGAATAGGTCAGACTATAAATAAGTACATCAAAGTTTCTAGAGCATTGTTTTCTTTTGCTTTAGATATTTCACAGCTCTTTTGGTGGTAAATTCCTGGCCAGAATGGAGCAGGGCTTTCCCTCCCCCCCCCCC
>NW_027186304.1:93607033-93674202 GCF_028583685.1 Petaurus breviceps papuanus | reverse complement strand
ATCCTACGCAGCCAGTAGGGAATTACAGAGCAGCACTATCTTCTCTGTTAACCTTTGATTCTACTGAAGTATTTGCTATGATAAGTAGATCCCACAAGATGGTAAGCTTCATGACAGCAGGGATTTTCATTTTTTGTCTTTGTATACCCTGCATCCCCTTTCTCTCGATCCCTCCCTCTCTCCCCTCCTTCTCCCCTGTTCCTCTCCTCTCCTCTCTGTCCTCTCTCTCCTTCCTCTTCTCTCTCCCTCCCCTACACTCTCTTTTCCCCTTCTTTCATCTCTGTCTCACACACAGCACTTAATAAATGTTTGTCAATCAATTAAGGAAGTTTGACTACTAGAAAAAAAGCTCATCAAAGTTATAGTTAATGATATCTTTTTGGGCGGCCAGGTAGCACAGCGAGTAAGATCACCGGCTCCAGTGTCAGGATTACCTGGAGATCAAATCCCGGACTCAGACACTTAGCACCCACCCAGAAACACCTGGCTGTGTAACCTTGAGCAAGTTACTTAACCCCAATTGCGTAAAAATTAAAAAAAAATGATATCTTTTCACACTGATTCCCCATCATCAATGGAATGAAAGAGGTTGGTACAATACAGCTAGTTTTGGCTATTCTTTCACAATCTGTACCCAAGGGTATAACAAAAGATCTGGAATCTAGAATTACATTGAATTTTTGTACTGATAAGAATGCTTCATGTAACAAAAAAATCATTGGGTTTGAAAGTAAAAAAAAAAAAAGAAAACCAAACAAACAGAGCTTGGGCTTTGGGTTAAACACAAATGTTAGTCGAACATGTCCCAGATCCCCTCCTAGTCTCAGTTAATTCATCTATAAAATGATGAGGCTGAATTTAATGACCTTTAAAGTGATTTTCAGCTCATTACATTCCATGATTCTATTTTAACTCAGTAGGTTGTCTATCAGCAGATCTCCTTGGAACATCCACCTATGAGGTTCTTCATGCTATTGATTGTACCCTCGAACCACAAAGTCAGTGTGATACATAAGAGATCATGGACTGCTCTGTTAAGTCCACATATCCTGAAGATGACACTAGCCTGGATCATGAATGGTCATGAACTAAGCTGTATCAGGAATAGTGAGTATAAAACACTGCAAGGCTGTATGACTGTGAGCCATTGTTGTTCATTTTATTACCTATATACAGCCACAGAAATGAAAATTGTTATGCTAGTTTGCTCTTTCAGGCTTCTTACTTTGTGGTGACAAAGCAATGAAAACCACACAAATAAATAAACAAACCCAACCCTGCAAGGACACTCTGGAACTTGGGTTGCTCATATGGGATACTGGAGAGAAGGAATAAGATATAGTGAGCTGGAGGAATTGTGGTCATGTACTACTTCTGACACATACTGGTTGTGTGACCCTGTGCCAATTACTTAAGCTCTCAGTGCTATTGGCAGCTTTTTAAAACTATACATGTCAGAGAAGGCGCTGACCTGCCTCACTACTGCGAGTTTTCTCACCCAGGAATCCCTTACAGCAACGAAGTCACAGTTCTAATTCCTATCTCTGTTCCTATTGGATATTGGTTACCAGATACTGCTATCTGTTTTTGAGGAGTTTCATCAGTCACTCAGGGCATATTCAATGGCAATAATGGGGTAGTTTTACCATCTAAGCAAGATTTTGAAATAAAAATGACAAGGGGAGGAAAAGGCCAAGATGTACACAATGAATGTCGGTTACAGCTAATGGAACTCGATGGTGGTGGGTTGTTGTTGGATTTTTTTGTGGTTATTTATTTGTTTTTCCTTTCTTTGTGTCTTTGACACAGCACAGGGCCAGGCCCATAACAGGTGCTTAATAAGTCCTTGCCGATTTGACTTTTTTATTCAAGCTTAGAGAAAGTCTAGTTATTACTACAGTGAAGCACTATGGTTTGGTTTCCCTGCCTTGAATAGAGCCTAGCCCTTGGAATCAGGATACCCAGACTTGGGGCCCAGCTTTGTTCTTGTTTAATTGCTATGACACTCAGTAAGCCACTTTACTTCTCTCAGCTTTCGTTTTCTTATCACTGCTAGGATAATACTGACACTTTTTACTTCACAGGATTGTTGTGAGGCTCAGAGGATATAATGCATGTAAAGTACTATTCAAATTAAGCTATTATTGTTGTTTTTGTTATTAACTGTGGATATGTGATTATAAATAGAAAATTGAGGTAACTGGATGGTGCTCAAAGCTGTCTCTTGGGGGAAACATGGCTGAATTTTATTTTCTCACAGAAAATATTTAGTTTTATTATTGCTACTATATCATAGTATATGATGCTATTACCACTATAACAACAGCTATAATGTTCTCCATTTAGAACTGGCTACATGATTAGAGGTGTAATGAACAATCACAAGTAAATAGTTTGTTTTATTTTGCATTTAATTTATACAAACATTTAATTTTTAACATTTCCATGGGACACCTAAATGTGATTACTTAGATTGAAAGTCGTTTGGCTATGAACAGGAAGGAGCCTTGATGAAATTGCTCAGAGCTTATATTAAACATGCCAGGATTCCTTGTTCCTCTCACTCCTGAAGGTGAGACTCTTATTTGCCTCAAAAATCAGAGATGGGTCATCCTGGCAGCCCTTAGGCTTGAACTTAGGAGGAGCAACAGATCCCTTAACCTTGTCTGGGCACTAAGTATATTCAGCAAGGCCTCCATTCTTAACCACAACAACAACTATACCGGCAGCTAGCATTTACATCGCATTTTAAATTTGGCAAAGTGCTTTACAAATATGTCATTTTATTTTCACAACAGCCTAGAAGGTAGGTGCTATTATTTTCCTCGTTTTTATAGATGAAGAAACTGAGGCAGTCAGTTTAAGTGACTTTCCCAGGATCACACAGCTAAGCAAGTGTCTGAGGTTGAAATGGAACTCAGGTTTTCCTGACACCAAGTCTATCTACTGTATCATCTAGTCATTCTTCTTCTTTTTTGGAGGGGGTGGGTGCATGGATTATATTGATTTCTATTCCTCACCACATTGCTGCAGAAATGGTGAGAAATTTAATCTAGAGGTTCATTGAAATAAGTAACTTCAACCCATGACCCACAAGTCTGATTCCCAACACTAAAAAGGAAAAGAAGTGAAAAAGCTTTTGTATAGAACCTACAATATGACAAGCACTTAGAAAAAATAAATATTATCTCTTTTGATCCTCATAACAACCTTGAGTTAGATATCATTATTATTCTTATTTTATAAGTGAGGAAACTGAGGCAAATAGAGGTGAACTGACTTGCCCAGGGTCACACACCAGCCACCCTTCTTGAAGGGGGCGAAATTTGGGGACAACCAGTACAGTGGTCCAATTCCTACCTCCCCCTCCCCCTTCCTGGAGATATCACAGATTCATTTGCATTGCTAAGAGTAGAAAGTTATGACAGGTGATTTCATCTATCTGACCATCTCTTTGGAGTTTTCTTTGTGCTAAAATTAGATCAGTCAATAAATTCTTTCTTTACCCTGCAGATAATTTAATCTTTCAGAAGAAGGAAGTGATGAGAGGAACGTCGATTTTGGACCTTATTCTTATCAGTCAGGAAGAACTAAATGGTAAAACAAAGATGATGGAAATCATGGGACCTGATGACCCTTGCCTTCTTAGAGTTTGATCATGTCATTCCCCCTGCTTTTGAAGTTCCAGTGGCCTTGAGACCTTTGTATCATCTTTGTATATATCTTATATTTTCTTTCCTCTATACATGTAGTAACCTTCAATAAATGTAAGCTAAATATTTGAGGGCATGGCTTTTATTTTTGTCTTTAGTTCCTCAGCGACTACCAAAAAGCATGGCACATAGTAAGCGTTTAATAAATAAATGCTGAATGAACGGATGCTTTAAAATAAAGACTTGAGAGTTGGTCTTGATATCTGTAAAATTTTTAGAATGAATTATTAAAAGGATGACTTCTAAGCATTTCAAAAGGAGGAGACAATTGCTAAGAGTCAAAAGGGGTTTATTAACAATAAATCATGTAAGTCTGATCTCATTTTTTGAGAAGGTTATAAGACAAGTAAAGCAAATAAACAACACGTCATGATTATAATGCATTAATATTTAGGCTCAAAAAGAGAAGACTTCGGTGGGGACAGGATGACTGTCAAATATTTAATGGGTTATCATGGGAAAGGGGATTAAACTTGTTATTAGCCCCCAAGGACAGAAATAGGACCAATGGGTAAAAATTATAGAAGAAGAGATTTTGGTTTATCATAAGGGGAAAAAAACCTTAAAATTTCTGCTTTATAAAAGTGGAATAGAGGGGCAGCCAGGTAGCACAATGAGTAAGAGCACCAGCTCCAGTGTCAGGATGACCTGGAGATAGAATCCCGGGCTCAGACACTTAGCACCCACCCAGAAACACCTGGCCGTGTAACCTTGAGCAAGTTACTTAACCCCAATTGCTTAGGGGCATCCAGGTGGCTCAGCGAGTAAGAGCACTGGCTCCAGTGTTGGGATAACCTGGAGATCAAATCTCAGGCTCAGACACTCAGCACCACACCCGAAAATAACTGGCCATGTAACTTGCTTAACAACAACAACAAAAAAAAGCGGAATAGAACCTTGGTACACAGTGAGTTATCCATCATACAAAATCTTCAAGCAGAGACTCAGGATGCAGATAGGATTTGGGTAGGGGTGGACTATGGTTTCTTCTAACTCAGGATTCCAAGAACATTAATATGTTTTATTAAGCCAGAGTAGACTATACAGGCACTAACTGTGACTTGTCAATTAAATTTTGAGCTCTGAATGCAATTAGAGATAAAGAGATCAGCATAAAGAAGCAGTCTTTGTGCTATAGCCTCATAAATACGTGCTCTTGATCTGCCTTCCTTCAAATCTGATCCTCCTCTGTGTAAAGAATCAAACATTTTAATGGATGATATAACTAGAGAGATGAAGTCAAAGGGGGTGCCACATTTTCCTTTTCAGGCAGAAAAAGAAATGACTACAAAACTAATGGATATCACAGTATAATTTGTGGCCACCAAAGAGAGAATGCTTATCTGCTGAGGGGGCCTTTATTTGATAGATACGTGCTACTTAGTTGAGGTCCTGAGAGATTTCTGGGTTTCTTTCAGTCAACAATATAAATTGAAGGAGACAACACATGCACACCTGAAACAGATTGCAAACTTTTTTGGCAAGAGGTTATCTATTTGTACTCTCCTCCCACTCCAGTGTGCTAAGTACATAATCAACTCTCAATAAATGCTTTTAAATAGTAGCTCACTAGACTTGGAGTCAGGAAGAGGTGAGTTGAAATCCTGCTTCATACACTTAGTAGCTGTGTGACTTTGGGCAAGTTGCTTGACTTTTCTAAGCTTCACTTTCCTCACTTGTAAAGTAGGAATAATTATAGCAGCTACCTCACAGAATTGTTGTGAAAATCAAATGTCAATGTATTTAAAGTGCTTTGCAAACTTAAAGGTCTACAGAAATGCTCCCTATTATTACTATATACTATCATCAATCATGAGGATTAACTGTCAATGTTTCAGTGAACAGTTAGGATATAGTCATTTTTAACAGAGTAGGTGTCACCCTGGCTGTTATGATCCATATTATTCCTATCAATACTCTTGTTTTTATTTTTTTCCATTTCTTTTAGTCAGCTTGGGATAGTGGATAGAGCTCAGGACTTGACTTTTTTTAGGAAGAGCTGGAGTTTAATTCTTCCTCTGATATTAATTAGTTGAGAGACTGCAGGGAAGTCTCTGATCTTCATTTTCCACATCTGCAAAATGGGGATAATAATATCTTTAATTCTTATTCACAGAATTGTTGTGAGGGGCTCAAATGAGATACTGCAGGAAAAACTCTAGAAGTTCTAAAGCACTATATAAATGTCAGCTATTATAGTTTTCATTTTTAATTTGAGGAGCATGATAGTAATGAATTCACTCCTATAGATTAAGACATTTAGAATACATTAAAAATTGTCAAATACTAAGAAAAAATATAGTAAATCAGGGGCTCCAAACTCTCTGAAAATGTTCTTCTTTTTCATACATTCAAGGAGGAAAGAGGTTCAGAGTGCCAACTAAAAGAAAAAAACTAATTGAGTTTTTATTGTTCAGTCATTTTCAGTCACATCCATCTCTTTGTGATCCCATTTGGGGTTTTCTTGGCAAAGATACTAGAGTGGTTTGACATTTCCTTCTCTAGCTCATTTTACAGATGAGGAAACCGAAGCAAACAGGATTAAGTGACTTGCCCAGGGTCACACAGCTAGAAAGTGTCTGAAGCCAGATTTGAACTCAGGCAAGATGAGTCTTCCTGACTCCCCACGTTTGGCATTCTATCTATCATGAAAACAGGAATTTATGAGATAGTTGTCAAAAACTGAAAAAGGTGAAATTCCATCAATTCTCAGGTACCCTGGACAAGGAACAAATATCCTGTTAGATATAACTGCTGTATGCTTGGGCTATGGAATGCTAGTGTGGCTGTAGCTGCTGCTATAGTCCATTTGGGCTAAACCATTAATCCCAGCACAAAACCCTGCTATTTCAGATTTATAACAGGATTGGCCATAAGCACTAGCCTGACTAAGTGATGATGATTACTTTCTATCACAGGAAAAATCTTGTTGGTAGATGTCAAATCTTCCAGTTATTCTTTATGAAATATAATTACAGTGCAAGGTGAAAATTTACAATGAGATCACAATGAACTTTTCTTTCTTTCTTTCTTGAGTAGGGAAGGCAAGACAATTGCAGTTAAGTGACTTGCTCAAGGTAGTAAGTATGTCAAGTGTCTGAGGCAGGATTTGAACTCATGTCCTTCTGACTCCAGGGTTGGTGCTCTATTCAACAATGAACTTATTTTCAAGGAAATAGGATCAAGAATGAAATTTAAACTATAAGCATGGAAATAACTAATACCTGGAATACTTTTTATTTTTTAAATCTTGAAAAGAGGTCTTCCCCCTCCCCCACTCCAAGTAGAATCTTTGCTTTCGGCCTCTGGTATAAGAATCATCATGAATGACCCATATGTCTCTAGGAGTGCTGTTTTATTTGCCTAAGTGTGTTTGTCCAAGGCTCAGGTTTGTCCTTTGTTCAGAGGAGAACTGCTACCTAATGTTGGATAGTCATGGTGAAGTTGTTTCAGGAAGATCATTATTGCATAAATATTCCTGCCTAAAGGAAGCCACATTGCCTGAGAATATCTTTAGGCCTATGTTGTGAGAAGAAGCCATAAAACAGCAACAGCTCAGTCTAGCACTTAGGTCCACAACCAGGAATCTATTGCAGAAGGCAGAGTGATGTAGTTAGGGGCTATTAAAGAGAGTGCACAATGGAAGGAAATCAGGTGAGAGTGTGGAGGGGTATTGAGGTGGGGAGTTGGTTTGGAAACATTAAATTGCATATAGGGGAATGGGAAAAGATTTGCAGTATGCAAGACAAAGCAATTTGTAGAACCTCATCACCTTTTGGAAGTAAGGATGAAAACTCTAGTAGAAGAGGGTAAATGATTTTGCAAATGGAATGAGAAGGGGCTGTGTGTGTGTGTGTGTGTGTGTGTGTGCATGTGTGCTGTGCGTGCCTGCGTGAGTGTGCATGTTTTACAAATATGACCATTCCCAAACTGTCACTAATGTAAATACAGTCTTCATTTATTGCAGGATAGCTCGAGGATACTTGGAATATAGAAAAACTCATGCAATTACCATTCCAGTCGCAAACATTTACCTCCTGGCAGGGCACTGAGTATTGCACATAAGGTAATACCCAGTTGCTTTTTGTTGTTGTTGTTAAGATCCAGAAAGGGAAATGGAGGGGCAGAAGGAATGATGTCCTCCTTCTGGATGACTACTCTGTTTCTCGCTCCTCCAGGTCTATCAGAATGAGCCTTGAGCTTTCCTGACCTTTCATCCAACGTTTCCCACCGCTGAACTGATAACAAAATGGAAGGAAAGTGGCTGGCTCAAGGTTGCCTAGCAACCTAGCTGGCGGAGGAGAGAAAGAACTCTACTCTCCCATCTTATTGCTTGGTGGCCCCAGAGATGTCAGAAAGAAGCATTCTGCTGAATACTAAATCTCTTCTTCTTTGAAATAACTAGGCATATGACAGAGATAGGGACCTGACCTGCAATTTTCATGGTATAAGTAATTTCAAGGGAGGAAACTCCATCCATCAGTGCAGATACTGGCACCCTTCTTCACCTTATTACCTTAGAGAGTTGCCTAGATCACTGAGAGGTTAAATGATTTGCTCATTTTTAACCAACCACTACATGTTAGAGATGGGAGGTGAACCCAGGTCTTTTTGGCTTTGAGGCCAACTCTCTACCTGCTATGCAACACAGCCTCAAACAGGCATGGTAAAGGTAAATTTTAATGTTTTCATCAGCCTAATTTTTACTCTCGTTCCTACATATGTTAATGAATCTCCTCATTTTCCTTTCCCCTATTTTCCCTTGATTCAGGGATGATAATGGTGTGGCCCTGCAATTTCTATATTCCAAGGCCACATTAACATGTCCCCGAAGCAAAAGCATCCAAACAATTTCCTCTGCGAGGACCCATCAAGACAAACACAGGAGAGAGGCGCAGTTGATTTACTTCTTTCGGCCTGATGCCTCATTTGCTTTGGAGTGGAGCTTTCTCCCATTGGATGACAACAGCTGGAGTTACAAGCTTCCTGTCTCTCCCACAAGAACAATGCCCCCTTACCTTCTCTTGAAGGCGCTCAATAAGAGCAGCTAAATTAGCTTCGCGGTTCTCTTTAATCTGCTCCATTTTCAGGATCAGCTTTTCCTCTGCCATTTTGCTGAAGTTGTTATTCTCTTCCAAAGCCTTCTGAAGGACTTCTCTCTCGTGCTCTCGCTTTTCTGCCAATTGTTTCAGCACCTGGGCCTCCTGAGACTGAGAGAGAAAAACATATCCCGCTGACGATCATCCAAATGCAAACCTGTCAGAAGAATGGGCTATCGACTTGGGGTGGAGAGAGCTCTATGAGAAATAATACCCCTCTCCTCCTTCATCAATGTTGCTCAGTGAGGTATTGCTCAGAGCTTTTGCTAGCACACGGTTAACTGGAGAAAGAATGTTTTCAGCTGTGGATTTTTGCTTTGGGCAAGCTATCTTAAAAGAAGCAGCACTTAAACTTATGCTGACTAGGTTTTAGACATTGCTGTCAAGCATTTATACAACATAAAGTGCTTTAATTAATCATTGGATGCCAACATTCCATTTAGGTCAGAGAAGAATGGGTGAGGGCTGGGGAGAGTTCCGGCCTGGTTTCCTGCTGCATTGTTCTTTGGCCAGCTGTAACGCCTTGCTGTGTGGGAGCCTTTTACATCTCACCAATGGGAATAGCTAAACTGACAGTCTTCTTTTACAGCCCCTCCCTTTTTTATGAGCCTAGCGTTCCACTTAGAGATCAGGATGGCTGGATGTCTATTTGAGCACTCACAGGCAAAAGATCTCCTTCTAATGTCTCTCTTGGATCCTCTGAGCCCCCGTGGAGATTCATTGTCCTGGAGGAGATGGGTGCTTGGAATAGAATCTCCATCCAGGCTACCTCTTCCTAGGATTTTGTGGTTCAAGGAATGTGTCAATGGGATAAGGTCAATTCAATTTAATAATCCATATAGGATCATAGATTTACATCTGGAAGGGATTTTAGAGGCTATTTAATATTACCCTTTTACTTTAAAGATGAGGAAATGGGTTCAGAAAGGGAAATTACTTGCCCAAGGTCATATAGCTAGTAAATGGCATAGTTGGGACACAGATCCAGGTCCTCTGATTTCCAAAATAGCACACTCTCCTCACTTTAATTCCATAAACATTAAACACCTACTACATGCAAGGTATTAGGTTCTGGGGCTACAAAGATGAAAAAAATGACATAATCTTGGGTTCATAGAACTAGGGGTTGAGGTTAGAATTGAGGAATTGTTCAGAAGTGTTGATCTCCCTTCCTCTTTCCCCTCTGTCTAAATCCTATCCAGCATCCTCAGGCCATTTAAGTCCAAACTCTTCTCTTTTTGGATGACCCCCCAGTATACATGATCTTCCTCTCTACTGAAAATGTAAAAAAAAAGTTAAAAAGTAAAAAGTGATTGAGTTTGTAGGAAGCCTCCAGCAGAGGCCTAGGAGATTCCTGGAGAGAAGGATGGCATTTGCCTGGGAAGTGCTCTTATTAGAAGTGGCACCTGAGCTAGACCTTGAAGGAAGAGAAGGTTTTTCACAGGCTGAGCTAGGTTTATGAAGGATGGAGTTCATTCTAGGAATGGGTAGCCATTGGGAGAAGGTCTAGGGCAAGATCAGAAAAAAGCCATTCCATTCAGGCATGCACATCAGCACATAGCCACACTTAGATTGTTTTCTTCACCCAGAACTGTTTTACCTCCACTCCTCTCCCTGCTATTCTTTGAAGCCCAGATTAAGTCTCACCTTCCCCTTGAAGTTCTGAAATCAGGTACGAGGAATGAGGTAATTCAGTGACTAGAGCCCTGGCCTTGGACTCAGGAAGACCTGGGTTTAAATCCAGTCCCACATAGCTGTGTGACCCTGAGCAAATTATGTAACCACCAGTTTAACCACTCAGTTTCCTCAACTACAAAATGGGAATAATATTATTACCTACCTCACAGTGTTGTTGTGAGGGAAGAAATGAGATAATATTTGTAAAATGTTTAGTATGGTACCTGGCACACATAGTAGGTTCTGAGTAAATAAATAAACAAACAAACAAACAAATAAATAAATACTTGTTCTCTTCTCTTCCCCTCCTGTTGTGCCCCAACCCCACTCCACTCTCTGAATGCAATAGGAACTCATATTCTATGAACTCCTACAACTCTTACTGTCTGAGCTTCATAGTTTGGTAGTTAATGGAATTGTTTTTTCCATGGTAGATTGTAGAATCAGTCCTTTTGGATTATAGTCACATCTGATATAGCTATATACTATTTATATGTGTTAGTCTTGTGTCCCTTACAGGTCAGGGGCCACTTCTTATATACCTAACTGTCCACAGTGCTGAGCCTACTCAGTAAGTACTTGCTGGTTTATTGAAGGAGCGGTCAGGGGACAGAAGAAAAGAGATAATCCCTGGGTTCTATGAGAATTTTAAAATGAGCCTGTCATAATGAGATGGCAAAATCAATCAATCAACAACCATTTATTAAGCATCTACTATGTACCTGGCACTGTGCTGGGCACTGGATATAAAGAAAAAAAAAGCCATAGATCATAATAGGTGGACTCTATAACTACAGATATTTCTTTTAGATGTGGAAGGCAGACATTTCCTGATTCCTTCGGTATCATCTGGACACATTTGGAAAGATCTTTAAAGGATGACCTCTCATATAATGAATTCTTTTCCTTCTGGCAAGAAGGAGTTAGTGAGCTTTGAAAAGACATAAATTATACCCAAGAAGTAGATTATTCACCCAGAAGGATCTGACTCATTGGTATTTTTTCCTTTTATAATGATCTCAAGATTGTACTAAAAAAAGGAAACAAGATGTAAAAGTATAAAAAATATGTAGGGAAATTCATGGAAATAATTAGCCACATTTTTGTCAACAAATTTACTAGATCAAAGTGAGGGAAAAGTCATACGTGATTCTGACACCTATCTTTAATAGCTGACTAACATCTTGTTTTCTGGCTTGGATTATGCTCCAGGTTGAGACTTCAAAAGGAATCCTTATAAATGGCAGTGATATGCAATATTAGATTTTAATTTAGACACTTTTTGGCCTTTTAAGTTAAGCAGTGAGTATTATTGAAAGCCCTAATGGAGACCACTCTAACTGGGAGGAAAACAAATCTACTGACAATTTTTCAGACTTCAGATAGTTGCATAAAGAGAGCATTTGGTACCAAACACCATTGAAATAGTGGAATCATTTGTGTCAATGCATTCCACTCATATTTTAAGATGAAAACAGTTCACCTCTGGAGAGGGACTAATAGAATATTGAAGGTTAAACTGAAACAAAGATTACAAGTTTAGAGTTGAACAGGATCGTAGTGGTCATATAGTGAACCTGCTTATTTTAAAACGAAGAAACAGAAACTCAGAATGGTAAAGTGATTGGTCCAGAGTTATACAGGCAGTGAGAGACAGGAACCAAATTGAAATCCTGCTCCCTCCCCCTCCTGTGAAGGCCTCATCACCTCCCTCCTGGATCCTTGCACTAGCTTTCTGGTGGGTCTTCTTGTCATGAGTCTCTTCACACTCCAATCCATCCTTCACTCAGCTGATAAATGATCTTCCTTTTAAAGCTCAGGTCTAACCATGTCTCTTCCCTACTCAGTGAACTCCAGTGGCTCACTATCACCTCCAGGATCAAACATAAAATCCTCTATTTGGTGTTAAAAAATCTTCCTAACCTTCCCTCCCCTCCCCCAACTTTGCAGTATTCTTACACCTTCCCCACATACTCTTTGATTCAACACACTGTCCTGCCTGCTGTTCCAGCAACAAGATACTCCTGCCAACTCTGTACGTTTCTCCTGGCCATCCCCCAAGCCTGGGATGCTCTCCCTCCTCCTCTCAGCCTTCCAGCTTCCTTCAAGTACGAACTAAAATCCCACCTTCTATAAGACTTTCCTGAGACCTCTTAACATTAGTGTCTTTCCTATGTTGATGATATTCAATTTATCTTGTATGTATTTTGTTTGTACATAGTTATTTGTGTGCTGTCTCCTCCATTAGATTGTGAGGTCCTTGAGGACAGAGAATGTCTTCTGCCTTTCTTTGCATCTTGAGCACTTATCACAGTACCTGGCACATAGCAAAAGCTTAATAAATGCTTGTTGATTGGCTGAAAAATACAGAATACTTTCCACCATACCATGCTAAGAAAAAAGGAGATCAATCATTGCTACCTGCTTCATATACTTTTACTGTCATCATTAGAACCTTTTTGAAGGGCCCATCACTTCCTTATTCTCTTATATCTCATAGAAAAGGCTTTTAAAACTCTTATACTCAAGAAGCAGCTTGGTGTATGTAGTGCAGGGGTTATTAACTTGGGATCCAGGAGCTTGTTTTGAAAACATTTTGACAACTCTATTTCAACATAATTGGCTCCTTTTGTAATACTATGTTTTAAAAATTTTTTTGAACTTAAAAACATTATTCTGAGAAGGATTCAGACCATAGGTTTCACCAGATTGCCAAAGGGTTCCATGTCACAAGAAAGGTTAAGAACCCTTGGTGTCATGGATAGAATCGGCTGGGATTAAGGAAGGCCTGAGTTTGAATCTTCCTCCAGACATTTACTTCCTCTAGTCCTTTGCTGCTAAGCCAGTGATTCTTAACCTTTTTTTTTTTTTTTAACATGGTCCAGTCCGATGAAGGTCATGAATCTCTTTTCAGGGTAACATTTTGAATTACATAAAATGAAATAAAAGGATTACAAAGGAAACCAATTACATTGAAATACAATTATTAAAGTTTTATTTTATTCTTCACTATGGTCATTACTACATTTTGAAAAGGCTCAAATAGTAACTTGGGTCAATGTGTTGAATATGGTCATTGCTGTGTGGCATGAAGCCACACGTGAAGGCTTATCGGAGTCTCACTGCCTCATGTCTACTTAGAAGAGGCAGGGAATGAATTTGGAGAGCTCTTAAGACTGACTGTGGTTTTCTCCCTCTACATCACCTTGCTGGACAAAGAGAGAGCCAGGGAATGGGGCTAAGTTGTAAGGCAGTTTCACAGTAAGAGAAAAAGCAGAAAGCAAATGGTCAAGGGGAAAGATACCTTGATCTCTTACTCCAGAGGGTCCAATCTAGGACTGGGCCATCTCTAATCTGGACAACCTTCTTTGTTAGTTGCAGAACCAGGATTCAGTGATCTTCAGGATGACGGATTGAATTGGAACCCTTGCCTATTCTTGAACCAAACCTAAATCCCTGAAGTAGATGCAGAATTACTTTAGATCCCTGAGAGTTCTCTAACTTAACCTTGCTTTGAAGGAACCAGTCAGTTATTCCATCTAGAAATACAGGGTGTTAGTTTTGGGAGTGGGGTAGAAAAAGCAGGGGAATAGGTGATAAAAGGGATAGGGATCATTTATCCTGCTGTTTGCCTCTGTACTCTCCATGTAACTTTTTTTTTTTGGGGGGGGGGGTGCAGGTTAATGGTCAGACTCCCATTGGCAAAATGGTTAAATCTATGGACTCTACTCAGAATAATGTTTTTATATACATCAAATAAAATATAAAGAATTGCAAAGGAAACCATTTATATTGAAATACTTTGAGCATATATGTATATTCACACATATATCCATGTATGTATATGTAAATGTATATATATATGTGTGTGTGTGTGTATATGTATGTATGTATGTATGTATTGTATACCAGTGCATGAGGCCACAACTGTTTGACTTGGAACTTTGGCACTCAAAACTATTCTGACTATTCTAATTTTTCAGTGTTAATACTAAAATTAATTTTATTTTATTTTCATATTTATGATGATAATTTTCCTATTCAAAAAAGCCAAATAGTGAGAAAAGCACACTGGGAAATGAGTATGAGAAGAAAAGTCGATAGGAATTTAATAGGGCAAGTTGGTGGCAGGATATAATTTCAGATTTCTAGCCTTGTGGGGCCAAATTGAATCTCTGAGAATGAATGTACAACTCCCACTATGATCAATGTGGATTTTATGCACTGTCCGGAGTGCAGAATTTGGCTCTATTAATGGGATTGGTACTTTTAGAGTCATTCAGAACTAAATCAGATTATGTCTCCCTAGGCTCCAAGAATTTCTGGACATTTATTCAGCTCTAAGGTAGTGAAGAATGTGACTGTAAGTGTGTTCTCACTTGCCAACAACAAAGGCCAGGAAAAGTAGGTCAGGTCACCCTCCCTGGGCACTGTTTATGTCTCTGGATTACTCATATTACCTCTCTTATATACCAGAAGGAGTCTGCATCCACTTTTGTGTTCACTGCATAATGCATGCTGGGACTCCATTATCTGTAGTGAAGTGTAGAATAGGGGGTGTTTTAAACGGGGGCAAAACCTCCAGCCTTTCTCAATATTATGATACCTTATTAGGAGTTTGTTCACTAGCTCTTTGCTCCTAAGTCAGTGGTTCTTAACTTTTTTTTTTCCATCATAGCTCAGTCTGATGAAGGTCACGAACCCCTTTTCAGAGTAACATTTTGAAATGCATAAAATGAAGTCAAAGGATTACAAAGGAAAGCAATTACATTGGAATATAATTATCGAAAATATTCAGGAAACAAATTCATGGACCAAAGTTAAGAACCCCTGTCCTAAAATAAAGACACCTAGACTGGTCTTTTTCACCAGTCTTGAGTACTTCCCTACTAACAACAGAGAGAGGAAGTTATTATCATCTCAAATCTTTCATTGTTCAAACACCAGCCCAAGGGTTGGGCAGTCTTATTTATTATTTTCTGGTGTTAGTTGCTGGGGGAGAATTTGTTTCTGTTACCCTCTGAATTCAGCCCTCCAGCCTCTCCACCTCATGAGGAAATTGTTTTAAATTTTGGTGCCTCTATTACCTTCAAATGTTGAGTTGAAATGAGCCATGATTCAACACAAGGATGTGGAATCAAAATTCATTTTACCTAGAGGAACATCCATTTTAGGGGAGGCAAAATGCTCTAACTTGAAACTCTGAACTAAGCATGTGAGGGACTATTTGCAAAGGGGAAATACTTGATGACTTGGATGATTTTGAACTAATCCAGAGGCAGAATTTGCTGAGGTTTGTTAAAATGAGCTCATTTAGAGAAAAATTCTTCAACCTTGGAGCATATCAGAAAGGCATTAATCTAAGATAGAAGGTCAGTAGGACAGAATAATAGAGCAAGATAATGGCTCACTGATGTAATGTCAATGTCAGGAGGATAATATTTATAGAAAATAAATGTTAACCATGACATTCTGGAAGACAAAGATCCTCTTTACACTTTCTCTTAAAGAAAGGGATGTGACTTATTGTAGAATGTTTTATCTTTACGTAAATCCCACACTGGACTCCATATTACAGATATAATATCTTCTGTAGTGTATATGGGGAAGAAAATCATGAGACACAGAAAAGAGTTATTGTACATTTTAGTAGCACTTCTGATATGTTCCAGAGTCATTTACTGTCATTAGTTATAGTACTAGTTATAGGAGTTTAATTAGCACAATAAGAAAATGGAAGATAAATTTGAGTTAAGTGGTATCTAAAACTCTATTACATTCTATATATACATGAGTTAGAAGGAATATGAAGGTCTATATTTCAGTTATTGCCAGTTTGCTTTTCTTTTCTCGATTGAATTTATCTTCTATTATTTCATTTTCTTGTCTAATATCTATCGTTTATGGATATATTACTTGTTATGAAGTACTGTCTATCCAAAAGTAAATCTCCCTGTACCCTATTTATACATCTTGGCAAGTGAGTTAGGCTCCTTTAAACATAATTAATGATTTAAGTTTTAACAACAAAAAGTGCTGTTAACCCAATTGCATTAAGAAAAAGAATAGGTCCATCTAATTTAATCCAACAGTGCCTTGTTAAGAAATGTCAATGAGATATAATTATAGAAGAAAAATTCTGCTATGCGAATTCTATGGTGAAGAGTCAGATATATTTTAAAAATTTATAGTCATTTCAAAGACCCTTCGAATGACCTCTCCAGAAAGAGCAAACAAAAAGTTGATTGTGCTGAAAGGCTAAGAGAGAATCACTGTGTTACTCTCTTATGTAACTATGCAAATAAGGATTCCATGATTCCACAGCTCATGTGACATCCTCCTTACAGAGAGAAATACTCTCTAAATGTTTAACTCAGAGTAATTCTAGGTAGGTTCAAGCTACTTTATATATATGTATGTGTATGTGTATACATACACCTCTCTCTCTGTTTAATGTAAAGAATATTGGATATAGGAGTGAGGAGATTTGGATTAAGGTCTCTTGCACCTCAGTTTTCCCATATGTAAAATGGAAATAGATAATACCTTCCCTGTCTGCCTTAAAGAATTGTCATGAGGCTGTTAAAAAAAAACCATTCAAAGTGCTTTGCAACAATAAAACTACATATCAGCAAGAGTCGTTTACTGGGGATCATTTATTTATTATATTTAGATTATGATTATTATTGGAAAGGGCACATAGTATGAAAAGAGAATGTCAGGAATAGTGATTAAGGGCTAAATTTAATTGTATGTATATATACATATATATGGGTACACATAAATACATACAGGTATGCATACATATGTGTGTATATATGTGTGTGTATGTATACACACACATATATATGTACATATATATTTATTACCTTTTTTAAAAAAAGCAATTGGGGTTAAATAACTTGCCCAAGGTTACATGGCTAGCATTTTTTGTGTGTGTGTGTTAAGTATCTGAGGCTGGAACCAATCCTGGGTCCTCCCGACTATGGGCCAGTGCTCTTACTCACTGCGCCACCTAGCCGCCCCTATATTTATTACCTTTTAAAAAAGTTTCATTTCCAGTCACTTGTAATTGACCTAGTAGGCATAACTCTCTTGTTTTATTTCCTACCAAATTACATTTTAAAGACCCTGAAAAATTGTGAAACTTTAAAAGAGAAGCATTTTTACATTTCCCTGTTTGAGAATTTTATCTAAAAAATAAAATTAATCTGGTTCTATGTAGTCAGTTACAGGGTGGGGACTGTGATTTGGAGATCTGGGCTGCAGTTACCTCATTATTTCCTGATTCAGAAACAACAGGTGTCTCACGGAAGTGACCATTTGTTTTCTTAAACAAGGGCAGGGACTGGGGAGAGACAAAGACTTGTCAACCTTCACAACAACTTCCCCCTAACATTTATTTTTGGTCCAGTCAATCAGTGGAGCAGCATTAATTCCAGCCCCAAATGTGCCCAAAGCAGTATGTTCCCACCTAGCAGCCAGATGGCCAGTGCTGAGATACTGTTGGCAGATGGAGAAGAGAGCTACCCAGAACCAGCAGGTGCAGAGCACCAAGGTAAATTCAAGTCCATGCTGTGATGCATCACTGGAAGCCCTTCATCAACCACAAAAAAGTCCCTGGTTCATAGTCAAGGTGGCCCTTTTGTGTTCTGAGTCTGGTCCCTGGCTTGTAACAGATGTATTCTCCTCACACATGTGGTAATTCTGATTTTTTTTTTCCTGGCACACAGAGAGGTAAATCATCCAAGGCTGATGCTGTGATCTTTTCTATTGAAAACTAGGATGGTTGTGAAACTGTAACTCTAATTTAGTGCAATTGCAGAAGATATGCCCATTTGGAAACTTTTACTGACCATGGCTTTGTTTCAAGATAGGAAACTGAACCTCAAATCAAGCTTACGGATTAGCCTAAAACTCTAAAATTGGCCCCAATTTGATAAAAATCAGCTAGTTAATGAGAAAGTAAATTATGGGAAAATATGTACAAACAAATACAAAATCCAGAATGATGATTCAAATATGAGATTTTTTTTTCACTCATTTAGGGCTGACTCCTTCATTTTCCTGCCTCTCTTCTTTAAAATATGTCTATATATATGTTTCTTCTTTCATTCTTCCTTGATTCAGAAGAGATGCTTCTTCTTTCCAAGGTTAAGTCTTCATTCTGTTTCCCTCCCCCCCTTTTTATATGTGTTCTAATTCCCCTACCTTTCCATCTTTCCTGGAACCTGGCTCCCTCAATCATCTCCTCTGTCTCTAATTCATCCAGTTTATTTGGCAAATATTTATTCAGTGCTTATTGTCCCTAAGATGAGTTCCAAGCTTTGCATAAGTGTCTTGCACACAACTGGTGATTAATGAATGTTTATTTGAAAAGATGCTTTGCTGGGTCATTTCAGGGGCATACCAATAGATGAAGACAAAACTCCTGCCCTTAGTAAATTCAATCTCTTACTATTTATTCCTTAAATAACTATGTATAGACATATACATCTAAGATATCCTATTTTGGAAAGTACTGCCCAATTATTTTCAAATGACTTTGCTGTCAATTGAAGGTGGTGCTGCTGATCACCTTCCTTTCACTGCTAACTTCTCTAACATGATCTGTAGTCTCCGTTTCCATTTCCTTATCACCTATTTCTTAATCCTGTATAATCTTGTTCTTGTCACTACTATTCTATGGAAACTATTGAAGTGCCTTAATTCAATCTATCATTTATGGTTCATACATGTGAAGTAGGAAGGGATTTCAGAGGTCATTTGGTTTCATCCCTCATTTCCCAGAAGCTAAATAGTTTGCCTGGTGTCACACAGGCAGTAAGAATCAGAGGTAGTATTTGAACACAAGTTTTCTGTTTTCAAAATCAGTGCTCAGGCCACTGTATTATTCACTAAACATCTATTATGTACAAGGCACTAAAGATACTAAAGACTTTGTCTCTGTCCTCAGCAACTTGACAATGTATTGGAGCACATAGGATGCATACGAGAATAAGTATGAAAAAGTTGAACATAAGAACAAAGGAAAGAGTTAGATGAAATACTTGGTGAGAAATAGATGATGAAGAGATCACCTGGTAGCCAGACCCAAAGATGTTAATATGGAAGTAGGTTTCCAGTGCTCCACTGGATCTATACTTGGTCCTATGCTTTTTTTTTTTGAGAAGGAAAAAGATCAGGTATTTTGCTTCCACCTGGATATAAACTCAGTTCTTTCTAGTTCTTTCTCTGGATGTACATATTTCTCTCCATCATGAGTCTTTTGGGATTGACTTATATCACTGCATTGCTGAGAGGAGTCCAGTCTATCAAAGTTGGTCATGGTCCTATGCTTTTAAAAACATTTACCAAAGACTTGGATAAAGGCACCGATGGCATGCCTATCAAATCAGAAGATGGCACAAAGTGGAGAGGAAGAGCTAGCAAAGAGTTAGGATTCTGAAAGATCTTGACAAGCTAGAACATTAGGCTGAATTTAATAAGGTGAAATTTAATAGGGACAAATGCAAAATCTTACACTTGGGTTCAATGAATCAATGTCTCAAATACATTATGGGGAGAGCATCATTAGATAGTAATTCTCCTAAAAAATGTGGGTTTTAGATTATAAGCTCCATATGAGTCAACAGTATAACATAGTAGCCAAAAAAATAAAACAAAAAAATTCAAGTAAAATGAACTTGGGCTGCATTAAGAGAATTTTAATACCCAGTACATGGTAGGTTATAATCCTATCTTTCTCTACCTAGGTTAGATCATAACTCGATAATCTTTTCTATCTTGCCAGCTAAATTTACATTATTATTTAATAAAAAGACCCTTCTTTTTCCTGATTTCAGTTCTCCATCTTGAGATTAGGGGGATATAGGCAAGAAGGAGAGCACATGATAAGACTGGGGACAACTTGCTGACCCTCAGGGTGAAGCAAAGCTGACCAATGACTTTCCATTCATCCAATTAAAAGACCCTTTCTCACTTAACACAAAACTAGCCATGTGACCTTGGGCAAGTCACTTAACCCCAATTGCCCTGCCTTTCCCCCCTCCAAAAAGCAAATAAATAAATAAATACAAATAAAAGGGGAGGCTAGGTAGCACAGTGAATAGAGCACTGGCCCTGGAATCAAGAGGACCTGAGTTCAAATCTGACCTCAGACACTTAACACAAAACTAGCCATGTGACCTTGGGCAATTCACTTAACCCCAATTGCCCTGCCTTTCCCCCCTCCAAAAAGCAAAAAAAAAAATACAAAAAAGACCCTTTCTCAGTACTCATTCTAAAATAAAATGTTAGTGCTGGAAAGAATCTTAAAGATCAGCTCCATCATTTCATAGATGTTGAAAAAAGGACCCAGAGACACTGTGACTTTGCTAAAGCCACAGAGTTAGCATCAGAGTTGGGAGCAGAACCACGGTTTCTCACATCCTAATCTGGTGCTAAGTGATGCTATTTATGCCGATCTGCCTCCTCCTTTATCCCTGTTGACCATTCCCCTCTTGGGATTCTCCTTCACTAGTATTTATGGTATTCAACCATCTTCTCCTTTGACACATTCTTCCTTGTCTCTTTTGATGCCTCCTATTCATCATTCCCTCAATGGAGGTGTGCTCCAAAGCTCCATCCTTAATCCTCTACTCTTCTCTTTTGCTGCTTTCTTCTTCATCCTTTCTCATGGCGTTGACTATTCTTTCTCTATGGAGGGTGGGGGGCACTCTCTTTAGCCCTGTACTTTCTCCTGAACAGTAATATTACATCTTTTGTTACTTGTTGGGAATTTCTACTTAAGAGAAAAATCGAAAGGACATCAGGGGTCTTAAATTAATAGAATGTGTCAGCTGGAAAAGACTTTAGGGGTCATCCAGTCCAGACTGTTCCTGGACAGTAATCCTCTCTATAACATCCCCAGGAATTGGTCACACAACTTCTTTTTGAAAACCTTCAATGATGGGGAACTCACTTCCTTTTGGGTAGCCTATCCCATTTTTGGGCTAATCAAATCATTAGGAAGATTTCTCAATATTGAGCCAAACTTCACCTCTTTCACATCCTGTTCCTTAAATGTTTCAACATAAGTGCTTTGCAAACCTTTAAATGTTTTATAAATGATAATAGATATTATGATGATGTTTAAGTTACCCCATTGCTTTTCCTTCCAAACTAGCATGCTCCCTTTCTTGACTTTATAATATTTGATGATGGTATTCTTATGACTTCATACAGTATCTGCTCAGTTATCAAGCTGTATCTGTTCTTCTTTTGTGATGTCTCTTATAGCAGTGCCTTTCTTTTTCTTTCTAAAACTATTGTCCTAGCTCAGACCTTTTCACTTTCTACATTGCAAAGGCCTCTTAACTGGTCCTTCTCTAGTAGATACCCTCTTGTGCTTCCTCCAAACCCCATTCACTTCTACACACTCTCACCAGGTAAGATGGCATAAAATAGAACCTTTTACATTCTCCCCTAACAAAATAAAACAAAACAATAACCCTTCAAACATACTACCTGTGGTTTACAAGTTAAAATCCAAACTCCTTAGTCTCATATTCAGAGCTCTGTACCATCTGGTTTCAAACTATCTTTCCATTCTCGTCAATCACTTCCTACACAAACCTTTTGCTTCTGGTGGATTGGTGTCTTCCAGGTCCCCAGAATGTCTTAGACTGTCTTCCCCACTGCTTTGTTTCTGTAGATCCTACCCTACCTATAAGGCTTATCTCCTCTCAGAAGCCTACCTATCCATAGTTACTATCATAGCTATGCCTTCTGTTAAGTCCACAGAGCCCACCCATAGACTCTATTTTTAGCATTAATCTAGCATTCATATACTGCCTCAAATTAGGTTTAATTAGGTTTTTATGTGGGCAAATCTTTGCTCTTCAACTAGAATGCAACTCCTTGCGGGTACTGTCTGTAATTGTTACTTCTTTGTACCACTTTACTCTCTAATGGTGACTACAAAGTGCCTTGCACAAAGTAGGTGCTTATAGGTTTTTTTGGTCACTTAGGTAAACTATAAGTTTGATTTAATTGTCTCTGATTTCTATACGCAGTATTCTACTTACATATAAATCTATTTTGGGAATTTAATTTTACTACCATCTAGAATGTTTGCCATCCATGAAATTAGTGTTATAAGTAAATGGTCTCAGAATTGTGGAGATTGCGTATTTTTTGTCAGGGATCCTATTTGGTTTAGAAAATAAATGAACACATTTAGAGACCAAGAGATGTTTCCCCTCTTTTGCTTTTAGGAATACCTGGATTAGGAAGAAATTTCTGATGGAGGAATGTCTTCTGGTTAGACTCTGGTTCAACTGAACTGGTTCAAATTCTCATTTTAGGAGGCAATACATGGTCTTGGGTGGGAGCAAACCAGAAGGGGCTATCCTGCTGAAGCCTAGGAATGCTTAAGATATGCTAGTCCTGGTAGCATTTCACTAAGGTCCATTAAGGGTGAAGAGGTATTCTGGTGCCCCCTAGAGGATGCTTGAGACTTTGGGTCTCTGTGGTAATGACTCAAACTCACAGAACAAGTGGTCATACACTCTCCCCTTTGAGACTTGGAATAATAGGGGAACTCACTACTTCATGTCCAGCCCACTGCACTTTTGGATGGCTTTAGATGCTAGGAGGTTTTCCATTATATCAAGCTAATCTTTGCCTCACTGTAATTTCTACTTACCCTTGAGTATTCTGCTATCAGAGATTATTTAGTAATTTTATAAAGAGGAAATCAAGGCTCAGAGAGTGGAAATGCTTTCTCCTAAAACCATTGCTTCACCTCTTCCACTCCCTTCTTTGCAGAGACATGACTATGGGTGTAGAAGACAATATAATGTCAGATTTTTTTGATATATTGGTTAGTTTTGCTGAGTTGAATTTTCCCCATTTTTAAATTCTGTTACAAAGGATGGTTTTCTGAGAGAGGAAGGAAGAGAAATATATTAGGAAATATTTGGTAGTTGGTAAGTTGGTAG
Source organism: Petaurus breviceps papuanus (assembly GCF_028583685.1). Lineage (NCBI taxonomy): Eukaryota > Metazoa > Chordata > Mammalia > Diprotodontia > Petauridae > Petaurus > Petaurus breviceps. The sequence goes on along the minus strand of NW_027186304.1, from coordinate 93,650,730 downwards.
TTGGTTTAAAAAAAGCAAAAGAGATCAATAAAAATCTATTCTTAAAAAAAACAACAACACATTGCCTTTCTAGCACTCAAGGACATGATTAGCCTGCTCTGTCAAGAGGGTAATATGGCTTTTCAGAAGTTTGTGTGCATTTTCTTTTTTTTTTCCTTTTTTTGGAGGGCAATTGGGCTTAAGTGACTTGTCCAAGGTCACACAGCTAGTTTTTAATGTTAAGTGTCTGAGGCCGGATCCGAACTCAGGTCCTCCTGACTCCAGGGCCGGTGCTTTATTTACTGTGCCACCTAGCCACTCCTGCACATTTTCTATGGAGTTAAGAAACTTTCCCTAACCTTTCCTTTTGAAATTCAGTCTCCTTTCTCAACTGCTTTTTGGATACTTCCACTTGGTTAATCTCCCGCCATAGACATCATGTGTGAACTCATCACCTTTCCTCTTCAAAATTTGTTGTCTCTCCTTATTTTTGCTTCTAAAGGCATGTCCACTCTGCACAGGCTGGATCCCTTCTCAGTCACACATACAGTCAACCACAAAATGATATTAGTCCTTCATTGCACTGTAATTCTTTCATCTGCCTCTCCCTTTCTATTCCATATGTTTTTAGGGCTGGAAGAGATTTTTGAGATAATTCAACTCCTTCATTTTATACTTTGAACATTGTGGATCAGATCATTTAAGTTATGTGCTCTAGAATAAGCTGTGGGGAAGTAGGAGTCCCTGCATTCTTATTCAGGATGCTAAAGACTGTTTCTTTGCATTGCATCCTGCAGCCCATCCTAAGTCTTGTTCTTCAAAATCTCTCAGCTGAGTTCTTCCAATAGCCTTCTTAATGATCTCCCCATCTCTAATCTCTTCCCCTTTTGTTCTACCCTATACATTACTGACAAATTATCTTCTGAAAACATTTACTTTATATTTGTCACTTTTTTTTTACTAGAAAGATAACACTTTAAGGATTCTTTATTGTCTTCAACAAAAAAGTCCATACTTCCAAGTCTATCTTTCAAATGCCTCTACCTCTCCATTAATTTCCCACTACTCTTTATTTTTCACAAACACACCCTGCCCTTTCTTCTCCCCTCTTCATTTGAACTGGTGTATCCATTGTTTCTTAAACACATTATAAATTCCCTCTTTCTATGTCTGTGGAACAAATGCTCCAAGTCATTTAACTTCTCTCAGTCTCAGTTTCTTCATCTGTAAAATGAGGATAAAATAGCTTTTCTTCCCAGAGTTAATATTTTTCAAGTTATCTGAAAACCTTCAAGTACTATATAAATATTAATTATTGTTTTTACTTTCTTTTGTACTGAACTCAGGATCTTATTAGTATAGGGAGCTTTGAGTAGTAAGAAAACACTCTCTAATGATGCAAATCTGCAATTGCTCTGCAAGTCATAATCTTAGACAGAAAGCTAGGATGTACTGTGAGAGAGAGGCTCAGTGACTTGCTCAGGGTCACTCATCCAGTATATAATAGAGGCAGGGCTTGTATGATCAATCTGACTCTTAGGTCACTTTTCTATCTATTATGTCCCTGCCTCTCCATAGCAATACTTTTACAGTAATGGGATTAATGAAGAAAGCCAATCTGAATAACAAGCCTCTTTCTTCAATAGCATCAAAAAATTATCTAAAATACTGAATAACTCACATAATTTGCACTAATTGCTTCAGTTCTTCTTTATGGAGAACATCACAATATCATCCAATTGAATGGAGCTGAGAAGGCAGAGGAAGCAGCTACAAAATGAGTGTATATGGACCCTAAATCTGAATTCTAACTTCTATGGAAAGGAGGAAGAATGCAGCTTTTCCAAAGCAGAAGCCCAACTATAGTCTTTTTAATGAGAATTTAATACCTTTCTCCCCTGAAGAACACTAATCTAATTAACACAGTGTAATCTAAGAGTAAAAATCAATTAATGATTTTTAAAAGAATAGCATTTCCTATTAATTAGTTGGACTTTCTGCTAATTAAAACTGTGCCATGAGGACATAATCTAGTGACTTTTTCCTAATAAATGTTTCACACAGGTAGGAGAAAAGTGGAATGGACATAAAGATTTTATAGGATTCTAAAATGAGTTATCTATGGGCATCATCATTCCAGGTGATTAGACATTTTTAGCCAAATTATAAATTTCTAGTCCAATTAAATTGTTCGTATTGATATGACTGCTAGAGTGGAAAGAACAAGTCAGGACCCATAATTTATCCACTTAGAACTAGCCGCCAGAGGGCTTTGTTACAAGACTATCGAAATCATTTTACTCTGACTTTATTGACTTGGTGCTTTTCTTTTTTCTTTTTTCTTTTGAAGCATTTTGGGTGGAAGCAACAGTAACAATCTGAAGTCTGGGTCCAGAGTTGTGCACATTAAAAGATATAGGAAAGTGTTTTGTATCTTTAAAGTAACAACCTTCCAAGTAAAGTATTTGGAGGAACGGTGAAAGGCAATAGAAAGATTATAGACTTAGAGTCATATGACCAGTTTGTGTACCTTCTACCCATGCCACCTGTAAACCATATGACCTTCGGACTGAATTTTTTAATCTGTAAAGTGGAAATAATATGTACCTGGGAGTTGCTAAGAAGATCAAATGAGATAGCATATGTAAAGTGATACGTTAACTATTAAGTGTGATAAACTACTGCTATGACTTCTCATATTTCAGTTCTGTTCCTGAATTTCTATCATAAGTCATGGTCTCCCTCTGCTTCATATTACTTACTTGTAGATGCCAATGGGCACCAAAGGTGATTTTTCTGTAATACTGGGGGAAAAAAGATCAAATGTAGCAGTACACTATAGATTAAGCCAGCAGTTCTCAAAATGTGACCTCAGGAACATAGAAGTCCCTGTCATCCTTTTCTAAAAGGTCATAACTGTCTTTATAATAATACTAAGACATTTTAATTTCTAATGTAGTAAATGTTGATAGATATAAAGCACATAAACAAAAACTCTTAGTATGTGGGTATGCTCAATCATTTTTAAGAGTTTAAAGGAGACTTGAGACCAGAAAGTTTGAGAACTGTTGGTTTAGGATCAGCAAAACTTTAATAAATCTGAATTCATAATGAACTTGAATCCCTCCACATTTAGAAGGGAGGTAGAAAAGACAACAAAGCAAACATAAATTAATTGAACAAAAGGAAGTACCTTGAAGTTTCCTTGGTTTAGTGTAGATTCAGCCCAATCATCTACATTAACACCACAAAAACATCTTTGGTCTTAGTATTGTGATCTTGGAGCCAATATGAGAACCTCAGTCCCTGGCTTGTCTCCTTTAAGCAAAAGTAGTGCAGGGACTATTCTTCTTGTTCCTTTTAAAGCTGTTTATTACTGCTTAGCTCAGAGCTGAGTACACAGTGGGTGCTTAATAAAAGCGGCAGTCTTACTAGTAGAAATAAGTGGCTAAAGATAAGGTTATTTAAACTCTCTGGGACATAGATTCCTCATTTCTAAAATGAGACACTTGAATGAGATAATGTCTAAGGATTCTTCCAACTCTAAATATGTAAGCCTGTGGGATCCTATGATGTGTGCATAGATCATCAGTGCTCTAACATGAGGTCATCAAATCATTGTCGTAGGGCAGAGAATTTATACGGTAACAAACAGCAGGATCTTGTGGTCCATCTTCCCCAACCTGCCAATTCCTCCCCATTTCCAATAACAGGTCAATGGCTACATCCTGTTGATTCCTCCTTTCTGTACCCTGGCCCTTCTTCTGCCAACCAAAGTAGCCTTCAGTAACAGAAAACTCATGATGCCCCTGTATCCTGGGGTGCCCCCTGCCCATTTCCCTTCCTGTTCCCATCCTCTGCTTGTCCCAGGTATAGTAACCGATAGTTACAACTCTATAAAAAATTATCATCATATTGTCAAGAATCATCACGGAGACAGGTGTTTCAAGATTGTGCAATGGCCATAGCTCAAGTGGCTTTGTATGCTATAATTTAGGGAAAAACCACTCACAAAGGAACAAAATGACACTTTTTATAGTGAGAAAAATCTCCAATTAAGATCTAGGGTTCACTAGCCCAGGGCACTGCCATTGGACCCTTGAGAAGATTAGCTAATGATCTCCTTAAGGAATTGCAGTAGGAACCAGTGGAATGTGTGGAGGAAAATAATGTGTGTTTAAAAGGGAACCCAAAAAGGAAGAGGATTTTGAAAAGCTACCTTTCTTCTTTCCTCTGCAGCTTCCAGCTTCTTCTGGATCTCCTCCAGAGACACATCTTTCTTCTTTGGAGATGCTAAAGTTCGTGGAGCTTCAGACACTGGAGATGGCGGCTTTAGGATCAGCTCAAAGGCCTGACCAGAGGCCCGTTTGTTAATCTGCTTCACTTCCATATCTGAGAAATGAACGGCAGAAAATTCTGAAGACATGCAGCAGGAACAAGAGGATAATTTTGACAATTATGGTGGCGATAATAACTCACATTTGTTTAGCACTTTAAAGTCTATACTTTTTCAATATTCTGATCTCCGACGGGCAAATGGAGACATTTGAATCTGAGTTGGAACAGAAGGGGCCCTGAGATTTTCAGTGCCATGCTCTAGAAATATCAATCCACACTTGGCGTAATTATAAATGCATTTGAGCAAGATAAATATTTATAGTTTTTAAGAAAGGTGATGGGATTTAAGGGGCATAGGGTGGTAGGAGGCCTACTTAGAAGAAAGCCCTGTCCTCACTTCATGATTAATTTTGTTTATTTGCCTCTGGAATAAATATGAGCCACTTTATGAAGATGAAGTAGCACAAATTTGCTCTTTGGGTAATTGTCATGACTGGAGACATCTTAAGGCCACCTTTTAAGTAAAATGATTTAAGCATCCTGACATGCAGAGGCTGGGAATTACAAGCATATTTATTGAAACCAGAGAGCAAGTCACTTAACCTCCCTAGATTCTTCATCTTATTTAGTTTTTTTTTTGAGCATCTTTCTCCTCACTCCACTAATTGTATTAACCTGAACTTTCATTTATTGCAGCAATTTACTATTATTCCTTAAGACCTTCTCAGGTACCAATCAACTTGATCAATTAATCTATCAACTGGGTCTCAGTGAAAGGGGTACCATGGGGGGATATATGCTTATTACATTTATAAAATATTGTGAATAAATTAAATCAGTTTTATAATTTATATATAATATTTAACTATATATCTATATCTGTATTTGTACATGGGGTCTGGACATGATTTCATCAGGGTGTGGTATGGACACTGAGTCAAATCTTGTCAGGCAGGTTTATGACACAGAATTCTGGGCCTGGAGTCAGGAGTTCAAATAGGGTCTCAGATACTTACTAGCTGTGTGACCCTGGTCAAGTCACTTAACCTCTGTCTACCTCAGTTTCCTCATCTGTAAAATGAACATAACAGTACAACCTACCTCATAGAGTTCTTATGAGAATCAATTGAGACCATTTTGCTTACCACCAGTGTAAATTAGTAACTCCTTGGTAACTTAGGACTATGGAATCATAAAAAGGGAGCTAGACAGGACTTTAAAAGTCAACTAGTGTAACACCTTCATTTTTACAGATGATGTATCTGAAATTTAGTGTTCTTAGAAAATCAGTGCCTGGGGCACAAAGAAGTTAGTTATGGGTCTAGTAAGTGTCTGCACAGGATTTAAGCCAAAGTCTTTTTGATTCCAATTAGGATAAAAATTACTTTTATCACATCTCTAAGAGGTGATAATTCAGTTTCTGATCTATTACTTCCAGGAACAAGGAGCCCACTCATTCATGAGGCAATTCATTGCTTTTCTGTAAGTTATACCTCATATTCATCCCAAATAAACCACACTGCTTCTCCTCTTTATGTATTGTGCAAAATATGTGATTACATTTGGATGTCTTATATAGCTTATGTTATACTGGAATTTGGGATGGGGCCAGTGATTTCACTGGCATAGGGAGCTCCCTGTGAGCATATTCCCTCTGCCAATGCCCATGGGCCCCTGTACTGAAACTTAGAGTCTTGGAAGTTTGCTTGAGGCATCAAGAATTTAAGTAACTTGCCCACTGTCACACATCCAACATGTGTCAGGGGCAAGATATAAAACCAGGGCTATGTGCTTCCTATTTGTTATGTAGGATGTGATTTATGATCTTTATGATATTATATATTATTTTATCTCTATACTTGCATATCTACATTAAAAGTAGTGTAACTATAATACTGGGGGGCCCAATTAGCCCTCTTCTTCATGAGGCAAAAAAGTACAGCCAAAGACCTGAATGGGTGCCCTTACAAATGAATGGACCATTTGAGGAAATTTGGTGAAGCAGATACTCTATCTCCCTCTTCTTGTTTATTATTATTGTGTAAAGAATTGAAGGATATCCAAAGATCACATTTCAAATTCACACAGCACCAAGTGAAGTTGGGGACTGGAAAACACGAGCCAGTTATATACAGAGTCTCCCAGAATCTCAGATTGAGAAGGAACCGCATAGGCCTTTGAGTTCAACCACTACCTATACCAGAACTGCTTCTGTGATATATGTAAGATGTAGTTATCCAGTCTTTCTTTGAAGACAAATAAAGGAAGGGGAACTTACTACCTCTTTTTATTATTTATTTAAATGTGTATTTATATAAATATAATATAAATATTATAATATATAAATATTTATTCATTACTTATTATATTATTATTATTTAATTGGTTTGTTAATTTTTTCCTGTCATTTGTATCTTTCTATTTATTTATTTGGATTTATTACCTCTTGAGGCAGTCTATTCTATTTTTTGACAATTTTAATTTTTCCTCACTTATCTAGTGATACAATAGAAACACAGGATCTCAAAAGCCACCAAGTCCAAATTTCTTCCCAATACATGAATCTTCTACTTAAGAGATGGTAATTCAGCTTCTTAATGAATATTTCTAGGGACAAGGAACTCACTCCTTTAAGCATCAATTCATTCCTTTTTTGGGAAGTTCTACCTTATATTTACTTCAAATGTGGTTTCTTGAAACTTCCATTTGGTCTTTGTTCTGCTTTCTGGTGCAAGACCGACTCTATCTGCTACCTTTTCCACATTATAATCCTTCGAATACTTGAAGACAGCGGTAACTTCTACTCTAATGTTCTTCTCTTTTCAGGGCTATACAGTGCCAGTGCTCTTAAATATTCCTCATATGGAATGCTTTCCATTCTCCCTTGATTGCTATCCTCTGGTCACTCTTTGGTTTGTCAGCATCTACTCTGAAAAGATAATGACCAGAACTATACCCTACACTCAGTTATTTCTGCCTAGGTGACATTACAGAACCATTACTGCCCTTCATCTAGCAGCTATAAATCTATCAGTGCTTCCCATGGCTGAATTAACCCTCATCACACATCTTGTGGTCTCTTTTACATTACCTGCTGTGAAACTGTCTCTAATTTTAAATTTATGCGAATAAACTCATACAAGTACAAAACTTTACATTTATCACTTGTTATATTTCACAGTGTTGATTTTATTTCATCTTCTAACCAATGTGAATGTGGAATTTTCTCTAAATTATTTGTATCTGTGACTTTATAGGTCTGACTTTATTGAAATAACCCATGCTTTATTAGCTGGTATTCTAGTAATTGGTCAACATTTTGACAGAACAATGGTCTACTATGTCCATAGTGGCATCTAGGAGATATTGTATGATATTTTATGACAAATGTCTTCTGGATTTTCAATGAAAAATTAAATTAAATGGTTTTATTAGATTTTTAGTGTTGAGTGGATTTGATTACCTCCTAATACTTTGAAAATTGTAAATCTATGGATAGTAATTTTCTGTTAATTTCAATAAACAAGAATTTAAGCAGCTACTATGTGCCGGGCATTTTACAAGTATTGTTTCATCTGATTCTCAAAACAACCTTGGGAGGTAGGTACTATTATCATCCCAATTTTACAGTTGAGGAAACTGAAGTAGATAGAGGTTAAGTAATTTGCCCTGGGTTACATAGCTGGTAAGTGTTTGAGGCCAGATTTGAACTCTAAGGGCTGACTGACTCCAGGGCCAATGCACTATTTACTACCCAACCTAGCTAGCTACCTCACCTATCACCCAGATGCTCTGGGGATACAAATAAAAAGAATAAAATAATACCTACTCTACTGGAGCTCAAATTCTACTGAGTGAGATAAGTATAAATACCATATGCAGTACAAATATAAATTGAATAAAAGCAACCATAGACAAAGTAGCTATATACAAAGCAGTTTGGGAGGAAGGGCGCTAGTATTGTGTGTGTGTGTGTGTGTGTGTGTGTATGTGTATGTTTGTATGTGTGTGTGTGTGTGTGTGTGTGTGTGTGTGTGTGGAAAAACTTCATGTAGAAGATGATACTTTAACTGTGTCTTAAAGGAAGAGAGGGACTGAAGTAAAGGTAAGAAGAAAGTGCATTTCAGGCTTGTGAGGTGGAATGTTAATCAGGATAGTCTCTTATGATGCTAATAATTTGAAAGTTAATACATACAGGGTGTCCCCAAACTCTTAGTGCAGTTTTAAGTTTAAGTATAGTTTAATTTAAATTTTAAGCTTAAAACTGCACTGACTTTTTGGATACTATGTGTGCATTTCTGCACAAGTATGTGTATATACTACTTATATATGTTTATGAATGTTAATTTACAAGTTTATATGTACATGTTATTATATGTATCTTGGTTAGCTGATGCCTAAAATGGAAAAATTAATAAAAACAAATTCATGTATTAGAGGAATTAGTTAGATTTTGATTATGAAGGATTAACACTTGTTAAACCTTCACAATACTAGAAAAGTCTTTATTCAAAATGAAGTCCCTTTCCTATGTATCATATAAATTTACATGTTACTATAAATTATATCTATCATTCTAGACAACTGAGATTTTTCCTTTTCATTATTATATTTATTTCCTGTCCTTTGCACTCCATACTTTGCAATGCCTGCTAATATCCCTATTATTCGCTTTACAACTATCCAAGAGAGGTTTCCATGAGAGGCCAGTAAGTAGTCCTATTTAAGAGATGAGCAGATCCTCCTTAAGCAGTAGCAGGAAAGGGCTCACTCTATAAGTGGTCACAACACCGTTAGAAATAAGTGCTGTGTGTTAACATCCAATACAGATCAAACTCTGGAATAATGCATATAATAAGGGTCTTAGATCTCTAGTCTCCCCTTCCAGCAGTTGTTACTGAATTAAAGTATCTGCTAATGGGCCTATGAATGGGCCCAATTCTAATGACCTTGTGCTGCTTGTATGGTAAATATATGATTAACTTTCAATTATGGGAGGACTTTTTTAAACTGTAGATGAAACTTAATGTACCCACAATAGATCATGTGCCATGCATAAAGTCCTTGACATCAAGGATTCCAAATATTAAGAGGCAACATGAACAGAAATAGAAGAGGTATCACTTTTGTCAATAACATGTAAATCCCCCCACCCCCAATTAAGAAAATACCCTCCTGTTTATTGTCTAGGTAATGTTGACTATGAGGAACAGTGACAGTTCAAGATCCTTTTGAACATATGAAGTTTTCACTGAAAGATTTATCCATGCCTAAGTTTGTGGATATTTTAGGATAGAAGGAATAAACTTATACACACATACATGAGAATCAAATTTTTCTTAACAGAATATTTGATGAAAGCGGAAGGACTGGTGTGGAGGTGGAGTGGGAAACGTAAGGTGGTGTAGTGAGAAGGCTCAGGACTTGGGATCAGGAGGATTTTCCCCCAGCACCTAGTATTGTGCCTTACATATAGCAGGTGCTTATCAAATGTTTGTTGAATGAATAAATGAAACCCAAATCCTTGTCCTAGCTCTGTCACAACCTTGAAGTCGGGGCATCAGGCAAGTCACATTCCTTCTCTGGGTTTCAGTTTCCTAGTTTTACAAATGAGGAGGCCTAAGTAAAATGGTTTCTCAGGTCCTGTCTAGCTTTAAAATTCTGATTCAAAATAGTGATTTAAAACAGATGTGTGCTCCTCATAGATGTTATTATTTCCAGACCAAACAGTTAGTTAGCACTTATCATGAATGCCCTGCCACTGACAGAGCTCTCAACAGGACGACAAATAAAGTGACAGATGAAGAAAAAAATCCTTGACCCCAATATGCAGCTTTAAAAACGAGGGAGAGTGGTAATATGGGATATGGACCTCCGTCCCTTTCCTTAAGACCTCTGTATTTGGGACTAGTTCAAGCAGTCTGGTTGAAAGGACTGATTATTTTGATTTTCATGACTGAATGGAGGTGAACCACTACATTAGTAATTAATGAATTAAAACACATTGGGGAACTGGGGCGGTTGGTCTTCCCCCAAATCTCTTTATTTGGGCAACCCTCTAAATCAATGATCTCTTTGGTAGTCTGCTGAAATCCTTGTTTGACTGCTTCTCAGAATAATGATTTTAGATGCTATATATGTAAAATTACAAAGGAAGCAATTTTGTTGAAATAAAGATGTAATATTGTTCTGTTCAAATTCAAGTACCTGCTCCTCCCGGAGAAGTATGTATGGGCTGCTTGGAGATCCACAGACCTTAGATAAGAACCCCTATTCTAAATGAAACTACTGTTCTTTTAGGTTCTTACTGGCTTTCTGACACTAATAAGCAAAATATACTTAAGTGTATTTCTCAAAGCCTAAATAATTTTTATAGAGGATTTTCTCTCCTTGCCTTTGCAGTGATAAGCCTATTCTTGAAAATGAGGAGCCACTCTAATTATGGATTAACATACTATTTATAACAAATAAATAGTAAATGAATGAATGAATGGTTAGATAGATAGAGAATGACAGATATAGACAGACAGGGGCAGATAGATATAGAGAGACAGACAGGCAGATAGATAGATAGATACATAGATAGATAGATAGATAACAATGGTAGCATGTGTGATTCTGTGCTGGAAGGATTATTGTGGTTAATCTACCTGGAACAGCTGCTAGTAACAATGCTGCTCTCCTTCTGATGAGGCTTTAATGTGTTGTTATTAGGGCCAAACACAAAATGTGACAAGCAATAGGCAATCGATAAGTGCTAATAGCCAGAAACAGCAAGTCAATTGTGAGATCTATAGAGTATTGATTTAATTATAGTTGGAGCTGGGACAGAGAAACGAATGGTTTCCCAGCCTGCCCAATGATCTAAGAAGCTAAGTGATTTTCAGGTTAAGTTACTCACCATCATATGTATAGATGTTAATGTTGCGAGGTTCAGGATAAAAACAAGAGCAGATCAGTGACAGCATGGATAGCTCCTTCATTTTTTCCTTGTAAGCTGAAATAAAAGAAAAATATTGTGTGAGTGAATTTTCATTTTCAAATACCCATGTCTTTAGGTCTATCCGTTAATTAGAGTGATTTGTAGAATGATTTCTGGCACATCAACTGCCTGATCTTTCAGGCAGCCAATCAGTAAACAAGCAATTTTAAGGTACCTTCTATATGCCAGGCATTGTGCTAAGTATTAGGGAGACAAAGAAAGGAAAAAAAAAACAGTCTTTACTCTCAAGGAGCTTAGAGTCTATTTGGGAGGAAACATATAAACAACTATGTACAAACAAGATACCTACAGGATAAACTGAGGTTAATCTCACAAGGAAGGCATTAGCATTAGGGGGAACCAGGGAAGGCTTCTTACAGAAAGTAAGACTGTGACTGAGACTTGAAGAAAGCCAGGAGACAGATGAGGAGGAGCCTGGGGAAAAACCAAAGAAAATGCCCAGAGTCGGGAGGTGTTGTGTTGTTCCAGGAATGGTAAAGAGGCCAGTGCCACTGGACTGCAGAATATGTGCTAGGGAGAAAGCGAGGGAGTAAGAAATCTGGAAATATGAGAGTGTATTGAGTCCAAGTCTCTCTTCTAACACATTTTGTGGGTGTCTAACTACTGTAATCAGCTATACCTGGAGGGCTATGCCTTGGCCCTCATAAAGCAGAAGGCTCTGCCTATGTTTCTCTTTTTTTAACTTATTCAATTGAAAAAATAATTCCAGTTTTATCTGTAGATTTTAAGTTCCTCAAGGACATGAACTATTTTTGTTTTTGTATTACCAGTGTCAAGCATACTGTGGGCATTATTAAATACCTGTACTAGTGAGTTGACTCAGGTATAGATTTAAGTAGCAGTTATTCTTCCATTTCTTCACAGTGGGGAACAATTTGTATCAGTAGGATAAATAAGTAGTGATGAATGAAAGAAGTGTTATGGGGTGGGTTACATAGGATAGATTGACAACAGGAGAAGTGGAATATATAGACCAGCTGCAATAGTTTAGGCCTAAAGTGATTAGTTCTAGATTGAAGGAATGAGAATAGCAGTAAGGAGAAAGGAAAGGATGGGATGGGTGCAACACACATCAAGAGAGAACTTGACTCTGACTGCATGTGGAGGCCAAGAAACAGGGAAAAACGAAAGATTGCTTCAAGATTTCACACTCAGACGATGAGCTACCCCACTAGTTCAGAAGAAAGAGAAATTGCTGTGGGCTGGTGTAGTCATGGAATGCAACCCTGGAGAAATGGTACATGAGATGGCCTTGTATAGGATTCAGATAATCAGGCTTGGGGGTAGAAGGACAGGCATAAACAATGAAACATAAAAAGCATTTTTAAGAAAAATGCAAAACCCAACAAAACAAAACAAATATGGCATGTAATAAGAAATGATGGTGCTAATAAAGCTTAACAATCAATAATACAATTGCAAATGTTGAGTGAATGGTAATTCTCCTTATAGGCTTAGGCTAATGGAATAACCACAGTCCTTTCAATATATCCCAGCATAAAGTGGAACCATGAGCTTTCTTGCAACTTCTGGGAAGTGATAAGTAATTTCAAATAATCTTTTCCACAGTTGGTTGTACTTGATATTAGCTATTAATGTTTGAGAATAAATTTCCTGCCCTACTGAATTAATTTCAAATTCAGCCTACATGAAGGATATTGATACGAGAGCAGCATCTACTTAGCCAAATGACACAGGAATGCTAATTGTTTTCCTTCATTCTCCCACACGGTTATCATTAATCATGCCCCTTTACCCTGACTTTCAAACAGATCTTCATTGTTTAACCATTGTGTTTGAACAAGAAAGTAATGCATTATTGATTTTAATAATAAAGAGACTGAATCTTACATGTTCTAACTCTAAAACCTGTGATTCTAATATGTTTTCCCCCTGTATTGCTTTTGCAACTTATATTTTAGATAGATATCATAAGGAGAATGTCATCCTGTCCATTGACCTGGGCCCAGAGATAGAAGGAAGGGGTACCATGATAAAGAGCTGCAGATTGGGATAACTGGCAGGAAGTGGGGTGGAGGAAAGCTTTGGTGAGTTTTTAGTTCAGCTCTCTTTCCTATTTGCTAATGGAATTTACATAATCTTTACTGATGTGACTAGAAAAGCCTCAGATCTGAACTACTTATGCTAAGGCAATTATCTGGGGAATTTAGGACAAGAAAACTCTTTTCCTAAATTATTTGGGCATTTTAAGAATAAGCATATTTTGGTTGGAGTGATCTCCTGTAATTCTATTTCATTATTCTGTGTACATATATGACCTTTAATCTCTCTCTCTTTCTCTTTCAATAGTTCATAGATTTTCTTCTAAAAGCTTTAATGTTACAGCTTTTTTGTTGAAATGAAAACTCAAAACAAGTATACAAAACAGTCGATGACATTTTGTATTGAAAGCAGTTTCCATAACACTAAACATATCAGTCTTTTTTTTAATTCCCTTTCTTTTTCCCCTCTCCTTTTCTTCTCTCTCTCTGTTTCTGTCTCTCTCTCTCTCTTAAAGGAGAGTATCTGTGGAGGGGAAGTAAGCATATTTTGCATTTGATATATATGTAGGTATATGAAGTATTAAAATAGCAATCGACTATAGTTAATTGAATCATGGGAATAGATTAAAAAGCCCAGAAAATAATAATGATAATAATATAGTATTATTATATATTAATGTAAATGGGGCAGTTAGTTGGCACAGTGGATATAGTGCTTAGCCTGAAGTCAGGAAGACCTGAGTTCAAATTTAGCCCCAGACGTTTACTAACTCTGTGACTGTGGGCAAGTCACTTAGTCCTATTTGCCTCAGTCTCCTCATCTGTAAAATGAGCTGGAGAAGGAAATGACAAACCACTCCAGTATCTCTGTCAAGAAAATCCCCAAATGGGATCACAAAGAGTTGGACACAACTGAAATGACTTAACAATAAAAAAATTAATATAAGTAATAATAATAGCTGGCATTTATAAAGTACTTTAAAGTTTGCAAAGAGCTTTGCAAATATGATTTCATTTGATTTCTCCCAACAATCCTGGGAAGTGGGTGCTATTATCATTCCCATTTTATAGATGAGGTAATTGAGGCAGACAGGTTAAATGATTCTCCCAGGGTCATATAGCTGTTAAGTGTTGGAGGCTGGATTTAAACTCAGGTAGAACTGCATTTACACACCAAAGTGGATCATTGAGAATTGGGGCTATTAGCCACTAATTTAGAATACATCCTTATCTTAAAAAAATTATACAGATAATAGAAATTAAATATTTTTAATGGAACTATTTGGATAATTTCTTCAATTATCCATTTCATTTGGTCTGTGTAAATGTAACCATAGATATGGGTTTTTACTCTGTCTAGTAATCATTATAATTCTAGATCCCCAGGCTTCATTACTCCCAGAGTAAATCAAGATCATCCAGCAAGAAAAAGGTGATGCTGACACTTTGGCCTACCTTTTCTAACTCCAGTGTTCTTTTTACTCCAAGAATGTGGAATAGGTTGTGTGGCTCAGTGGAGAGAGCATTGGCTTTGCAAGCTCAAATCCTGCCTCAGATACTTACTAGCTGGGTCACCTTGAGTAAGTCACTCACTCCCTGCCTCAGTCTCCCCATCTGCAAGAAAGGGACTAATAAAATTGGTTAATTCTTATTACACATGTTTGTATAATGGCAAAACAAATGAGATAAAAGTATGTAAAGCACTTTGCAAACCTTAAAATGCTATACAAGATGCCCACACAGACTTAGTACAGTCAATAAGTTTAAACTACTCTAAGCCTTTTGAGACACTGTATAAATGTCAGCTATTATTATTATGTAGTAGGCTTCTAGTTTCATATTCATTAGCTTATAGAAATGTCAATGTTTCCTTTAGAGAAAAGGTTACTTTTTTATGGTTGTCCAGTTATTTTGGCTGTAATACATAGCAATAGATATAAGCTCTGTTTCAGAGCTCTGTTTCACATAACATGTGAAAAGTCAAGGAGAAATATTCTAGAAAACTCCAATATTCCGAACTCACAGTAGGATGATATTCATAGTCAGATAAAAGTGAGGTACCATGATTTAGTCAAAAGGGGACAAATTAAAACGGATACTGGAATGGAAATCCTGAGACCTGAGTTTGACACCTAATTCTAACATTCACTAGCTATGGGAACCCTGGGCAATTAATTTCATCTTTCTTAGTATGTCATTAAAAAATTGGGATTAATCATAGTTGTAACACCTACCTTACAGAGTTGCTGTAAAGAGTGTTCTGTAAACTTGAAAGCACTATGTAAACTGGAGCTCTCCTTATAGCTCAGACATCTTGTCTATCTTAATAGTAAACTGATTTGCTTGATTGATGGTATATTGCTGTAAGTTTCTGCCACAGTTTCTGAGAAGAGCCCAGAATGTCAGTTGGCTGCCAGTCTACAAATTGGAATTTCTGCATTCCCCTCCTCTCCTCCCTCTTACTTTACCTGCGGCCCTTTTAGTAATGAGTTTTCTTGATAAATTCTAGTTATTGAACTCAAATCCAATTTTGCTTGTTTTCTTCGGAAAGACCTCTGGGAATAGACTCATTGTATAAAGAATAAGATTATACATAAGAGAACAATGCAAGGTACAATGGGCTTGTCTTACTTAGATGTACAGTACCTCTATTTACATTGGCCTCTGAAGAGATTTCATCGACAAAAGCACTTTTATTGAACTCTGGAGGTAAATGTTTGTTTATGCTGATTTAGATTGTAAGGCTTCCTTTCTTACAAAAGAGATTTCGAGAAGACAATCATTTCTAGAGACAGGGCATTTTAGCAATTGAACCAGGCCCCATATTGTGGTAAAAGTCCCTTGCTGCTGATGGCTGGCTAGGGACTTGGGGCAGAGACAGGCAGTGGCTCTGCCAAGTGGAGAAACCCCAAGGTATACAAACATATACAATCAAATATCAGTCATGAGATGTACATATTAATAGTTGAGATATATACACATAGATGTGCATATGTAGGCACCCATGTATGCATATACGTATACATCTATCTCAGACATAATTTTCCATGATTCTTATCTTCCTCTCTACTTCCCTATTATTTTAATCCTGACTACCTTTTTGTAATCTTCAGATTTGTTCTTGATAATAATTTTAAGCTGATTTTATCTATTGGCAGGCGAATATTATTGTCAAGAGAAAGAAAAGATGCACTCCATTTCCACCTTAGGCCTCAGACCCAAAGTAATAATAATAACAATAATAAATAATAAATAAAAATAAACTGGCATTTGTATAGTTCTCTGAAGCTTTCAAAGAGCTTTTACACATTTTTTTTCATTTGATCCTTACAATCATAGGAGGGAAGTGCTATTATCATTCCAATTTTATAGATGAGAAAACAGGTAGAGAGAGATTAAATGCCTTAATTGGGGTAATAATCCTAGTGAGTGTCTGAGGTAGGATTTAAACTCAAGTCTTCCTGATCCCAGGTCCAGTATTCTACTTACTAGAAGACATAACTACCTCTAGACCAGATTATTGGGCAGAGGCAGCTAGGAGTTTCAGGGCCTGGAGTCAGGAAGACTTTGCTTCAAATCTGATCTCAGACACTAGCTGTATGACTCTGGCCAAGTCATTTGACCTCTGACTGCCTCAGTTTCCTCCTCTGTACAATAAAAATAATAATATTAGCCACTTCAGAGTTGTGAGTCTCAAGTAAAATAATATTTGAACATCTTTTAGCACAATGCCTGACCCATAGTGGGCACTTTAGTAATGATTCTACCCCGCTTCCTCCAAGGTTAACTCTTTCATCTCCTTGCAAATTTGATAAGATGCAAGTCACTGCAATTTCCTTCTTAAAAACCTGAACAGAGTAGACCCTAGTAATTTTAAGTAAAAAACATTTCCAGTCCACAATGGATTCTAATCTGAGAGTGACCAATTTTTGGGAAGGTCAGGCAGGGGAAGACTGTGATGTAAGAAGCTCATCATTTCAGAAAAAAAAATCTAATTTTTAATGAGCTATTTGAAAATCATAGACAGTTGATGTTAAAGCTGACCTTGTTCCAGTTGTTTCTGGTCCGTATGATGTAATGGTACATTGCTGGGTATGAAAATGTATCCTTTTTATGTTCAGTTTTCCCCCAGTAAGAATTATGGCTCCCAAAGTACAATTTTCAAGGCCATTTCTGAAGGATTAATATTTAACTAATGTAAGCACTGTACCTTTCATGTGGGGACAGACAGCAAATCAAACAAAGGGACATTTTAAAAGGTCAAAGTGGAGCAACCCATCATTGGTTTTGCGGAAGCATATGAGGTGCTAAAATTCTAATTCTCCATTCCTGGCACAGAAAATGTGACCAGAAAAATAAAATGGGTGACATGAATCAGTTCTTGTGATCAAAATCATAATGAGAATAATAAATTGTACCAACGAGAGACCTAACCCTGCCTTGATCCCCATTTAAAAGTTCCCATTCATTTTAATCAATGTCCCACTGTATGATGTGGAATGCTATCCATTTTTTTTCCTGATAAAGGAAAATTGGCTGCCTTTGGGGAAGCCTTGCTAGACTATTGTTTATAGAAATAATAGAAACACAATCTGTTTGCTATCAATGTTTTGTCACTCAGACATTCTCCTGTGGGCTCAGGGAATCATTCTTTTGTCTTGTTTTGGCACTCAAGGGTGGTCAGATGGCTACCCAACTTCTGTATGGCTAGATTGTCCAGCCCCTTAGAGTATTCATAAATATTTTCAGACAAAAATGAGGAGATGATTGATCCCTCAAACCTCAATAGTTCTCTCTTCAATTTGGTCTCGCATTCACTTTGCAAAGACAGATTAGGGTGAGTGGAATAAGTGTTAGATTTTGCAATCACAACAGCTTGGGGTTCTGATTGCTATTGTGATACTTACTACTCATAAGACCTTGGTAGAGCAGCTTGATGGTGTAGTGGATACAGTGGTAGGTCTGGAGTCAAGAAGACCTAAATTTAAATCCAACTTTGGGCACTTACTAGCTGTGCGACCTTGAGCAAGTCCCTTCATCTCTGTTTGCCTCATTTTCCTCAACTGAAAATGGGGATAATACGAGTGCTTACTCCATAGGATTGTTGTGAGGCTCAAATGAGATGAGCTTTATAAAGCACTTAGCACAGTGCTTGGCATATAGTAGGTGCTGTAACTGCTCATTCCCTTCACTTCTTTCCTTTCTTGGGCAAGACACTTAACCTTGATGGATCTCAGTTTTCTCATCTACAAAATTAGGGCATTGGACTAGAAGACCTCTATGGCCTCTCCCATTTCTAACTCCATAATACTTGTTACAGGAGAAGAGATTAGTCTTGGAGTCAGAAAACCTGGGTTCAAATTCTGGCTCTTCCCCTTATTAGCTGTTGGACAATGGTTGATTGTCATCAGCTCTCTGAGCACTGGTTTCCTCATTTGTAAAATGGAAATGATTGTATTTATACTACTTAACTCACATGGTTGTTATGGGAAAATACTTTGTAAATCTTACAGTACTGTATAAATGTGAGTTGCTATGGAGGCCAACTCATCATTCTCTGAAGTCATTGCAAAGTGCTTGATGTAGCCTTTCATTCCTAAATGGTTAAATTTCAGGTGAATTATAGAAGTTCATACCATGGACATTCCTAATTTTGGTTACACTGGGGTAATCATTCATTCATCTATAAATTAAACCCTTATTATGTTTAAGCACTGAGCAGATCATGTACAAAGCTCTTATTTGTCACTGTTATTAATACCATTTTACATTGTGACTTAATCAATTTCTAGAATCAGAAATGTTTTGGTCACCTGTGATAAGGAAAATAGACTATTTAGATTCCCTGCTGCCATCCCATTTTTGAGATATTTTGAAAGGATCTTGGAGAAAACAAACCAAAATAAGAAGCCCTCTGTTACTATTTCCCATTGGTTAGGCATTTAAACATGACTATCAGGTTTCTGCATGGGTGGACATCACTACAAAGATGAAATACCAATTATACCATGGAATGCACTCAGTGGCTGCATAAGTTCTCAAAGATAGAAACTATAAAGATAGGACTCATTGCAATGGCTATTGAGAATATGAAGTTAAAACCATTTATACTAAAGAGAACTCAATCACCAAGTCACTGACATTGCCTAGCTACTGTCAATGAGCTGCCAAGGGAAACTGCATTCTCCCATTCTTAATAAAGGTTATTTGTGACAGGCCAATTCATTTTTTTTCTTTGTATCCTTAGGGCCTCTTTTGGCACCTGGCACAAACCAGCTGTTTGATACATGCTCACTGATTGACTGATATGAAACATAACTGTAGCATTTTCTTTAAGTTTTCATGTAATATATACCATCCTCTTTGAAAGCTACTTTATATGTACCACATTAGTGATTTCGTATGCATATGTATCCTTAATTTTTAATACTCTTTTTAGGAGAGCTTGAATAATTTCTGGACCAAAGAAAACAGGGTTGCAAAAGTTCTGAATCTATATGGCTGAGTATTCATTCCTATAGATTCATTCGATCCAAAGATGGTAAGTAGAGATGTGTGAGCAATTGTTGGGCATCCTCTGAGGGCATGGAGCCCAAACCATAGCTAGGATAATTTTAATTTTCAAACTTTTCCCCTTTAAACTTAGATGAAAAAAAGCATGAAATATTGTATTGAGAGGTTGAAAAATATATCAGGGCTATGTTTCCACGGTTCCAATAGAATTGATAAATGAATGAAAAAGTGAAGAAAAAGCACTTTGTTTTCTCTTTGCCTTCTGAACTCTAAATTGGTTGATTATTTGAACATTTTAGAGCCAGCATTAATTAACAGGCTTTAATGCAGTGCTGTACCTTGCAGCCCTGATTGGGTTAGGTGACTTGACATGATCAATAGTTAGGCTACTTTAGGTGATATGCTTAGAAGAAACATTAGGTGGAAGAGGCTTACAGTAATTTCTGGCCCAAGTCCTATCTTTAATAATTTAATCTGATTTCTCTGCTATTATGAAAATTTGTGTATGTTCAGCAATGCATTTTACGGTGAGACTGAAGATGAAACTTTAATTTGATGAATGGTTCATATTGTCATGGGTCAGTAGTCCTGTGTATTCCTTTCCTTTCCCCGTAAGTTTCTGTTACTTGTAAAATTATCAATTCATTTCCATTTAACAAGTGCTTATTAAACATACATTAAGTGAAAGGCATTGTGATAGGGAATGAAGATACAAAGCCGAGAATGAAGCAGTTCCTGCCCTCAAGGAGAATACATTTTTTTTCCCTGAGGGGGAAGGCAAGGCAATTGGGGTTAAGGGATTTGCCTAAGATCACACAGCTAGTAAAAGTGTGTCAAATGTCTGAGGTCGAATTTGAACTCAGGTACTCTTGACCTCCAGGGCAGGTGCTTTATTCACTGCACCACCTAGTGGCCCCGAGGAGAATACATTCTGCTTGGGGATACAACACATGTTCAGATAAATGATGGAAATAATGACCATGAATTACTCATGTACCTCTACTTGACACTTTTGAATTCCTTCAGAGAGGGAGTGAGGACCAAAATTAATTGGTTGGGCATGAGGTCAGGGATCTCTCATGGTTGAATAGGGAATACAGTATAGGAGGCACCCAACTGAGCTATGGATTAAGTGACATGAAGATGAAGATGAAGTGTGTACCAGCTATGAGGGATTTGCCTGTGCAAAGGTGATGAGGTGGGAGATGAGATGCCATGTAGGAGCAACAACTAGCAGTCTAGTATGACTGGGACAGAGTTTGCATGGAAGAGAATAATAGGAAATAAGATTGAGAACTTAGGTAATAGCAAAATTGTGGAGGGCTTTATGTGAAAGACTGAGGATTTTATATTTTAGCCTGGAGGCAGTAAAGTCAGTAATCGAAAATTTTTGAGTAGGGGGAGTGACCTGTGTTTTAAGAATACCAACTTGTCAGTTGTGTAGAAAATGGATCAAGGAGCAGATCGTCTAGAAACATGGAGACCAATATTAAGTATATGTGACAGGGGAATGTAATTTAATGTTATATCAATACATTAAGTATTCAGTATTTCATTAGCACTGCTTTCAATGGCTCTAATTCTAGTGGCTAGATTGTAATCCCTCTACAATTGGGGGATTGGCTCTGAGTTTTTGGGTCAGGTAAAGACCTTCTTGGACTAATAGGCGCATAGTCTACTGTTGGGTCCAATGGAAGTTTTTCCAGTTTAGTTGGACCTTCCAGAGCTTGAATTCTAAGTGGAACAGTCTTTGAAAATCCAGTTAACCACCTCCACACCACAATACATGCCCGGTGGCATAGGACTTTATAATTACTCTAGTGATAAAGCAGGTATTTTTTTTCTTCCTTCATTCCCACTGACCACCATTATCTACATTTACAGATAGTATTTATAAATTTCTTCTGAAGAGAGGGGTTTTCTGAACAGTATATAGATTGTCCTCCTCTTAATTCCTTCTCGTATGCCTAATGGTGGTGTGGAAGTGCTCTTAGATCCTACCAAACAGAGTATGGGGCAGTCATGAACTGTATATAGTCTATTTTAAGGACCAGATTGTTTTTTTTTGTGAAATGAGGGAAAAGGGCTTTCAATTAGGTTGGACAAAGGATGATGAATTTTTTGGCCATAAGCCTTGGGTTACAGAGGGTTGTGCTCTGTGCTGAAGAAACAATGGACTCAGAGACCTGCAGAGATGGGCTAGGAAATTGAAGTTAGTATTTGAGCTCTGTTTTTCCAAGAAAAAAAATACCAAGGTTGGATTCAATGGAAATCACCTTGTAAAATACCTCTTTATGAGTCTCTAGCTTCCAAGTAAGTAAATGTCAAACATAGACCAATAATTAACTGAGACATTGAAAGCCCACTGAAACTATTAGTCCTTAAATGCCATATGAGGAAGCCACTCACTTAATTGACAGAAAAAACACCCAAAGCTTCTACTCCAGCATGGCTAGTGTCAGATTAAATTTACTCATGACACTTTGATATTAATCAGAGTGTAGGCAGAATCCCAGAATTCAAACATGATAAGGCTTAGGCTAAAATAACATTTAAAGGTCAAAGATAAACCCAGAGTGATAAAGTGACTCTGGACAGAGGATGATGGAGAAGATTCACCTCTGTCCAGTGTGGTGGTAGTGGAAGGATTATTGAAGTCAGAGGACATACTATTTACTGCCTGTATGATCTTGGGCAGGTCCTCCCTGGGACTCAAGTGTCCTCATCTGTAAAATGAGGGGGATGGACAAAATGACCTCTGAGGCCTCATCCAACTCTCAATCTGTGATTCCATGATCCCCTGGCCCACCATAGTACAGCAGTCAAAATAACAGAAAACTATGAGTCAAGAAGAACATTCCATGCACCATCACAATACATCAGTCACATCCAGTCCCCCCAATGCCCCAAATCACTTCAACTGTGATTAATCTTATAGCCATTGATTCATTTGTTCAGCAGATATTTGAGCATCTCTGCTGTGCAACTTATATTCCTATTCCTGCTGCTCATTCTTAATTTGAATGATTCTTCAGAGAAAGCAAGAAATAAATGAAATCTTCTACATTAAATTTTAAAAAAATGTTTGATGTTGAAAATAATGAATATTTCAACCAAACTTGCAGTAACTTTATTTTTGAGTGATTGCAAGACTCAGTCATTTAAGTGAGTGTTAAATATTTTGCTACTATTCTGGAAGTATAATTTCCTTTAGAATCCATTTTGGAGACAGCTAAAATGGTGTGAAAGAAATCCTTCAGGTTAACCTAGATATGTCAGCTAAAGCTGCTTGTGTGTGTGTTGGCATTTCAAACACCCCACCTCCTCACAGTTTGCCATGGATGAGCTCATTCTTTGCTGAAATGGGCTTTGTTATATTGCAGGCTGGACTTTAATTAGTACAATCTTCTGTCAGTAACACAGTAATACATTAGCCAAGTAGGGGATGAAATCACTGCATTATTCTGGAAATGATTTGTCTCTTCCCATCATTGCTGAATGTATTAAAATGGAATATAACCAGAGTGATATAATCCAGAAAATTTTGGGGAAAGAATCCTCTTTTTTTTTAGGCTCTATACTTCCTGGGAGATATTTTAAAATAGAATTCATTCCAAGTAAAAACCATTTTCAATGGGAAAAAAATCACAAACTCAGAAAATACAATACATTAAAACATAATAAGATGGGGACAGATTCTTTGGAAAGTGTACGTGACTTAACAAAAGATGTTAATACAATTTTTGAAAGTGTAATGAGAAATCTAGTTTAATTAAAAAAAACCAGACATTTCTATGTAGGAATATCAGCTTGACATTTGGCATGATTGAACTAATGGCATACTATGGGAAGGAAAAATAATTAAAATCTTAATTTTATTTACTAACAATAAACACTTTAATGCCAGAATAAAAAACTGGGAATATTCTTAATTATAAAAAATCTGCAGCAAGCAGTGGTGACTACCCACTTATAAACCAATGAAATAAAAAATAAAAATGCATATAAGGTTCTGAAGTCCCTTAGAAGGATTTTCAGCATCCCATGATGATCATGAGCACTTTGTTGATTTGAACATATGAATATTATTATTATTTGCAAATGTCCTTTTAAATAAATTTACAATTTCTGCACAAACTATAAAGTCTGTGGTTTCATTTCAATTTAACAACATTTATTAAGTGCTTACTGTGTGCACTCTACTTTTAAAAAATTGTAATTATAATAGAGTTTTAGAGCTGGAAGATAACTTGGAGTCTTTCCTCTTCCTGTTCCCCAGCCCCCATTTGACAAATAAAAAAACTATATCAAATCATCTTTCAGTCTTTGGCGTTTTAATCCTCTTGCCGAGTGAAGGAACAATTTCTCCCCACCTCCCCCAATGCCTTCTCCAACTCATCATGGCTATGTTTGTTCCCAAGATAAATTCTAATCCTTTCAGTCAGTTTCCTGATAATTGGTGTACCAAAATACTCCTTTACTCTGAATGCTGTTTTCTGAAATTACTAAATCTACTTTGGTCCTCCCAAGTACCAGGCAATAGCAATTTTATATGCATGCCACATCTATTGTAGTTCCCTTTGGAGCTATGAAATGCTAAACTCCTCTACATTGCAAAATGTCAGATTTTTTATTTTAACTGCGTACCATTGAAGGATTGGTGCTTGCAGAAAGGCAGATGGCATCTGTTGGGTCTGACTGAATGGAAACTTGGGGAAGGGAGTGGTTTCTGGCCATATATGACTGAGAGGTTAAAACTGTGGGATGACAATGTCTTCTAATTGGGTGCAGAACTGATGTCTCAGGGGCTGTTGGGCTGGAACTGAGTGGACATACAAAAGGGGTGACCCATCTCTTTATCAGTCTTTTTCGTTCCTGACTTTGAGTGAGGTAGAACTAATTTAAATTAATCCTTAGAGTAGAGTGGGAGAGGATGGTGGTGTTGTCTCTCACCTGGCCATAGGGCCTGTAAATCAATGGGGAAAGGAGGGAAGGGAAGGTAATAAGCATTTATATAGCTATTGCTACATGCCAGGAACAGTGCTCAGTGCTTTACAAACATCTCATTCAATCCTTACTTAGGTGCTGTTATGATGTTCATTTTACTTTGTGGCTTGCCCTAAGTCACACAGCTGGCAAGTGTTTGAGGCCAGATTTGTACTTATGTCTTCTTGACTCCCAGTCTGTCCACTGTGACACCTCACGGACACGATGTCCTCCTCTATCTTTTTGTGCTTAGTTTTTCTGATCTTAGATGAATGAATATTTTGTGATGGAAGTATCTGAGTGACTTTGTGAGTTTGGGAGAACCAGAGGTTACACTGGAAATCAGAGCTGAAGTAGTTATCAGCAAGGTAGCAGCACACGGCAGTGGAAATGGTTGTACTGGCAGTGGAGGAGTGGTTAACCAAGAAAAGATAGCTTCAGGGACCCAAGATCCACCTGGAAGTGCTTCCTACAATGTCAAGAATGGTGTGGACTGCCTGCCTCATGGGAAGCTACGCTTAAGCCAAATTTGGTGAGGACTCCACAAAAGGAGAAAAGTCTCCTAGTGTAGGAAGTTGTGAGTAACCCCTCTGTCTCAATGTTCTCTACATCTGTGCCTTGTTACATGTATGCTTTGAGTCTATTCCACTCTGCTCAGCGATCTTATGTATGCAAAGGGAGAGTGTATCCCAATTTTAGGGGACTTTTTTGTATGAACTGTTCGTGCTATACCAGTTTAGTAAATACCCCTGTAAAAGGCAATTAAGTCAGGCTAATTATGAATGAGGAACACACTACCAGGGTCTTATGAGTGATAATACTAGAAACTCAATCCCTCACTGTTACTCCTAGAACCCTGAAAGGAGAAATAGTCACAGACCTTCTGAGAAAACCATTTTGCCAGTGCAAGTGCAAGTTGTGGGGAGTGGCTACAGGAATAACTATCACATTATATAAGTGAACTTTATTAAATTTTTCCTATTTTGCCGTTAGAGGTGGTGTAGAGAGGATTCATGTTATAGGATGTACTAGATGACTTTTGAAATTCCTTCCAGTTCTGAGATTCTGTGATTTTAACACTGTTTCCTGGTTCAAGGACTTTCTTAATTTCCCCCTTAATCAAATACTTCTGCCATCTGGGTAGAAAAAGAAGTATCCTAAAAAAACCTGCTTTTCATATAATTGTCAAATAGTTTTAATTGTTTGATTTCTCAGTGCAATCCTGGCCTGTTGTTCATTTTTACATCCACTTTCTGAATTTTGGCAATTGTATTGTTGGCACTTAACGGTAAAGAGGAACATGCTAGATGTTGAAAAAACAGTCTGGCAGATGCTAGAGAAAGCAAGGGAGTCTCAAAAGGAAAATGAACAAATACAGGGTTTATGGCCAATTAACAGGACAGATTCTATTCTTCCAAACACTACAACTAAAAAGTTTTAAAATTTGGATAATTCCCTTCTGCTTTATTCAGGGCAAGTAGTGTGGGAAAAATAAACTTTATTGATGCCAACTAGACATCTTTGCTGATTCAGAGCCCCTGTTTAGGAGACCTATTGCATGATGGTTATGCCAGACTGGAATAAAGTTGTACCTGTCTTTTTTATTTGTGGAAACAAATGGGGCTCTTACCGATACCTAAAGGTCAAAATTGAGTCAGGTGTTTTTGTTGTTTAATCTGCATAGACAAGTATTCAGTTCAATCTGACAAGTATTTATTAAGTCCCTATTTGTGGGCAAGGTTCTGGGAGATCTAAAAACAAAAATGACAACTATTCTCTGCCTACATGTCAACTTATAAATTTGAAATGGAATTTGACATACTTCATCACTAATACCATGAATAATCACGCCTCATTAAAATGTATAGGCACAAAAATGGTTATACCTTACTTGTTTCTGGAATTCTTTTGGTTTATTTGGTGTTAGTTTAAGGCTATAAGTTAGGCATTCCATCTAGAAAAAAAGACTCCTTATTTTGTCTTTTGACTCCCACAACTCTCAAGGCACAAAAAGTCATGTCTTTGAGACTGAGTGTGAGAAAAGAGGCTTACTATGACATAGTAGCGTTCTGCATATTTTTATAATAGCTTTTCCCTATGCAGAATCCTGAGTTGAATTTAGAGCACATTTGGTCCCATTTTGGGGGGTATAATCTATACTCCTATAATTCAATACCACTGATATTGCTACCTCTTCAACAGTACAGATTGCAGCCTATTTATGTCTGCCCATCCTGTGCAATGGTGGTGCATGTCCTCTCATAATTTCTTCACAGGAGGTCCACCCAATATGCATAGGACCTTTCTTTGTGTTCTCTTTGCATCACAATATGATGTCCAATGATTATCCCTCAGTCTTATTATGTGATTGTAATCTCTCTTTTTTTTGCCATTTTTAATGACACCCATTTATATCTCCTTGAAAATAAAAGGGGATCCCCTATTATGGAATAATAAAATCTAAGAGTTGGAAGGGACCTCAGAGGCCATCCATCTAGGCCAAGTATGAAAAAAGCATCAACTCTATAAAATATCCCATAAGTCCTTGCTTGAAGACCTTCAGTGAAGGACCATCCAAAACCCCTAAAGAATCCTATGCCATTTTTGGATAGCTTTAATTATTAGGAACTTTTTCTTTAAAACAAAACTAAATCTCCCTCTTTGACATTTCCTCCATCATTCCCAAGAATGCTCTCCTGGGCCAAGCAGAACAAAAATAATCCCTCTTCAATACTGAAAGACAGTCATCATTCTGAACTCGCCCTCCTCCCTGGTCCTTCTAAGAATTTTCTTTTCTAGGACAAACATTTCCTGTTCCTTTAACATGAAGCCCTTGACTTCCTGGTTGTCTCTTCTGGATACTTGCCAGCTTATCAGCTTCTTTAATTATATTTTACTTAAATTATGTTTCATGTGTGTTAATTTTGTCTCTTCAATCTGATTGCAAGATTCTTCAGGAGAGGAATGATGTCATATTTCTTGTCCTGGACTTGGATATAGGAGACCTACACTCTAGTGCCAGCTCTACCTCCAACACCAAATGACCTTGGGCAAGTCACTTAAACCTCTTTGGTCCTCATTTCCTTAACTGTAAAATTAGGTGGTTAAACTAAATAGTGTCTAAAGTCTCTTTCATCTCTAAAATTCAATGATTCTATTGAACTTCTATACAAATTTGTTAACCATTCCATAGCCTAGGAATTGCTATCCTGGGCAGGAAGTAGGCCTCAAGTAAGGAAAACCTCACAGATCCGGCTCTCAGATACTTACTAGCAGTGTGATACTGAGAAAAATCACTTAACTTCTGTTTGCCTCCATTTCTTCATCTGTAAAGTGGGGATAATAATCAAATATACCTCCCAGGGTTGTTGTGAGGATCAAACGAGATCATAATTGTAAAGCACCTGGCACATAGTAAGCTCTATATTAATGTTAGCTGTTATTATTGCTATCTGTGAAGACCCAGATCAATCTCCCTCCTTTCTCAATGAATTTAGTGTCTGGCACATTAATTCCCACTTCATTGCAACTTTTGTCCTCATACTTGGGTACTTGAACAAACATACTATTGGGCTTCCAAATATTCCAACAGTACTGTTTAGGCACACTAACCCATTTGCTCTTTGTCTCCACACACTATCTCCAATCCAGTCTTGGAACTTTTTCACTGGCTGGTTCTTGTGCCTGGAATGCTCCCCCTCCCACTTTGCCTCTTGGAATACTTTGCTTCATGACTCACCTTAAGTACTCCCTTCTCTAGGAGGTCTTTCCTGCCCCTCCCAGCAGCCAGTGCCTTCCCCCTCCTGGGTTACTTTTACAGATCTACATATGTCTATTTTGGTCCCCTCCCCACCCCCATTAGAATTTAAACTCCATGAGGAAATTTTTGTCATTGTATCCTCAGCATTTGTCTCAGTATCTGGAAGATAGTAGTTAATGAATATTTGTTGATTAATTCATTTCCCAAGAAAATGTAGATCAATGCTGAGCACACACTGAATTGTGTGCACACACACACCTATTGATTGACTAATGCTCTGCCAACAGCAATTTAAGGAGGGACCAAAACCAACATATAGTACTCTTAATGATACCTATGAATTCTACATCTAGCTTCCTGATCTTAACTTCTAAGGAGGAATATTTATATTCACTTGGATTTGAGCATAACTGAATCTGTCATGTTAATTGTATGTATCCACATACAATGATGCTGCCAGAATTTTTTGATCTCTAAGAATAATTTCTTTTCTTTTTTTTTAAAGCAATCAGGGTTAAGTAACTTGCTCAAGGTTACATGGCCAGTTATTTCTGGGTGTGTTGCTGAGTGTCTGAGCCCGGATTTGATCCCCAGGTCATCCCGACACTGGAGCCGGTGCTCTTACTCGCTGAGCCACCTGGCCGCCCCTATCTCAGAATAATTTCAGAAAGGGAACTTTTGTTAGTTTTCAAGTGAATAGCTCACCAATTACATCACTGTAATCTTAGTGGAGAGGTATTTCTATGTGGAGAGAAAATGTATCCTGTATATATCTTGTCAGTCCATGGCTGTTTGCATGTTGTATTTTCCATTAGATTGTGAGTTCCTCGAGAGCAGGGATTGACTTTTGCCTTTTTCTGTATCCCCAGAACTTTGTGTTATGTCTAGCACATGATAGGTGTGCTATTACATATAATAGCATTATACTACATTACATATTACAATAAACATAATAGATGTTTATTGAGTGGCTGAGAAAAAAGCTACTGCTGGAAGAAACTATTTTCTTTGCTTTTACTTACAAGCCATTGCCTTCCCCTTGTTCTACAAACAGAACAGAGACTTATTGACCCTCATCAAGCTGAGTAATTGACATTCACCTAAATCTGCTGAGGGTTTAAAGGTTAGTTATTATACTTTGTTATGGAGTTTTCAAAGCCTCTGATGTTACTGGCAACGTATTGGTTTTATTAAGTAGCAGATTGCTGATTTGGGATTGGGCTGCTTTATCCTCAGCCGCTAGCTGGCTTCTTCCCTCATTCCAAAGGACCCAGAGAAAGGTCCATATTCAAATAGAAACATTTGGCTTGTTTATTGTTGCCAGAAAATGAAAATATACTTTGGAAAACATACACGAAATATGACTTCTTTACTTTCGTTAGCATGATCATCCCTCAAAATGCTGCAAAGCCATTGTAACCCAAACTACCACCTTTGAATCTGGATATTCAGACCATTATACGATTCAACTGAAAACACAGTAACTTCTGCCTAGAAAGCACCTAGTGTTGGATGGTGTGCACTCATTTTGCACATGCATAATCACTGTCCTCATCTCTGGGACTCACTTTTCTCATCTGTAAAAAAAGAAAGTTTAACCAGATGACCCTTAGAGCCTCTTTAAACCTTCACCTTCTATGGGTCTCCAAGCATGTGAAACAATCACTAAATCACTGCTTGTAGGATAGGAAATAAAATGCTACTTACCTGCCCATTGTTTGCCAAGGTTACCTCTTTCACTTACTTATTCTTTCTTCTCTTGGCAAATCAAATAAAAAACTTTTCCTGATAGTCCATTATGTACAAAGCACAATACATGGTGACCTCTCTTCAAGGAGCCTGTTATGTAGTCAGGGAGACAAGTCACAAACATTCCAATAGGAATGTAAGCTCTTTGAGGGCAGGGACTGTTGTCCCTCCAAATTGGCACAAAGTAGAAATTTGTTCAGTGAATGAATGTGAAAACTTAAACAACAATACACAATTTAAACAACAGTAGAAGAGGTAACAGACTGTCATTTCTATAACTTTCAGTCTCCAGTTGAATTACCAGAATCTGCCTAGTACAAGTATTGTTTCCTTCCATTATTGCCTATTGAGAATGTATTGACTTGCCTATTCAGAATATATTCCTGGAATGATTTGGTTATGCCATAGTGGCAGAATGCTATCATTCAGTATTCTCTCTTAAGGAAGACAAATGGATACCAAAATACAGCGTTCTTTACTCATTTTTTTTTATCTGC
Source organism: Petaurus breviceps papuanus (assembly GCF_028583685.1). Classification (NCBI taxonomy): domain Eukaryota; kingdom Metazoa; phylum Chordata; class Mammalia; order Diprotodontia; family Petauridae; genus Petaurus; species Petaurus breviceps. The sequence continues at coordinate 93,619,902 of NW_027186304.1, read as the reverse complement.
ATTGCTTCTTTTCAATTTAGTTCGACAAATATTCACTAAGTACCTCTGAAGTTCAAAGACAGGTTAAATTCTCAAATAAAGATCATATCACCTTTGGACAGTTTCTTAAACTGTTAGAATTCAAGGTAACTTTCTAAGACTTTTAAGTTGCAAATTAGTTGCAGATCTGTTTTGATAGAAGTTTTCTCACTCAGAGTTTCCTAGAGCTATGAAATCACATGTCCTCCATAAAAAACAAAATCTCAGAAAAAAACACTCACATTCCTTAATTTTCACAAGATGAATATTTTTTTCTTATACTTGATGGAAAAATGTTAACTTCCTATTTGTATAATAACCATCAACATCAATTCATTCTTGGAACCAAAAGTATACAGTTGAAAAAATACTAGTGTCCAACAAGGCAAGTCAAAAAAGCAAGAAGTAAGGTTTCTCAAATGAGCAAAAGCATGAAGATTCTAGGGAAGTCCACAACGTAGCTAGAGAAAGCCAGGGCAACCAAGTTAGCAAAGCAAGCAACTGTGGATATTAACTCAGAATACTGTAAAAGACTCTTTCCCACTCTGAGTTTGCACTCAGATGGCATATCAGAAAAGGAAGAAGCAAAACTTTCTGGTTGGTGTTTCTTAGATGGTTTATTCTACCACTATTTATCTTTTTTTTTTTAGAGGGGAGGAAGGCGGGGCAACTGGGGTTAAGTGACTTGCCCAAGGTCACACAGCTAATAAGTGTTAAGTGGAGGCCAGATTTGAATGTAGGTCCTCCTGATTCCCAGGTTGGTGCTCTATTCACTGTGCCACCTTGCTGCCCCTACCACTATTTATCTTGAAAAGGGGGAGAGTTGATGAGATTGGTGAGTTCTCCTTGTGGTAGAACAATGTGGCTGCAGGGTTCTGTTCACCTCCTTTCACTTTCTCTGTTTGTCTCCATATTTCTTTGTTGTTGTGTACATCTCTAGGGATGTCAACTGTGTCATCTCTGTGTTGCCTGAAGTTTACTCATAGAAAATTGGGGCACTGGTGAATTTGTATTGCAAACTCATTGACAGCTACATCTTTGTCAATCCCTTTGAACCTTTCCATATAATCTTATTCATGCCTATGTCAAAGATGAGGAGGGTGAGGATCAGGGAGTTCTCCAATGAGGGACACTGCTTTTGAAATGAATACTTTCATACCTAGTGAAAAAAAATCAACAAAATACCCTCTTCTCCTCCCAAACTAGTTTAACATCTCTTGGCAGAACATGGAGAATTAGACTATAGGGAGAATGACATATTCTTTAGGACAACTTTATTGTACATTTTAAGGCCAATTACAAAAACATTAGTGTATTGACAATGTATTGTGTATTTCAATGTTTGTGACCAGACCCCATTTTGTGTGGTCTTTAGTGATACGGACTCCCTAGGAGATATGAGTAGGGATTTTTCCTGTATCATCTTGGTCAAAATGTCTCTTCTTTTCCTTGGTGCTAAAACCGTGATGAAAATAATGAAAAACACTCTGAAATTAATGTCATTTCTTCTGAAGAACTGACTCCCTAGATAATGAATAGAACAGTGAAAAAAAGTTAAAAATTGAAGAATGACATGAACCCCAACTTAGTGGGAAGGAATATCTCAAATGATCAAATGAATAAGAAATTGAGACAGAAAGAAAGAGAGACAGGCTCAGGGAATGTGCCATGAATTTGCAATGTGGTTTTTAAGGCATAATGGCTCTTCTGTATAGTTATGCTAGATGAGAATTTGGTTCTTAACTGAAAAAGCAATTGTTTGTTTCACACTGCATTTTAAGTATGTCTTATTTTCCTGAAATAAGTAGTGCCACCCTAATATTCTGCTCAATGCTTTTTAGGTGTTTAGAAATCCTGTAGCAGAGAATAACAGGATCTATACTTCCCATAAATAGTTTGCTTTTCATATTCAGTGGTAGAACAGGATTATAAATCTGGGAGAGAAGTGGATTAATGCTATGTTGATGAGGAATGAATACAATGTCTTCTTTCATAGAAATACAGAATCTCAGTATTAGAAGGACCTCAGAGGTCATCTACCATAAGCCATAACTGGTTAAAAATGGCTCCACAATATACCTGAAAAGGGCCATCCAGCCTTTGGTTGAAGGCTGCCAGTGGGCAGCAGCTCATTCCCCTTTGGGATAGCCATTTTTAATCTTAGGAACTTTTTGTTTCTGACATCAAACTTAAATGAATCTCTTTGTAACTTTCCCTTTCTGTTACCTTTGGTTCTACTCTGTGGAGCCAAAGAAAACAAGTTCAATCTTCTTCCATTTGACAATTCTTCAAAGACATGAAGGCCACTATCATTCTCTTTCCACCCTTTTACTTGCGTATTCCCCAGGCTAAACATTCTTCATTTATTCAACTTCTCCTTAGATGGCATGACCTCAGTACCCTTCATTATGTTGATTGCTCTCTTCTGGGTGCTTTCCAGCTCATCAATCTTCTGAAAATGTGGCCTAGCCCAGAACACCTTCAAAGAGTTCAGAGTGTTTTCATATACATCATCTCCCGTACCTTGGGAACATAACTGAAAAGAAGGTCTGTGACTATTGTTACTTTCATTTTATACATGTGGAAAATGTATAGTGAATGTTTCAGTTACATTGCAAATATGGTGGTCACCATCAATAATATCTTGTTGGAAACTGAAGGACATAAGGTAATACGTAATGACTTCTTCACTTATTGAATTTTTTCCCAGGGATGAGGATAGCAAACATAAAATGTCCATTTGCAATCAATAGTAAGTTTTCCCATCTCCAAATTAAGTATAAAAATCAGCCCTCTTGTATTCTAGCTTTTTATAATTATAGGAAATGGAGATAATTGCTACTTAATTGATCTAAAATTATATTGTGATAGAATGTTATGAAATTTTAAACATTTAAATAACAGTATTGGTTGGTACTCAAAGTACTGTGGAATAAGATATTATTTTCCTATATTAGAGCTAAGAAGCAAGAAAGCACATGGAAAAAGTAAAAATATTTTTTTCTATTTAATGATTATAGAAATTTATCTGGTTTTGACTTCTATAAGTTGGAATGCAATTTAAATTATATTGAAGCATAATTTAAAAAATGGACAGATATATTTCTCCAAAAAAGGTGTGAGTAAATCTCTGGTAGAAACCTAATTTAGGCCTTAGCTCATCTTCTCATCAATATATTTGTGGGTTTTCTTAGTTATTTGTTTATAAAAATGCAAGTAGTCCCCTTAATCCTGATATAAAGACATAGAATGGAAACATAACATTTTATTGATAATGTACTGACATACTAGATAGCTCCAAAGGGTAGAATGAGCTGGAAGTTACAAAGAGGAAAATTTAAGATTGACGTAATAACGATCTTTCTCTACCAGAGCTAACCAGAAGTGGGTTGGGCTGCCTTGGAAGAATGGTCTGGAGGCAGCTGGTGGCACAGGGCTTGGTGTCGGGAAGACCTGAGTTCAAGTTTAGCCACAGACACTATACCACTAACATGGTAACCTTGGGCAAGTCACTGAACCTTTGATTGCCTCAGTTTCCTTATATGTAAAATGGGAAAAATAATAACACCTACTGCTCAGAGTTGTGAGTAGCAAATGCATATATCTATACATATATGCATATATGTATATTTATTACATGTATGCTGCATGTATATGAATTATATGTATGTTGTAATTATGTCTATATGCATGTACAAATGTATAGATATAGATAAAATTATTATTATAATGAATTTGCCCTCATCAGAGGTCTTCAAGCAATGATTGGAGGGTAACTTGTATGTGTTGCAGTAGGAATTCTTGTTCGTGTACGGGTTGGATTAAAATTGCTGCATTCTTTTCTAAATTTGAAATACTGCAGGTCTGTGAGTATATAGGACAATAGTAAATGAGTCAATTCTTCTGACTGCAGTGTGATTGTTCTGGACCTGTAACTGTTAAATAAGCACTTTCACATGGATCACTTTACAATGCCCATAAAAATCATTCAGTTATAAAACATCTACTTCCCCTATGAAAATGGAGAAATGATTATTTATTAAAATTCCATGTGAGGACTGTAATTATCTACTTCTTGCTTGCAGAAAAAGAAATACAGTCATGATAATGCTTCAAAGTACCCAAGACTATAACCTTAAAAGCAACCAGAAGTAGAAAAGAGAAAAGTCTTAATCTTTACAACATAATCTGAAGTTTATTTGGGGATAGGCATCTGTATAGTGACTAAACATCAACAACGAGAGAGGCTGTATTTTTCTATGACTAGGAACACCACTGTTCAAATGCATTAATTAACCTTTACGTTCACATAAAAGTGGTTTGTGAGAACAAATACATACAAAATGGCTAAATGTTATCTTTAATCATGACTAATAAAATGGGTTATATAAACACAGGTTTTACTACTGCAAATGTCTCTTTGACAAATGATGAGCCCCACTTCATTTATTAAAAGATAATTAAAATGCTTCACAGGGGGATTCACAGCTTTCTCACAGATCTTTTCTATGTGCATCTATATGAGGTAAAAGAGATAAAGAGGGACTTAAAGTTACATTTAATGATAGAGAAAGATGTTAACCTTTGAGTCATATACCTATCTTAAGTCCAAATCTAACAAATATTTTCTTAAAACCAGCATGCCATAAAAAAATTCCATTTTATTAAAACGGCAAAGCAATCATTCTGGAATTCATTATTTTCAGTGAGATTCAACAGCTAAAAGAAACTTATTCTGAGTAAAATATAGTCATACTAGAAAGAACACTGGATCTTAACCATAATTGTTCTGACCTTGGCTCAAGCATTAGATAATTGTGCATTCCATACTTCAGAAGAGAACACAGCTGGCCCGACAATGTTTCACTGCTTCATTTCCCATAAAGCATAAGAACATGTCAAGTATTTGAATAAGTCCAAGGCCAACTGTTAAAATTATACACATAGCTTTTTCAATATTCTTCTTGGCCCAAGTAAGCTTGACTTTAGGGGACAAGGAGAACTCAAGTAAGCAACATAAAATGTAGCTATTGTAGGAAACACCTCCAAGGTTGGAGAGTTCCTCTGACACTACATACATGTAAGGGTAGAAGGTTATCATCACACATGGATGGGCTGACATTTGCATCAAGGCTAGAAAAATGATCCTTTCAGTGGAAGAGAGATGAGAGCAGCAATTTGAACAACACATACAGCTAACAAAGAAAAGCGATCCCTTGGGGGTTCAATCTTGCCTCAATAAATACAGCAGAATATCCTGTTAATTCTGCTGACTTAGGCCAACATTTTAATGCACTGATACATATGTATATCACTGACAATGAATGAGAAAGTCTCATTTGGGGAGGCCTACAGTCAAAAAGATATTTTCATATATGATGTTCATTTTCTCAGAGCCCAGGTACGTTTTCAGTACATATGGTATCCTTGTCGTTATTCCTAGAAGAAACACTTTTGTGGGTGGAACTTGTTGGAAAATCAATCTCTAGGATGGCTGGCTCAGTGGGCAGTCAAAATGCTGAATCCACTTGAAATTAGAAAGCCTGCTCTTCCATTGCATGGCCAATTTAAAGATAACAACAGCCATCACCACAACACAACACAACACAAGACAAACATATATTCAAATTTGAGAGTAGATTTAAAAAAAAAATATTCTTCTAGAGATAAAAATGTAACATCTAGGTCACAGGGTTATACTAAAAAACAAGCTAAGTTATGTTCAACCTTTGTGATCCTTAACTCTTTTGTCTTAATCCCTTAAGGTTTTGAAATGATTTCATTAGTGCTGAAGTTCTAAGGGCTGAGCTCTTCTTGTACATTGATCAATAGAGTCTACATAATGGACAGTCATCAATATTAAGGGATAACTCAATCTTTTGCACTTATGTTACCAACTGACAAAAAGGCCCTTTCATTTCTTTTTGGATATAGATTCTTAGGCAAAAACATGCAAAAACAATATGGGCCACGTTTTCATTTTCTGTGTCATTACTGAGAGACTACTGCTATATCTCTCGGAAAATCCTCCAATTACCAGTGTATGACAATACAAAATCCTTTCTTTCAGAAAGGAGACCCTTGTATTTTAATTTATCAGATAAGTCTTTAAAAATTGATAGGGAAATACATTTATTAAGACTTAGCAGGGAGATTAAAAAAGTGCAATAATAGGGGCGGCCAGGTAGCACAGAGAGGAAGAGCACCGGATCCAGAGTTGAGAAGACCTGGCGATCGAATCCCGGGCACCCACCCAGAAACACCCGGTTGTGTAACCTTGAGCAAGTTACTTAACCCCCGATTGCTTACAAAAAAAAAAAAAAGTGCAATAAAATGAACACCCAGGCAATGTGGGGAGAATTAAGTTCTTTGTTTTGTAAATTTTCCAATGGCTAATTTCACACAACTCTTAGAATCTTTGACTAATTTAAAAGCTTAGCTCAGGTGACCCCTCCTATTTGGATTCTCTCCCCTCCATTTATAGCATCCTCTTCCCACTCAAATGATCATCATTTTTCTTTTTACTGATTGTTTACAGATTATTATTTAGTGACTTTTGCACATATTGTATCCTTTAGAATATTGTATGATACATTGGGCAGGGATGGGTTTTTTTGGTCTTCTTTTGTATGCATCTGGACTTAAGACAATGCCTTGGACACCAGTTGTAGTTGTTGTTAGACATAGGAGGGGCTTAGTAAATACTTGCTTAACTGGATTGAATATTTCTTGAATTTGGAAAGGAAATCTCATGAAATAATGATAGAAATAGCCATGATTTTTAAAATGTCAGGGCATACTACTTTAACAATGAGGATCAGATACAGGAAAGAATTTTATATTTCCAGAGTGTTTATGATTCAAGTCATTTAGCAATTAATTGTAAGCATCATAGATTATGGAAGCTATAAAATTATTCTGCAGATAGATATTCTAATAATATGAAATATGAGTGTGTTCTACCAAAGCAAACATGAAAAAAATCCTAATTGAATCAAATGTTTTTCTTTTGTTCTTTAAAACAAAAGGAATTTTAAAATAATAAATTAATTAAGAATCTAGTAGGCAATATGCTGTATGCAGTAGATGCCCAATAAGTATTAACCAATCAAGAATTGAGAAACAGCATGGTATAATAAATACATAGCTGACTTTAGAGTCTGGGTTCAAATACCACTGCTGATATCTATGCATCTATATCTATATTTTATATCGCTATTCATTGAGAGAAGGCATTTCTTCACTGGAAGTTCCTATAGCCAAGTGAAATTTTAGGATTGAATAAAAATTAGTTTTAAATTTCCCAAATAAAATCACATTGAGTTTGTGGGGGCAAGGAAGAAGAAGAAATTTTAAATAGAAAATAATATAAATATTAATAAAACCAAAATTAATAAAATGTTCTCTTCCTAAATCATAGCATAATTGTTAATGTTCCGTTTGCCACTGTCTTGGATGCATATAAATTTATGCTATCACCAAAAACAATGTAAATGGCATAAAATAAATAACTTTATGAGACCATACTGAAAAATAATACAACAAAACCAGATTATGCCAGGGCCGAAACTACTCCTGTTGATCTACATCCTTAAAAATTAATGAACTCTTTTGGCCCACAAAGGTAATATTTAGAACAGATTGTAACCCAGATGATGGAACTTGCAAAGTATACATCATTAGAGCTGAAAGGAATGCTAGGAATAACAATTGTCATCTGAATGTTTTGGATGACATCTTACAAGTGCTCAAACTGAGGCTCACAGAGGGTCTTACCAAGCCCATGTAAGTTAGTGACATTACTGACACTCAAGTTCCGGTTTCCTGAGTCCTAGTTCCATTTGCTTTCCACTGCCCAGAAACTTTCTAAATCAGTTTTTGATTATTCATTCCAGGATGAGTATTTGGGAGAGTGCAGGGGCAAGGTTCCATTAGGATGTTAATACTTGCATGCCCTTTAACTTTTTCAGGGCCCAATAATAGACAAATTTCTTTTTATTTCTAATTTCTTTTTTTTTCTAGACAAATTTCTAGTACAGCATGCTAAAGTTTGCCCTACCATTACACAAGAGTTACTGCAGTTGACAAATCTGCTCTGCTCTCTGTCTGGGAATAGTTGAGGCCCTGGGAGCAATTAGCTCACTCATCACTCTTATGGTATTTAGGTATTACAAGGAAGATTTTTCTTAATATAAGTAAAATTTACTAATAGATTTATTTGTAGTTCGTGTTGGGGGCCAATTATTTTTTCATCACTGTAGGTTATGTTATTTTATAGTTGTGGAGACGGCTGTTGGGAAAAACTAGAATTGGTTGGCCTATGGTCAGATTAGAAGTTAGTGTAATTGACAATTTTAATTTAACATCTTTGGACAGAAAGCACTTATGAATGTGGAAGCCCTTTACAGACATGAAAGATGACTTGACTCCCAGGCATGTGTCCCTAGCATAAAATCGTACTTGCTCTAACTCCAAGTGTATCCAGCCCTCATGTGGGCAGTCATCTTGTGAATCTGAGGAGCATCAACAGTTTACCATGTAGAGCACAATAAAACCCATCTTCCCCCCTCCCCCCCCAAATCCCCATATCCTGCTTGTTGGTATTATTTGATAATTTTAGGTATTTTAAAAATGGTATAGATTGTCAGTACTCGATCATGAGCTTTATTGGGAGGGGGAAGGCAAGGCAATTGGGATTATGTGACTTGTCCAAGGTAGCACAGCTAATAAGTGCGTCAAGTGTCTGAGGCTGGATTTGAACTCAGGTTCTTCTGACTACAGGGCTAGTGCTCTATTCACTGGTACCCCTAGTTGTCCCATAGATTGTGATCTTAATAGAAGCACTATATCCAGAAAACTGGAGGTGACCAGGTTAGGCCACATTTGGATTATCATGTCATATTACTGGTATCACATTTTTGAAGAGAGACAAATAAAGTAGAGCAGGTTAAGAGCAGGGTAACCAAAACAAGGAGGGGATTTGACATTTTGTCTTATAAGGAATTGGTTGGAGGAACCAGTGGTTCTTAATTTAGAGAAGATTGAAAGGGGCTGCTGGCAGGAGGGGGTGGGGTGGGGATTATAGTTGTCTTCATGCTTTTAAAAGACATGTGGAAGAGATGTAAGAATTGTAGAAAAAGGAAAAAGAGGTGAAAATGACAGGGAGTCAGATTATATTTCTGAATTAAGAAAGCTTCTTAATTATACTGTCCTAAAGGAGAAAAGGCTGCTCAGAAGATTGGGGGTTCCTGTCAACAGAAGTCTTTAAACTGAGGCTAGATGACCGTATGTATAACTGTTGTTGAAAAATTCCTAATCTTGGAGACAGTTTGTCCTACAGTGCCTTTGAGGACCCTTTCAGTATTAATAAATCAGCATCTTTTCCCATTTTGCTTAGTTGTGTAGACCTTATTCTCCACCTTCTCCCATTTTGTTTTATAGCTATTGTAATGTTAAAGGGGCACCAAGGGAAGTTTTTGTTCTAAATTATTTAAGTAATAACTCTTCATTTCACTGAATATGATGTGGTTCTGTTCTGAGACAATGAAATATATTTTTAAAAGTCTGAATAAAACTTGGAATGGTGCACTATTTTGACTAATGGGAAATGACCTGTTTGATATGTGATATTTGTGATCTATCAAGCAAAGATTTATCTCACAGGCCAATCCATGACCACACATGCTTTAAGTGAAAATGAACTAAAATGTACTAAAATGATATTTGAGAAAAAGAGAAAAAATCTTTTGAAAGAAAATTCAATGAGTGTCAATAGCTTAGAACAAAGGTAATTCATCAAACAATGAAAACATTTGTTTGTTAAAATGTGTGACTGTAAAAACAATACCACCACAAGATCTAAACAGGTATGAGGAATCACAATGAAACTGAACTTGGATCCACAATTAAGGTTCTGGGACCTAATAATACAAGTCACTATACCTTGCAAGAACAAGCAAGAATGCTCCGACAAACATCATTGGGGCAGGATCCCTTATCATACTGAATCTGCTCATCTACAATGGGTAAAGTCAATCACCCAAATTGCTTTAAATTACTCAGCAACAGCCCGAGAGGCTCATTTTGTATAGTCCTACTATCAGCTCCTTTGCTATTTCATTTTTATCATCATCCTGAAACTGTACCCAAATCCCTAGAATATTCACTTTGTTAATTATGTAGCATAATCTACTTGCATATTTTAATTTCTGTGTGTCTAGTTCTTGTAAATTCTACTTCTCAAATCCGGAATAAAAATCATCCAGAAGGTACTTGAATGCTAAAGACCACATGTCACCTAACAAACATATTGCATGCAATAATCGTGTAATGAATAAGAAAAACCACAACCACCATCAAACAACAGATTCAACATTGTGACCGGAATGATTATCAAAGTAATTTTAAATACTTTAGCAAATATTTTAAGCATCGCAGAATTTGACTTGATCACTAAATTTGCCAACGCATGTTAACTGCCGCTAGGGAGGGTGCTTGTGTTGCCTCCTTTTGGCAGCTTGGGTGTGTGTTCAGGGCGATGGTGATTTCCATTTCACCACCAGGGTTCTAATTCAGAATTTTGATAATTTAGTTCACAACACATGCTACTAACCTACCAGCAGTGGGGAAAGCTAATCCTAAAATGATGATTTTATCTTTACACATTTTCAACCTTACAGAGTCTGTACTGAAAGAAACGAAACCTTAGAAACATTTTCCCCCCGTTGCAACTTCACGGACCAACTTGACGCCAATTTTTCAACCAGTCCTTGGCAAACTAACCCTTTTCTTTTCAAAAGCACGGACACCCAACATGGACACATATGCACACTCTTAAAATACGGTGACATAGTCTTTAAAACATTTAAACGTATACAAGACATTTATAACTTTATACATCTATAGAGTGAGGAGAGATTTCTAAATGTCTCTGCATCTCAGTGGGGAGATATGAAGAAGGGCTATATAATCTCATTTGAGAATAACCTGTCTCGTTTCCCCTCCCTTTTTTAATTTTTTAAAACAGATATCTTGAAAAATTTGAAATAATTTCCCCAATTATTTGTGAGAACAATAAGGCGACTGGGGAATTAGGTCCTGATTAATTGAGAAGGGGATAGGGGGAGGGATTGAATGTAGAAATTCAGTTATCTCACGGAGGGTTGGATGGTTTGAGGGGTCCTTTTTCCCGACACAGAACCTCTCCCTATTTTTTATGCATGTGGGGCTAGAACCTTACGCAAACCCGCGGGAACCTTAGGGGCGGGGAGAGAGAAGTTAGAGGTGGAGTGGGACTCCTGCTGGGGTTAATTTCTCAGACTACGAATACCCAGTACCAGATTGGTATCACCACCAGACTGCTGCAATGGGGAGTGAGAGCTGCGGGAGGAGGGCGCGTCCAGCACTGCAGGGCTGGCTATCCTCCCACAACTCCGGCCTCAGTAGATTTGCATATCCAGCTGTTTTCTGTCCCGCTGTGGCTCTCTCTGATTTGACTCCTCCCTCCTCTCCCCACCCCCAATTCTTTCAGACTTCCTGAGGGAAATAGATGGAACGGAGTGGGATGGGGTGGGGTGGTGGCGGGTGGGACAGGTTTCCGCTAGCTCAGGTTCCTTAACAGTCCGTAGGGAAAAGCAGAAATCTAGGGAGACTGGGTAGTGGGGCTGGAAGGAAGATACAATTGTTCCGACCCCTGAGAACTTGACTGACGAAAATGGGTGGGTGTGGGTGATGAGAGAAGGGGAGAATGCCCCTAGATGGCTTGTGCGAGCTTTCGGGGGAGGGGCTCCTAGTAAAAAGCACTTCTCCGCACTTTGGCCAGCGCGGGGTTGGGCTGGGGCTGGGGCTGGGGCTGGGGCGGGGCGGGGCGGGGCGGGGGGGGGGGGGGGTGGGCAGGGCAGGGTGGCTTTGTGGAGGGGGGATGGGTAGAGGCTACTCCCCCTATGCCCCAAAGTCTGAGACTTTCTGGAGGGTCAAAGGCTCCCCTTTAATTAGCTAGCATAGATATCAATGCTACGCAAAAAAATGGGTAGGGCGGGGTTTGGGCTGGGTCAGTAAACTCAGATGCTTGGAGGGGAGGGTGGGCACATAGCGAACCGCTGCAAAAGAGAGTGATCATATTTGCAGACCCCCGAGCCACACCCTCTCCCAGCATTTCAGGCCTTTTCTGACTAGGAGAACTGGAGACACCCTAGAACGGCGGGTGGGGCCAGAGGGCTGAACGCCCCACTGCGAGTCGGCTTCTTTCATTTCTTTCCCTCACGCTGCCTTCACTATCCTGGAGGCGTGCCCAGATCCAACAGCTACTGGACACACCTTGCCTCCTCTCTTCTTTCTATTCTCCCCTTTGCTTTCTCCCTTCAAGCCCCCAACCACCAAAGGGAGGCAGCCACAGTTTCATGAAAACTATAGTATCCCAAGACCAGTTTGGTTCTAACGATACAGAGCAGTTAAAAAGAAAAAAAAAAAACTTAAGTAATCCGCCTTGGGTTAAAAGGCATTGAGACTTATCTGGTATCAACATTTAATTATCCAGTTGTTAAAACATATCAGATCTTATACATTCACTTATTTATCTAAAGACCAAAAATATCCACTTCCTAAACCATAAAAAGATTGAATGGAAGCAGGGATAATTTCTAGATCCTTGGTTTAGAAGCTGAGAGACACACCTTTATATTCTGGTGTGTGCTCTCCACACCTTTATATTCTGGTGTGTGCCCTCTTTACCCAACTGCAGGGTAGTGTCTCCTTATATCTAGTTGTTCTATTCCCCACTTTTGCTCCTTTCCTTCCCTAGACTTCTGATATACTAAGCAGGACTATTTGGAGGGAGGGAGGGAGGGAGGGGG
>NW_027186304.1:93601024-93602033 GCF_028583685.1 Petaurus breviceps papuanus | reverse complement strand
GGGGGGGGGGGGGGGGGGGGGGGGGGGGGGGGGGGGGGGGGGAAGAGAGGGCAGGGCAGGGTGGCTTTGTGTAGCGGGAATGGGTAGAGGCTACTCCCACTATGCCTCAAAGTCTGAGACTTTCTGAGGGTCAAAGGCTCCCCTTTAATTAGCTAGCATAGATATCAATGCTACGCAAAAAAATGGGTAGGGCGGGGTTTGGGCTGGGTCAGTAAACTCAGATGCTTGGAGGGGAGGGTGGGCACATAGCGAACCGCTGCAAAAGAGAGTGATCATATTTGCAGACCCCCGAGCCACACCCTCTCCCAGCATTTCAGGCCTTTTCTGACTAGGAGAACTGGAGACACCCTAGAACGGCGGGTGGGGCCAGAGGGCTGAACGCCCCACTGCGAGTCGGCTTCTTTCATTTCTTTCCCTCACGCTGCCTTCACTATCCTGGAGGCGTGCCCAGATCCAACAGCTACTGGACACACCTTGCCTCCTCTCTTCTTTCTATTCTCCCCTTTGCTTTCTCCCTTCAAGCCCCCAACCACCAAAGGGAGGCAGCCACAGTTTCATGAAAACTATAGTATCCCAAGACCAGTTTGGTTCTAACGATACAGAGCAGTTAAAAAGAAAAAAAAAAAACTTAAGTAATCCGCCTTGGGTTAAAAGGCATTGAGACTTATTTGGTATCAACATTTAATTATCCAGTTGTTAAAACATATCAGATCTTATACATTCACTTATTTATCTAAAGACCGAAAATATCCACTTCCTAAACCATAAAAAGATTGAATGGAAGCAGGGATAATCTCTAGATCCTTGGTTTAGAAGCTGAGAGACACACCTTTATATTCTGGTGTGTGCTCTCCACACCTTTATATTCTGGTGTGTGCCCTCTTTACCCAACTGCAGGGTAGTGTCTCCTTATATCTAGCTGTTCTATTCCCCACTTTTGCTCCTTTCCTTCCCTAGACTTCTGATATACTAAGCAGGACTATTTGGAGGGAGGGAGGGAGGGAGGGGG